>NC_092330.1:30350818-30953753 GCF_036785885.1 Coffea arabica
TTATAATTTCATGGTTTATTGGCAATCTGATAAAAGTTTTAGAGATTTGTATCAAGTTTAAACGAATCGAATTTAATTTGCCAGGGGATCTATGGTCTATTTTCTCAATAATTGAGATTTATTGACTAATCCTATGTATATGTACCATTCATATGATACCTTATTTGGTTATGCAATTCATCCAGATTTTCTCCAATAATTTGGTATGATTGCAAGTAATTTGAATGTTTCTTGGACTTACTTATTTGTGATTGTAAGGGTTATATGTATTGATTGTTATTATCAATACAATATAACAATTCGAGAAACATATAAAGAGTTGTTATATTCAACAATCAAAAGATTAATATCATATTAATCTATGCAAGATAATTGGTTTACTTTATATGAATGGATCTAGTGGTTTATTGAATCTTTGCTATCTTATTATGAGATAAATATCTAAAGGTATGATTTCAATATTAGTTTGCCTCCATGTTTCTATTGTTATTTGGAATTATGTAATATTTTGTGCACTACACTTATGTCCATTTATCTCATATTATAAGGTCAACATTAGTATGATTGATTACATTTAAATTTCAGAGAATTTCCTTTATAAAGTGTGTTTTGCATCTCAATTATTTGATGCATGAAGTATTTTAATCACATAAAGGCTGGTGGTTAAAAATGAATATAAGAAAGAAAAAAGGGAATTATGAAATCCTTTTGTCAAAATACAGACTTTTGACTATTTTGATATCCTTATAAAGTCTAGTACACTTTATGTTTGAGAATAGCCATATCATCTCAAACATTGATGTACTACAATTTTGATCACATATGGTTTAGTGATCAAAATCAAGGATTTTTTGGTCAACAAATTGACTACTGGTTTTCTATGAATTTTCATTAAAAGTTTTCTTACATCATATATTTGGGAGTAGCCACAGCATCTCAAATATACGGTGTAAATAACTTTAATCACATAAGATTGAGTGATTATAAAAGGAAAGGAAAATTTAATGAAATTCAGTCAATATAAAGTTTTTTGACTATTGATAAATAACAAGATGCCATGTTAAGAATTTCACTTTTACATTACTATTTGGGAATAGCCACATCATCTCAAATATTTAATGAGAAGTTTTTCATCACATATAGTTTGGTGATTGAAATTATGAATTTTTAGTCAACATATTGACTAGTTGACAATTTTTCTTATAATGCCGTATACTTAGGAGTAGCCACAGCATCTTAAGTATATTGGTGCTTCGAGAAATTTTGCATTTCTTTTTCACATATTGTTGAGTTATTAAAGAAATTAAAAAAACAATTGGCATCTATATCAAGTTGCAATTAATTCATTGAAATAGTTATCCGGCCCCACAGGGAGGTAATTATTTTGATAAGATTAATTGACATAAGATGGTAAATTAGACAGTCAATTAAGAGATATTTCTATGCCCACAGGTACGAATTATTTCTTTAATTCATTGATCTAGATTACTAATCTTATGATTAAGTAAAGTAAATGCTATGTATATTTGCAACCTTTGTCCACAGAAAGGTTTGAATTTACTATTTGAATTGACATAAGGTTGATTCAAAATCAAGGTACAAATTTCATAGCTTTTTTTTTTTTTTTGATATAGTTATTGATTGTAAATTCAGTGTTTCATTCCAATGATTTTATGGTTCTTATTAACTTGATTTTTAAATTCATTCTCTTTTGTTTTGGTGCAAGTTTTAAATTAGCACTTCCATGAGAATGAACAAACCATTCTCATAATGTGGATATATTTGCTAATATAGAGGTTGAGTATGAGAATTAGAAGCAATTTAATAGTTTGCTCATTTTGTCTCATATTCATATAAAATAGGGTTCAAACCCTAATTATTTATAGTTAAATCTTGCATGAAAGCCATAAAAGAAATTGTTGCAAGTTTTAACTAGCACCATTAGAAGGCTTTCTTTTGTGACACTTAAATATTGAAGTGTATTTTAGCTCATTTCTTAGAGTTGAGAATTTTGCTATATCATTAATTAAAGTCCCCTCAAATTGAGATTGAGTTATTTCTATCGCATTTCAATCTTGATTCTTTCATGCAGAATTTCTTAACCATTCAAACCTTTATAATACACATAAAGCTATATGGTTAATTACTTGTTTTAACCATGTGTATTAATAAAGGATAAAGATGTTAAGAAATAAGAGAAACTTAACCTTCATGAAAGAAGAAATGGAAAGAAAGGTATTTTTGTTCTCATTAAATCAAACAGCGATAAAGACCAACGTTGTTAGTAAGAGAATGATATTTGATACTCTACTTTGAGAGAAAGTAACTCAAAAGAAAATCTCAATTGTTGAGTGTTATAAATTGTGATATATTTGGTGAATTGACTAAAACTGTCAATTTACGCTGCCAGTATAATAAATTTCTGATTATATGAAAAGTGAACAAAAGTTTCTTTATAGAAACTTAAAAAAAAAATGTTCACATAAAGATAAGTGATGTGTTATTGCTCATTTAAGAAAATTTGTTTTTTCAAAAAACATTATTTTCTTGTTACTTTAGAATTTCTATTTTCAAATTAATTACTATTGGGTATGATTATGAATCTCATTATCCAATAGTAGATTTTGAAAATAGTAAAGTTATTAATTCTAAAGTTTCTAGTACTATCCTTTGAATTGAGCAATAAACTGCACTTGATCATAATAATTATATTGGCAGCAAGTATGTTTATAACTGGAGAAACTCCTATAGAAAAGAAAAGAAGATAAAAAGAGAAATAAAATAGAATAAAAGATGTTTTACTCCAATGGTTCTTGTACTTAGTAACCAGGAGTCTTCATCTACAAATGTCGACTTTCGTGTAAAACGTCACTTGAATTAAAAGCATACAAAGCAACTTGAGAATGTGAATTGTTTAGTAACTGGAAATTTTCATCTAAAAATATCTATCTTCACATCAAAAGCCACTTTCACAACTTGAGCAATATATAGCTATGTTATATGAATAAAATCCTTTGTTGAACTTGAGAAGAGAGATCACCATAGGTTTAGCTAACATTTTTATTAACCATATGAGTTACTTGTTTGTGAAATTGGGTAAGAATGAGAAATTGAGTTAAATTAGTTAAAACTATGGTATAATTAGCTCTTCTTCACTTGATATTATGTGTACTTGAGTTTAATTGAATAATTACATAATGGTTATTTACTTTGTTTTGAGAAAATAAAGTTGAATTGTGCACATGTGTTTATTTTCAAAGTTTTGGATCATTGTTGGTTTGTATTTCTTATTGCTTGAGGACAAGCAATGGTTCAAGTGTAGGAAAGTTTGATAAATGTGTATTTGATATGTTTTAAGTGTGTTTTATTAGTCAGTTTTGGTGTGTTTTATTTAGTTTTATAACTAATTAGTTAGCATTCTAGTGAAAATATGCATTTTGTTATTGAAGTGGTAAAAATTGCAAACTATAGATTTTAATGGTAAAAACTTCATATTTTTTGAGGTTTAATTATTCAATCATCAATTAGAGTGTTGAGAAGATAATTGGATGATTATTGATGATTTGAAGTAATTAAAGGAAGACATGAAGTGCAAAATGTTCAAAGGATGAAATGAAAGTTTTACAGTTTTGACATCTTGTGGTATTTTGGCTATATCTTAAACTATAAGTATTGGATTGAGGTGATTCTTGTATCATTTTGAATCTAAGAGATAGATCTACATTTGGTATGCAGATGTTGAAATCCAGTTCAGTCGTTTTCCTTGTCAAAATGTTAAAATATAGAAGCGCATTTTTGTTATCGAAAGCTAAAACAAGGTTCTGACCATTTGAGGGTAGGTTGACTATGTGAGAACCCTGAAAATAGATATATAAGCTAGTGTATATTTCATTTGCATTTCTTTTATTCTTTAATAATTTCCAGAATTACTTTTACTTGTTCGCAATTAAGTACGTAAAAATAGGTTTATGTGAAAATTGACACCCTTGGATTAAATTATTATTCCAATTGACTTTATATTATTAAATCGATAAATTTCGAGTTAGACTAACTCTATTTCTTGAGAAATAATAATTGGAAATTCTAAAAACTAATTTAATCGCTAAATAATATAAGAATTACTAGGAACCTTAATATTCAAGTTTAATCGATAATTATTCGATAAAAATTGTTTAGGTATGTTAGGGTATAATTAGGCGTTTAATCACGCTTGGGGATAATTTTTAGAAGTAAGTTAGAATTGAGAAATTAAGTTGAGGTTGGGGAGCAAAGTGAAAAGACTAAAATGCCCTTACAATTTCATGCAAACCAAACGAAACCTCTGACCGCAAGTTTAATCACTGCAACTATCGCCAATTCTATACGCAATCGATTCTTACACGAAACCTCTGCTCCTTAAACCACGGCACCACAATACCGTTCTCTCTATTTCACGTCTAAAACCACAATTCCAATTCCTTCTCTACACAAGCAAACCGCAAACCATTTCCTTCCTTCTTAATACCGAGATACTGCCTCTTCATCATCTCATTTCCTTTGCACAATTTCACCGCAGCTGCTACTCTTCCTCTCCACAACCACACCTCACCTCTTCTTCTACCTTAGACCAAGAGCATCCGAGAGAGAGGGTTACCTGGTGAGCTGCATCCGAGAGCAAGGGAGGAGGGATCGCAAGCTGCCATTTCTTCCTTTCTGTTCTGACCGTAAGTTGAGGGAAAATACCAGGAACCATCGCACCTTTTCTCTACTAGCTGTGGCCAATTCCAACTCCACTCAACCGAGCTCAACCTCACCACAACACCACTCCAGCCGCAACTCAGGAACCAGGACAACCGACTGCACTTGAAACCGAGAGCAAGGAAGGAAAAATTCTGGAATTTTCGTGTGCGAGATTAGCTGTTATCTGAGGTAATTTCCGGACCAATTAGGTTGAATTCTAGTAGAGGAAGCTATATCTGAGCTTGCATGTAAGGATTGTGCAGACGGATGTTGAAATCAAACCATTAGAAAAATTTCTGTTCGGTTAAAATGTTGCTGCCGAGAAACTGAAGTGATATTGCAACTCCATTTTTGTTTTTCGTGACAATCTGAACACCTGAGTGTCATTAGCTGAGTGAAAACTTGAAGATTAAGACCCTGCATGTTGATTTGTGCATTCGGATGATGTGGTTAAAGCAAAGAAAAATTTCTGTTTTGGTTAAAAATTTCTGCCGAGGAGCTGGCTTGAAATTGTAGTTTTATTTCTGACTTCCTGCGACAATCTGAGTTTGATTAGGTGTTTAACTAATCAAAAACAAGAAGTTTAAGTTATCTAAGAACTTGCATGTGGATGATAGGCAGCCGGATGGGAGTTTTAAGAAAAGAAGTTCGGTTATGTGCATGTTTTGGAGCTGCCGAGAGCTTAGCTTGTTTATGGCAGCCTGATTTGGTTCAATTTTATTGTTTGAGCTTACAACCATAATTATATAGTTAATCACAAGTTAATTAGGCTCTGCATGCGGCTAATTAGTTAGTTTAAACCAGAAAAAAAAATGAAATCAAAGTGTAATCTGCCAAGCATGTTCATCCGAGTCAAGCAGGAAAATTTTAGAAAATTTTGATGTTAATGGTTGTTGTTTGAACTCGATTTCTGAACTGGAAATGTTTATTTTCTAGCTAAGTAATTGCATGAGGGAGTTGAGAGTTTAAAAGCATGTTTTAACCCAGAAAATAAAATGAAAACAGAACATCTCTTCATGCATGTTCATCCGTGGCTGATGGACAAAATTTCTGGATTTTTTTCTGGATAATTTTAGTTGCTGAATGAATCTAGTTTTGAAGTGGAAATTTTTACTAACTAGCTAAGTGTTAAATGCTGAATTTGAGTACCTAACACCATGTTTAAACCAAGGGAAAATTTAATCTAAAGTATATTAGTTGCTGGAAAACTTTGGAAGCCGCAAGTTGGAACCAGAGATTTCAGTTTGTTTTAGAAGTTTAATTGGTTTCTGAAAATTTATTTTATTTTTTTTCCTTGGAATATAATGGTTTAGAAATACCGAGGAGTTGTAAGTATTAAGTTGTGTAAGTTGTTTAGCAATGAAATATTTGATAAATTGAAGATGGAACCAGAAAATGTTGGTTTATACATGCTGGAATTTCTTTTGTGGTAGCCGAAGGGTGAGTTGGAATCTTAGCTTGGCTTTTAAATTTTTTTTCCTTGAAACATGATGGATGGAAATGCCTGGAATATGTTGTTTTGGAGTTTTATAAGAAATGTATGAATGCCCTGTTTCTTCGTGAAACTGAAATTGGGTTTGGATTGAACTTTTAGCTTACTTGTGGTTTAAATTCTTAATTGAATTGTGGTTGGAAGTAATTGGTGTTGTCAAGGGCAAATGATTGATGAAGCCCTTGGCCATTTGAATGATTTTATAAGTATTACTGGGTGATAAAATTTAATTGCTAGAATTTCTTGGAGGCCTTGCTTTTATTTTTATTTGTTTAAGCTGAGCTTGCTGAAACCATGTGCTAATGATTGATGAAGCCTTGGTCATTCATTTTATTTTTATCAGAAATGCATTTGTTGAAATCTAGGGCTAATGATTGACGAAACCCTAGTGATTTGCTATGTGATTTTGCCATATTTGATCCATAATATGATTTCAAAACGGAATCGGAGTTGTGAAAGTCGTTTCTACCTTGCGAACTCGAGTAACTGTGATCAAATTAATCAAAAATATTTTTCAGCTAGTATTAAATTATAAAAACTCAATATCTAGTGTTTTGCCTAAAACTTTCCAACCCGATAATTTCCTTTAGCTCAAACTAGCCTTATTACCTTGGGAAAATGATTTTCCTAGTTTCTAAAACTCTAGCCTTGTTTTACTCCTTTTCTTTTCTCTAAAAATTGTCCTTGGCTAGTTAATTATAGGAAAAGTACCAAAATACGAGTTTTAATAATTTTAGTTAAAAAGCATAGAAACTTGCTCGGCAAGAAACCTTATTTTTCTAGGTAAAATAGTTTTAGTAATAATTTTTGTAAAAATCATAGCTTTAAAGAAATGTTCAAAGTAACTTCCTAACGTGGATTTTAAGAGGTTTGTCGACTTATCTCAAGAAAATAATATTAGTTACCCTTTTATAAGGAAAAGTATTTTAAGGAAAACTATAATAAACATTTCTTCTACTTTTGTCAAGTTTTAACCTAAAGGACTCTTGATTCTTCTAAGGAAAAGTATACTAGTAGTATATTAGATATACCTCGACGTCTATAAGCTTAAAAACTGAATAGAATCTTATAGTTTCAAAATTTTGATTTTTAGGATATTACGAGGACGCGGAATTCGATTTCCAACTTGATATCTGAACTCCACTCTTGGTGAGTGTCCATGCCTATTCTATGTTTACCTGGTTAAAGTGCTTTCTTGACTCAATACGTGATAATTTGTAAAACTAGTTTTTGATCCATCGAAGTGAGCAGTGTATACTTTATCGCACTAACCGTTCGATTGGTGACTTGCGTGAATAATTTTCTCGTGAATCCATAAATCTAAATGTAGTTACGTCGTTGGGTGAATCCCTCGACGCGTGAATCTAACTACCATAAATCTAATCTAAATGTAGTTACGTCGTTGGGTGAATCCCTCGACGCGTGAATCTAACTACAATAATGTCGTTGGGTGAATCTCTCGACCAATCATCTACGGGTATATCTCGAGTATACTGCGTCTTTAGTCGGCGAGCGGGCCCGTGACAGGGGTATGAACGGTGACGGGTTAGGATTAAAATGAGTGGATCTACATGGATTATAAGTAGTGAGAGTTGATGGAGGGTCAACTACGATAAATGGTGATCAAGCGAGGAAAGTGGCTCCTGAGAGCCCATGTATCCTACCTTGTGCTGTTATCCGCTTTCCTAATTGTTTAAATTTGCTATGTCATTAACCGCTGTTTGTTATTACGTGATTGCATGTTTTGGGGCATCACTGAGCGTTAGCTCACCCCACGTTTATTGTTTTCCTTAACAGGTTCTGGAAACTGAAAGTTGGATGCTTACTTATGTTTTCCTTTTGGAATGTATTTGAATACTATGACTTATTCTGTGGGCTGTAATGTGTTAATTGGGATAATGTACTTTTCTTTTGGATTGTCACTTGAAGCTAGAAAATGTGTAAACCCTAATTCGATTGCTTGGCTTGTAAGTTTGTATTATGGATTTATGTGTTTATCTATCCGGTTTGGTACGACTTTATACTTTGATACGTGGCACGTGGGACGTTTAAGAGCCTCGACTGGCTAATTTATCACTGCTATCTCTGAAGTTAATGTGGATTTAAGGAAGATCTTATTCGGGGAAAATTGTTTTGTAATAGATTAGGATATTCTTCGAAGGGATTTGGGTTAGAATGCTTGCGTGAGTCCTGGCAAGAGTTGGGCAGACGGCCCGCCAACCCTTTGGTTCGCCTCAGGGGGAAGTGGGGTCGCCACAGGTGGTATCAGAGGCTCGGCTAGAAAAGTTATTTGAAAGACATATTAGGTGTGCTAGAAACCCTAATCCTCTCTAGGAATAAGAATTGAGACCATTAGAAATACCTTAAGTAATATACGATCCGGTTAGCTATTTAGGTTCTAACCTTTAAGTGTTGATTATTTTGCAGGTATGGAGAATGGTAATGGGCATGCTAATGGTAGTAGCGAGGCTAATGGACACGTAGAGCCGCTAAGATCCATTTCCTATAGACCTCGAGGAGGAGGAAACCGAGTTCGATACTCCCCAGCTGATAGGCACCCTAGGTGCTAGTGTAGGGTCACGTACGCGTATCCCAACGCGTTGGTGTTGTCTCTTGATGATGAGCGCCGCCACTTGTGGGACGTTAACCACACCTTGACCCAGGATGTGGAGGAGTTGAGTATCATGGTGGATACCCAGTTCGACCGCATAGTCGACTTGGAGATTAGGCTAACTGCTGAGCATAATATGCTGGAGGTTGCGCGGTTGGAGATAGAGCGACAGAGGTCTAGAGTGACCCGACTTGCTGAGGGGATTCGTGATAGGAGTGCTAGCATCAGGGCTGATGCTTCTATGCTTATGGATGAGGCCACTAGTTACCTTCAGGATAACGAGCAGGCAGGCACGGAGGAGGATCCGGAGGAGGATCCAG
This sequence comes from Coffea arabica, assembly GCF_036785885.1. Lineage (NCBI taxonomy): Eukaryota > Viridiplantae > Streptophyta > Magnoliopsida > Gentianales > Rubiaceae > Coffea > Coffea arabica. Next base: position 30,359,961 of record NC_092330.1, read on the forward strand.
AGGACGATCCGGAGGAGGATCCAACTGAGGACATTGCTCCTGATAGCCCTGCTGAGGGTTAGATTAGGATTGACTTGGTAGTATTAGATAGGTAGGATCAGAACAGCGACATTAGTCAAGTCATCAAATTTTGTCTAGGTGAATGACTTGCTTCCGATGCACCATATCCCTACTTTTTGTTTAAGGGATTATTTGTATGTATTTTTGCTAACTTATGTGCCTTACTTTTGGAAATGTTCCAACTTGTTAATTGTATGACTGTTCCACGAAAATATATGTTAAGTGTTTCATTTTCTTTTCCTCTATTTTCATGTCGGTTTTTAATCACATAACGAATCATAATAATTAAATATAAATAAAATTTTTGCCTAATTGTCTTACCCTTCAGTAATAGGCATAATTAGACAATGGATCGCCAAATGATAGGAAGGAGCCGTGGGAGACCCACTAGACAACACCCGGAAGCGGGTGGTGATAGGGAACCCGAGGTCAATCGAGACCAAGGGGCAAGAGAGAGTGGCCGGAGATCAAATGGTCACCGCAATTAACCATATCACTGATGTTTTGGAGCGCTTGACTGAACATCAAGCCTCTGGGCCAGTGCACCGCCAAGAAGGCCCAGCCGATTCCGAGGATCGGGCACTGGAGAGGTTTCTGAAGTTTGGACCTCCTAAATTCTACGGAGGACCCGAACCTGAGATAGCTGAGGGATGGTGGGAGAAAATCTCCGACATCTTCGCAGCTTTAAACTACACGGAAGAGCGGCAGGTGACTTTTGCCGCATTCCAGTTTGAAGAAGCTGCTCGCTCCTGGTGGAATCTGATTAGGACTAACTGGGACAGGAATCATACTCCAAGGACTTGGGCAAACTTCACAAGGAAGTTCAATGCCAAATTTCTTCCACCTCTCATCCAAGAAAAGAGGGAGGATGACTTCATAAAATATAACCAGGGGGCGATGAGTGTCGCCGAATATGAAGTCCAGTTCACCAAGCTATCCCGTTTTGCTCCTGAATTGGTAACCACGGAACAAAGGCGAGTCAGAAGGTTCGTACAGGGTCTGAATGTGGAAGTACAGGAAGGTTTAGCTGCCGTGAGGATAGATACTTTTGCAGATGCCGTCGAGAAAGCCCAGAGAGTTGAACTGGCTAGGGCTCAAGTGAAATCTTTTCAGGCCAAGAAAAGATTTGCTCCTAGCAGTAGTCGGGAGCCGACGTATGGCAATGCGTCCACCGGCCAAAGTGGGCCGAGGAACCATTGGAGTGAATAGTCCTGGAGCACCACGAGGCGCCCACGCAAGAGGAAACGGGGCCAGGAATGCGGGGGGACGAAATAATGGAACCAGAATGGGACCGATTGGAAGGGGACAACCTAGGAATATCTCGCAGGGAGGCCGAGCAATAGTTCCCCAAGTGAATTATGCATTTTGTAAGAAACCTGGCCATACTATAGATGGTTGCTGGAAGAAGCAAGGGAGGTGCTTGAAATGAGGAAGTAGCGAGCACCAAATTTCTGGATGTCCAAAAATACAGGAAGGGATTACTTCGAACGCTAGACTAAACACATCTGGAGGGAGCCGGCCAACAGTTCCTGCCAGGGTGTATGCTATAGATGACCAACCTGTACCTGATTCCTCGGAAGTCGTGGAAGGTACTCTCCCCATTTTTCATCGATTAGCTAAAGTGTTAATTGACCCTGGTGCAACTCATTCATTCGTAAATCCATCATTTATGTCTGGAATAGATGTGAAACCTGTTAAATTACCCTTTGATCTTGAAGTTAGGACACCAATGGATAATAAGAAGATAATCGCTAGCCTAGCCTTTAAGAATTGTGAATTCTGGATTGGAGAGCGTAAAATGCTAGTGGATCTAATCAGTCTGGACATGAAAGGGTACGATGTTATCATAGGAATGGATTTCCTAGGCCAGTATCATGCTAAGCTTGATTGCCGAGCGAAAGTGGTGAAATTCTGTATACCTGGAGAAGCAACTCTGAGGTTAGATGTTAAGGGTAGGTTAGCATCATCTGCTATGATTTCAGGGATACGGGCAAGGAAAATGTTGTCAAAAGGAGCTCAAGGTTTCTTAGCCTTCTTGATTAATGCTCTCAGTGATCAAGTGAAGTTAGAAGATGTACCAGTGGTACGGGAATTTCCGGATGTTTTTCCTGAGGAACTAAAGACTCTACCGCCGGAAAGAGAAGTGCAATTTAGGATTGACTTGGTGCCTGGAACGGCTCCAATTTCTAAAACTCCGTACCGAATGGCTCCTGCCGAACTAAAGGAGTTGAAAATTCAACTGCAAGACCTCTTGGAGAAAGGTTTTGTGAAGGAGAGTGATTCACCGTGGGGAGCAACCGTTCTATTTGTTAAGAAAAATGACGGAAGCTTGAGGTTATGTATCGATTACCGATGGTTAAATGAGATTACAATTAAGAATAAATACCCTCTACCGTTGATAGATAGTTTGTTTGACCAACTGCAAGGGTCAGTAGTTTTCTCTAAGGTGGATTTGAGGCAAGGGTATTATCAGTTAAAGATTAAGAAGGAGGATATACCCAAAACTGCTTTTAGTACGAGATATGGACATTTTGAGTTCGCAGTCATGCCTTTTGGTTTAACTAATGCACCAGCGGCATTCATGAATTTAATGCAGAGAGTCTTTAAGAAATATCTGAATCAGTTTGTAGTGGTTTTCATCGATGATATCCTGATATACTCTAAGACGCGAGAGGAACATGTTAGGCACTTGGAGATAGTCTTGCAAATACTAAGAGAGCATAGGTTGTATGCCAAATTTAGCAAGTGTGAGTTTTGGCTAGATGAAATATCTTTTCTAGGACATAAAGTTTCTAAGGAGGGAATTGCCGTGGATCCGGCAAAAGTTGAAGCCGTTATGAATTGGAAGCAGCCAGAAAGGCCAACTGAAGCTAGAAGTTTCTTGGGATTAGCAGGGTATTATAGGCGATTTATTAAGGATTTCTCGAAGATTGCTGGACCCATGACCGAGCTAACCAAGAAGGGGAATAGGTTCATTTGGACTCCGAAGTGCGAGTCAAGTTTTCAGGAATTAAAGAAGCGTTTAACATCCGCTCCTGTTTTGGTGTTACCTGATGGAGGTGAAGGTTATGCCGTGTACTCCGATGCTTCTGGAGAAGGTCTAGGATGTGTTTTAATGCAAAATGGTAAAGTGATTGCCTACGCTTCCAGGAGACTGAAGCCTCGTGAACAAAACTACCCAACTCATGACCTAGAGTTAGCAGCAGTGATTTTCGCCTTAAAGAAATGGAAACACTACTTGTATGGCGTGACTTTTGAGGTTTATACGGACCATAAGAGTCTTAAGTATTTGTTCTCCCAGAAGGAATTAAATTTGAGACAAAGGCGATGGGTAGAATTTCTGGAAGATTATGACTGTTCAATTAACTACCACCCAGGAAAAGCTAATGTGGTAGCTGACGCTCTAAATAGAAAGTCCCAAGTAGCAGGGTTAATGGTTAAGGAGTGGGATATGTTAGAGGAAATAAGTGGTTGGAACCCTCGCTTGGAGAAACTGAAGATCTTATTTGGGAATTTATCGTTAAAATCGCCATTACTAGAGCGTATTAAGGAGGCCCAGAAAACGGACCCTATGATTCAGAAGAATTTGGAGAAAGTGCAAAAAGGGGAAACCCTAGATTTTAAATTAGGGTCTGAAGGTGTATTGAGGTTCCAAGATCGAATTGTGATTTCGGCAGATGAGGAGATAAGAAAAAAAATTTTGGAAAAATCACATCGATCGAAATATACCATACATCCAGGTGTGACCAAGATGTATCATGATGTGAAGGGACTATACTGGTGGGAAGGTTTGAAAAAGGACGTAGCAGAGTTTGTTTAGAGATGTTTGATCTGTCAACAAGTAAAAGCTGAGCATCAGAAGCCCTCTGGATTGTTGCAACCGCTAAAAATCGCTGAATGGAAATGGGAACATATCACAATGGATTTTGTAACGGGATTGCCTAGAAGTAAAAAAGAATTCGATGCAATTTGGGTAATAGTTGACCGACTCACTAAATCTGCACATTTCCTACCCGTAAGCATGAACTTTTCTTTGGAAAAACTGGTCAAGTTATACACAGAAGAGATCCTAAGATTACATGGTATTCCTGTAAGTATCGTGTCTGATCGAGACCCAAGGTTTGTCTCACGTTTTTGGCAGAAATTTCAGGAGTCTTTGGGGACCAAGTTGAAATTTAGTACGGCTTACCATCCCCAAACCGACGGGCAGTCGGAAAGAACAATTCAAACTTTGGAAGATATGCTGAGGTCGTGTATATTAGATTTTGGAGGTAAATGGAGTAATTATATGACCCTAGTAGAATTTGCATATAACAACAGTTATCAAGTCTCAATTCAAATGGAACCTTATGAAGCTTTGTATGGCAGAAGATGTCGATCTCCGATACATTGGGATGAAATAGGAGAAAAGAAGATTGTAGATCCAACAGCGATATCTTGGATAGAAGAAACCCAGGAGAAAGTGAAACTTATTAGGGAAAGGCTTCAAACCGCTCAGAGTAGACAAAAGAGCTACGCCGACACAAGGAGGAAAGATTTGGAATTCGAAGTAGGAGACAAGGTCTTCCTAAGAATTAAATCCTTGAAGGGCGGAGTAGTGCCTAAGAAAGGTAAGAAGCTAAAGCCAAGGTATATCGGACCTTTCGAAATTTTGAAGCGAGTTGGGAATGTAGCATATCAGTTGAAGTTACCCGCAAGCATGGCTAAGGTTCACGATGTATTTCACGTTTCCATGCTTAAGAAATATTATTCCGACCCAAGTCATGTGCTGCCCCTGGAAGGAATTGAAGTGGATGAGGCATTAACATATGAAGAAGGACCAGTCAAGATTTTGGAAAGAGAAGTAAAGGAATTGAGAAATAAGAAAATTCCTCTGGTGAAGATTTTATGGAGAAATCATGGACTTGAGGAAGCAACTTGGGAATTAGAAGAGGAAATGCAGAAAAAGTACCCTGATTTATTTCCTTAGAAAGTGTGAATTTTGAGGACAAAATTCTTGTAAGGAGGGGAGGATGTGAGAACCCTGAAAATGGATATATAAGCTAGTGTATATTTCATTTGCATTTCTTTTATTCTTTAATAATTTCCAGCATTACTTTTACTTGTTCGCAATTAAGTACGTAAAAATAGGTTTATGTGAAAATTGACACCCTTGGATTAAATTATTATTCCACTTGACTTTATATTATTAAATCGATAAATTTCGAGTTAGACTAACTCTATTCCTTGAGAAATAATAATTGGAAATTCTAAGAACTAATTTAATCGCTAAATAATATAAGAATTACTAGGAACCTTAATATTCAAGTTTAATCGATAATTATTCGATAAAAATGGTTTAGGTATATTAGGGTATAATTAGGCGTTTAAATCACGCTTGGGGATAATTTTTAGAAGTAAGTTAGAATTGAGAAATTAAGTTGAGGTTGGGGAGCAAAGTGAAAAGACTAAAATGCCCTTACAATTTCATGCAAACCAAACGAAACCTCTGACCGCAAGTTTAATCACTGCAACTATCGCCAATTCTATACGCAATCGATTCTTACACGAAACCTCTGCTCCTTAAACCACGGCACCACAATACCGTTCTCTCTATTTCACGTCTAAAACCACAATTCCAATTCCTTCTCTACACAAGCAAACCGCAAACCATTTCCTTCCTTCTTAATACCGAGATACTGCCTCTTCATCATCTCATTTCCTTTGCACAATTTCACCGCAGCTGCTACTCTTCCTCTCCACAACCACACCTCACCTCTTCTTCTACCTTAGACCAAGAGCATCCGAGAGAGAGGGTTACCTGGTGAGCTGCATCCGAGAGCAAGGGAGGAGGGATCGCAAGCTGCCATTTCTTCCTTTCTGTTCTGACCGTAAGTTGAGGGAAAATACCAGGAACCATCGCACCTTTTCTCTACTAGCTGTGGCCAATTCCAACTCCACTCAACCGAGCTCAACCTCACCACAACACCACTCCAGCCGCAACTCAGGAACCAGGACAACCGACTGCACTTGAAACCGAGAGCAAGGAAGGAAAAATTCTGGAATTTTCGTGTGCGAGATTAGCTGTTATCTGAGGTAATTTCCGGACCAATTAGGTTGAATTCTAGTAGAGGAAGCTATATCTGAGCTTGCATGTAAGGATTGTGCAGACGGATGTTGAAATCAAACCATTAGAAAAATTTCTGTTCGGTTAAAATGTTGCTGCCGAGAAACTGAAGTGATATTGCAACTCCATTTTTGTTTTTCGTGACAATCTGAACACCTGAGTGTCATTAGCTGAGTGAAAACTTGAAGATTAAGACCCTGCATGTTGATTTGTGCATTCGGATGATGTGGTTAAAGCAAAGAAAAATTTCTGTTTTGGTTAAAAATTTCTGCCGAGGAGCTGGCTTGAAATTGTAGTTTTATTTCTGACTTCCTGCGACAATCTGAGTTTGATTAGGTGTTTAACTAATCAAAAACAAGAAGTTTAAGTTATCTAAGAACTTGCATGTGGATGATAGGCAGCCGGATGGGAGTTTTAAGAAAAGAAGTTCGGTTATGTGCATGTTTTGGAGCTGCCGAGAGCTTAGCTTGTTTATGGCAGCCTGATTTGGTTCAATTTTATTGTTTGAGCTTACAACCATAATTATATAGTTAATCACAAGTTAATTAGGCTCTGCATGCGGCTAATTAGTTAGTTTAAACCAGAAAAAAAAATGAAATCAAAGTGTAATCTGCCAAGCATGTTCATCCGAGTCAAGCAGGAAAATTTTAGAAAATTTTGATGTTAATGGTTGTTGTTTGAACTCGATTTCTGAACTGGAAATGTTTATTTTCTAGCTAAGTAATTGCATGAGGGAGTTGAGAGTTTAAAAGCATGTTTTAACCCAGAAAATAAAATGAAAACAGAACATCTCTTCATGCATGTTCATCCGTGGCTGATGGACAAAATTTCTGGATTTTTTTCTGGATAATTTTAGTTGCTGAATGAATCTAGTTTTGAAGTGGAAATTTTTACTAGCTAGCTAAGTGTTAAATGCTGAATTTGAGTACCTAACACCATGTTTAAACCAAGGGAAAATTTAATCTAAAGTATATTAGTTGCTGGAAAACTTTGGAAGCCGCAAGTTGGAACCAGAGATTTCAGTTTGTTTTAGAAGTTTAATTGGTTTCTGAAAATTTATTTTATTTTTTTTCCTTGGAATATAATGGTTTAGAAATACCGAGGAGTTGTAAGTATTAAGTTGTGTAAGTTGTTTAGCAATGAAATATTTGATAAATTGAAGATGGAACCAGAAAATGTTGGTTTATACATGCTGGAATTTCTTTTGTGGTAGCCGAAGGGTGAGTTGGAATCTTAGCTTGGCTTTTAAATTTTTTTTCCTTGAAACATGATGGATGGAAATGCCTGGAATATGTTGTTTTGGAGTTTTATAAGAAATGTATGAATGTCCTGTTTCTTCGTGAAACTGAAATTGGGTTTGGATCGAACTTTTAGCTTACTTGTGGTTTAAATTCTTAATTGAATTGTGGTTGGAAGTAATTGGTGTTGTCAAGGGCTAATGATTGATGAAACCCTTGGCCATTTGAATGATTTTATAAGTATTACTGGGTGATGAAATTTAATTGCTAGAATTTCTTGGAGGCCTTGCTTTTATTTTTATTTGTTTAAGCTGAGCTTGCTGAAACCAAGTGCTAATGATAGATGAAGCCTTGGTCATTCATTTTATTTTTATCAGAAATGCATTTGTTGAAATCTAGGGCTAATGATTGACGAATCCCTAGTGATTTGCTATGTGATTTTGCCATATTTGATCCATAATATGATTTCAAAACGGAATCGGAGCTGTGAAAGTCGTTTCTACCTTGCGAACTCGAGTAACTATGATCAAATTAATCAAAAATATTTTCCAGCTAGTATTAAATTATAAAAACTCAATATCTAGTGTTTTGCCTAAAACTTTCCAACCCGATAATTTCCTTTAGCTCAAACTAGCCTTATTACCTTGGAAAAATGATTTTCCTAGTTTCTAAAACTCTAGCCTTGTTTTACTCCTTTTCTTTTCTCTAAGAATTGTCCTTGGCTAGTTAACTATAGGAAAAGTGCCAAAATACGAGTTTTAATAATTTTAGTTAAAAAGCATAGAAACTTGCTCGGCAAGAAACCTTATTTTTCTAGGTAAAATAGTTTTAGTAATAATTTTAGCAAAAACCATAGCTTTAAAGAAATGTTCAAAATAACTTCCTAACGTGGATTTTAAGAGGTTTGTCGACTTATCTCAAGAAAATAATATTAGTTACCCTTTTATAAGGAAAAGTATTTTAAGGAAAACTATAATAAACATTTCTTCTACTTTTGTCAAATTTTAACCTAAAGGACTCTTGATTCTTCTAAGGAAAAGTAGACTAGTAGTATATTAGATATACCTCGACGTCTATAAGCTTAAAAACTGAGTAGAATCTTATAGTTTCAAAATTTTGATTTTTAGGATATTGCGAGGACGCGGAATTCGATTTCCAACTTGATATCTGAACTCCACTCTTGGTGAGTGTCCCTGCCTGTTCTATGTTTACCTGGTTAAAGTGCTTTCTTGACTCAATACGTGATAATTTGCAAAACTAGTTTTTGATCCATCGAAATGAGCAGTGTGTACTTTATCGCACTAGCCGTTCGAGTGGTGACTTGCGTAAATCATTTTCTCGTGAATCCATAAATCTAAATGTAGTTACGTCGTTGGGTGAATCCCTCGACGCATGAATCTAACTACCATAAATCTAATCTAAATGTAGTTACGTCGTTGGGTGAATCCCTCGACGCGTGAATCTAACTACCATAAATCTAAATGTAGTTACGTCGTTGGGTGAATCCCTCGACGCGTGAATCTAACTACAATAATGTCGTTGGGTGAATCCCTCGACCAATCATCTACGAGTATATCTCGAGTATACTGCGTCCTTAGTTGGCGAGCGGGCCCGGGACAGGGGTATGAACGGTGACGGGTTAGGATTAAAATGAGTGGATCTACATGGATTATAAGTAGTGAGAGTTGATGGAGGGTCAACTACGATAAATGGTGATCAAGCGAGGAAAGTGGCTCCTAAGAGCCCATGTATCCTACCTTGTGCTGTTATCCGCTTTCCTAATTGTTTAAATTTGCTATGTCATTAACCGCTGTTTGTTATTACGTGATTGCATGTTTTGGGGCACCACTGAGCATTAACTCACCCCACGTTTATTGTTTTCCTTAACAGGTTCTGGAAACTGAAAGTTGGATGCTTACTTTTGTTTTCCTTTTGGAATGTATTTGAATACTATGACTTATTCTGTGGGCTATAATGTGTTAATTGGGATAATGTACTTTTCTTTTGTATTGCCACTTGAAGCTGGAAAATGTGTAAACCCTAATTCGATTGCTTGGCTTGTAAGTTTGTATTATGAATTTATGTGTTTATCTATTCGGTTTGGTACGACTTTATACTTTGGTACGTGGCACGTGGGACGTTTAAGAGTCTCGACTGGTTAATTTATCATTGCTATCTCTGAAGTTAATGTGGATTTAAGGAAGATCTTATTCGGGGAAAATTGTTTTGTAATAGATTAGGATATTCTTCGAAGGGATTTGGGTTAGAATGCTTGCGTGAGTCCTGGCGAGAGTTGGGCAGACGGCCCGCCAACCCTTTGGTTCGCCTCAGGGGGAAATGGGGTCGCCACAGGCTATTTCTCAGTCTAAAGAGCACCAAATTGGATGATTCTTGATGCATTGGAAAACTAACTCAAAGCGTTACAATTTCACATTTTATACAAGAGTTGGGTCAGCTTCCATCATCAAGAAAATATCAGGAGATTTTGGTGCAAAAATAGAGCAATGATGAAATCTACCTAGAATGAGCAAACTTGCAAAAGAGCAATATGTGGGTACAATATGCAAACTCAGGTCATGTTTTGGAGGTCATGTATTCATCATTTTCAGTTGCAACTTGCTCTGCAACTTGTGCCCTATTCGCACAACTTTCCAACACAATTCCAGCAAGTAATTTCAGCTGTATCTGATCAAGAAAAGTGTGAAATCTTAGAGAAACAACTTTTGAGAGTTTCAAGAGTAAAAAATGCCAACTAAAAACAACTCATTTGGTTCTTAAATTCTCTATAAGTAGAGGCCTTTGGAAAACAATTTCACAACTTCAAAAAGTTAGAGAAACTCCACAAAAATATAGTTTTCACTAGTTTTTCTTAGTTCATTAATATAATATATATAGTATAGTTCATCCTTCTTATATTTGTAATTAGATTTGGATGAAGATTTGAAGAGCAAAAATGGAGAGTTGGATCTCATGTGGCAAGGGTGATTTCTCTCCTATCACTTTCTGTTTTGTATTTGAATTCATGTTTAGTTATAATACAATTATGGATATTGTTTTTCATATTTAGCTAAAGTTTATGCCATGAGTTATGGATAAACTTTCTATATCTTATTAGTGACGTTTACCTGGTTATTTGATGATATTATTTAGAGTAAGTTATTTATCACTTTTGCTTATCTAATCATGATTAACTAACCATTAATTGTGATAATTTTAAAGTGTTAAGTTTGTAATGAAAATTGAAATTTAACACTAGTTCAAGGAAGTGATAAACTTAAGGAGTACACTCACAAGAATAGAGGTGCACCTCTGTGATTTTAGTGACTTGTTTCATGTAATTTTGTAAAAGAAATGAACTTATAGTTAATTTCATAACCACGAGAGTAGGTGTAACTTAATTACAAGTATAGTTGATTCACTACGAGAGTAGGTTTCACATACATTAGAAAATTATTCCTTAACTAGCCAAGATAATAATATTCAATTAACTGAAAATTTCATTTGCAAGAGTAGTAAGAAATTCCATGTTGGATCCTAATCCAACATTGGACTTATATGTGAATAATTATGTGTTGCAAACTGTCAATTAAGATTCAATCCAATTAAAATGATCAAATATAGTTTGGTTTAATGTATCTAATAGGGTATCGACCTTTAATGTGTAGAGATTTAAGAACTCCTATTTCTATGATGGGCTGAAATAGGGTTCTAAAAGATAACAGGAATATTACCTATAAATAGGGTTATGGTTCCCAGATCACACGTATTATTATTTTTTGTCGTATTTTCTAGTATCACAATATATAGTTCTTTCCTGATATCCCATCGTCAGAAAAGATATCAGAGAGAAATTAAAGGGCTCTCTCAAGGATTAGCAAATATGTGTTAATCTGGAAGGCCACCCCAATATCTTTGGAGGTTCAAATATTAGTTTGTAGATATGAATTCAGGTACGCTTTCGCTATTTTACTGTTAATTTATTTCTTAATAATCGCCATATAGATTTTGAGTTTAATAGGTGATGGTTTTCATCAAATGTTAAATTTAGATAACCACCCTAACAAGTGGTATTAGAGCCCATATGGTTGATTATTAGGAAATAATTTTTTTTAGTAATTCATAGTTTTATTACTATTGGTTCTGTTTTCATGGCTACTAGCTGCAACTCTGATGCTATTAAATATATGATTATTATGTGTTCAAGTCTTGTTGATTCACTATTTTGATCATATATGTGTATGATTTTGGTTACTTCTGCCGCACTACATGAATTCAGAACATGATGCTTTTTGTCTTTGGCCTCTGATTCATATAAAAAAAAAAAGAAAGAAAAAAAGGAATTCGTGGTAAGAACTATGATGCTTTTGTCTTCGGTCAAAACAACTCAATGCTTTTGATTTCATATGTCTTGATACGGTTTTCAATCTATGTTCACTAATTGGTGAATCAAGTGATGATTTACGTGGGACCACAAGCTACTTGATTTCTGGTTTCGAGAAGTGGTTCGTCCTTTTTCCCACTATTAATGATTAAATTGACAAAGCATGATGCAATCCAGTAGTTGTTTCATGTGCTCAACCTTAAATGGCCGAGAGTTTCTCAAGTAAATTATTGACATGGTGATTTATGTCTTGAAACATGGATCAAATTTTCTTGTTCTGATTCAACCGTAATTTATATTCCCTTTTGTCTTGTTTCGGAGTATAATCAGATATACATATATTTTTATGTTAAGGAAATTAGGATATCTTTAATGTAAGTGAATCCTAAAAAAATTAATAAGACATTTAAACCCATAAAATTCATATATTAGGCCCATTAAATATAAAGTTTTATAAAAGATTTATGGACTTCAAGGAAATTTAGGACTTAAGTGATGAATTTGGATCAAATTATGGATATGGACTTTTTGTCCAATAAGTCTTGATCCAATTGACTGGTTTGATCAGATTTGACTGGATTGACCAGGTTTGACCATGTTTTGACCAGAGTTGACCAAAGTTGACTTTAATCAAAATTTTGTTTAATTTGTATAATTTTAAATTTGAATATTGGTATGATTATATATATATTTTGGAATAAATTAATTGAAATAATATGCCACCAAAGTGACCTCTATTATGAAAATTAATTTATTTTAAAATATAATTAGTTGGGTACCTGTAATTTTATGAATATTGATCGGCCCAAAAGAAGGTCAATATTTAATAAAATTACATGTGCATTTGTGGTAATAAATACGTGATAATTATTTGAATTTTACATGTGATTTTTAAATTGACCCAAAGAAAAATTTATTTTTTGACATGTTATTATTATCAGTATTTGTTATTACACCAAGATACCACTTAAAAGTTAATATTTTTGTCCAAAAACAGAATATTAATGAAACATCGGTATTTTGAAATGAGATTACCTTTATTTAAATTTATTATTGTTTTGGTTTATGTGAACTTGTTTTAATTATTTTATGTTTTCTGTTCAGTTGCAAATGATCTTACGAATATTACTATCAACATTAATAATATTTCTATGTTGAATGACACAAATTTCAAGTCCTAGAAATAAAATCTCTTGATTTGGAGTAATAGATCTCGACCTTGCGTTAAAGGATGATTCTCCCCTGCCTCTTATAGACCAGAGTACCTCTGATAAAAAGAGAAATAATGAGAGGTGGGAGGGATTAAATCGCTTGTGTCTGATGATCATTAAAAAGGCCGTTCCAGAAGCATTCAGAGGAATAATATCAGAAACGATAGTAACCGTTAAAGAGTTCCTTCAACATTGAAAAAGGATTTGTCAAGAAGGTTAAAATTAGTGCGCTCTTGATACGCCTAATTTCAATGAAATTTAGTGGTAAAAGTAATATCAGAAAGTACATTATAGAAATGTCTCATCTTATTTCAAAATTAAATGCACTTAAATTGACACTCTCTGAAGAGTTACTAGTGCACTTGATTTTAATACCTCTTCCTACACAGTTTAGTTAGTTTAAGGTGAGTTACAACTGTCAAAAGAAGATTTTGTCTCTAAATGAACTCATCACACACTGTTTAGAGAAAAAGGAAATGTTGTAGTAAGATCAGACAGAAAGTGCCCATCCGGTGTCAACCACTAATAATAAAAGTAAGAGATTTAAGAGAAAAATGGAAAAAAGAGCTGCAGGTACAGTGCTACAAAAAAAATAACAAAAGAAATCAGATGATCAGGGAAAGAATAGTTGTTTCTTCTGTAGAGTTAAAGGGTATAAAAAGAAGCATTACACCAATTATCACGCTTGGCGTGTTAAGAAAGGTATGTTTCTTAATTTGATTTGTTCTGAAATTAATTTAATTTCGGTACATAGATATATATGGTGGTTAGATTCTGGTGCAATAACTCACATCAGTGTGTCTATGCAGGGTTGCTTGAATTGCTGAAAACCTAATGATAATAAAAGATATATCTACGTGTGCGATAGAAAAACAGTTTAAGTTGAGACAATTGAAGTTTTTAGATTATTGTTAAAGATCGGATTTTATTTGGATCTTAATAAGACATTTGTTGTATCGTCTCTATTTTTACTTTGGATAAATTTGGTTATTTTTGTTCATTTAAAAATGAAAAATTTGAATTGTTTCATGATTCAAAATTGGTTGATTATGGTTCTTTAATGCACTACAATAATCTATATTTAATTGATACGATTATCTAATTTAATGAATCTCTGCATTTGAGTACTAGAGCAGTAAAGAGAAAATTAATCAATGAGAATTCAGCTGCATTATGGCATAAGAGATTGGATATATCTCCAAACGGAGAATAGAAAGATTTGTGTCAAATAAAATTCTGGACTCCTTAAATTTCACAGATTTTGATTATTGTATTAACTATATAAAGGGAAAACAAACCAATAAAAGGAGATTTGAAACCAATAAATCCACAAACGTCTTAGAACTTATATATACAGATATCTGCGGACTATTTCCTATATCTGCTTGCAATGGTCAATAATATTTTGTAACGTTCATAGACGATTTTTCAAGATATGGCTACATATATCTCATTTCAAAAAAATCACAGTCACTGAACGTGCTCAAAAATTTTAAGGCTGAAGTTGAGAATCAACTCAACAAAAGAATTAAAAGCGTCAGATCTAACCGTGGTGGTGAGTATTATGGTAGATATGACAGTTCAGGTAAATAACATCCAAGACCATTTGCTAAATACCTAAAGGAATACGGTATCGTCCATAATATACTATGCCGGGTTTTGATAAGTGACTAATTTACGTAATAATTATATGATATTTTATATTATTTTTAGTCACTTTAGTTATGTTATTGGAAGAAAATAAATCATTTCGATTATAATTGGTGAAAAATGCTTTTAAATGATTAAATGAGGTTTTTATCACTTTTTACTTGAATTTTGTGCATTTTGACAGTTTTGACATATTTTAGTATTTCAGCTATAATATCAGTTACAGTAATCGGATTGAGATGATTTTTGAACCAAATTGAAGATAAAAGATAGATCTACAACTTTGGTGAATATATCAAAATCCAGTTTGAAGGTTTTCTAAATCAAAAAACCGAATTACAGTAGTCAATTTATATTGGTCGAAGCTGAAATAGAGCATTGAGCAGTCAATGGTATTTCAGTCATTTCTCAGGCTACATAAATCCAAATGAGGTGATTCTTCATGCATTGGAAAGTTAACTCAAAGGGCTACAAGTTTTATATTTTAGTCAAGAGTTAAATCAGTTTCTATCATCAAGAAACGTTCAGTTGAATTTGACGCAAAATCAGACCAGAGCTAGAAATTGAACAGAAATTGCACAAAAAGTCACTATAGCAATCCCGCCGAAATTTGACCGAATTTATGGCTGGATTTCTGGCCGAATTGTGGTCAGAGAAGGCTGTTTTTTACGTGAAAAACTCAATTTTACCTCCAACAAGTCACATGTAATACCAGACATGTAACAAGCACTTTGTAGCTGTAAAAGGGAGGTGTAAGGCTCATTTCTTGACTACCTTTTATTTTTATATAGCCAAATCCATTGCAAGATTGAAGAGAGACATACGAGAGAAGCTTGGAAGTGCAGAAATGTAACTCTTCCATTTTCTGTGTGTTAGATTAGTTTAGTATAGAGTAGTATAGTTCATCCACTCTTGTATATTGACTAGATTAGGATGAAGATGGAAATGAAGAAGGAGGAGTTGTAGCTCAAGTGACATGGGTTACCTCTTCTTCAACTCTTTATCTTTTGAATTAGATTATTAAGTATGGTTAACATGCAAGTTCTGGATTTTGTGTTTATTATATATCTTTAAAGTTTATGCCTTAGATTTAGTTGAACTTTCTATGATTGTTAGTGTTTATTATTTAGTTATTTGATGTTATTATTTGAGCAAGTTATTTAACACTTTAGCTCTTTAAATCATGATTAATCTGGTACCGTTAATTGTGATTATCTAAGATTTTATTTTTGCAATAAAAATTAAAATTTAACACTGGTTCAAGAATGCTAAACATAGGGAGTACACTCACAAGAGTATATATGCACTTGTGTGGTTTTAGTGATTAATTTCATGTAATTTCATTGAAAAATGAACTTGTAACTGATTTCATAATCATGAGAATAGATATGGATTAGTTATGAGTATAATTGATTCACTACGAAAGTAGGATTCATATGCATAAGGAAATTACACCATAATTAACCTAAATAGTAGTACTCAATGATTCAAATATAGCACTTGCATGAGTAGTTAGGGATACCACAATCTAAGGAGATTTTCAATTGTTATTTTGCATAAGTTCAGTAGGTTTCATTTCTTATAATTCATTGATAATATAAATAATAGAGAAATTTTGTAGTGCCGGTAATTGCAATCTTCCCTGTGGGATCGACCCTTAATACTCTATACTCGCTTACGATTCGTATACTTGCGATAAATTACGTGTGGGGTATTTAGGAGTTTATAAATGTAAAACTTGATTGAGATGAGTTTAATGTTATATGTATACCCCGTGTACGTCAGGTTCACCCACTATGAATGGTGTAACTGAAAGACGAAATAGAACGCTTAAAAACATGATAAGAAGTATGATATGTCATTCTACCTTACCAGAGTCACTCTAGGGAGAAGCAATTAAGACTGCAGCATATATCCTTAACAGAATCCCAAACAAAGTAACTATCAAAACCCCTTATGATTTTTGGACAGGGAAAAAGTCCAGTTTACAGCATCTACATGTTTGGGGGTGTCCAGTTGTATAGGCCAAATGAAAAGAAATTGGATTCAAAAATAGTTAGTTGTTATTTTATTAAATACTTTGAAAGATTCAGGAGTTACAAGTTTTATGATTCCACGACTAAATCAATTTTTAAGATAGGAAATGTCCGATTCTTTGAGGATGTCGAGTTTGGGGAAGAAAATACAGTAAGGGATATTGTCTTTAAAAAGGAATACATTAATACTCCCACTGGTGTCATTGATCTTGTTCAAGATCCTATTTTTGAATTTGATCATGACATGATAAATTTAAATAATGTCAAAAAATAAACTGTTATAGAAGAACAAACTCTTCTTCCCCAAAAACTAGTGCCATTAAGAAGATCCACTAGAAAAAAGAGAAGTGCAGTGCGAGATGATTACATTATTTTTCTCCAAGAACATGAGGATGATTCTGGATTGATGGAAGATAATCAATCAACTTCTGTTAGGCCATTGAAAGTTCAAATTCTCAAAAGTGAATCGATATCATGAATGAGGAGATTAAATCCATGAAGGACAATAACGTTTGAGATCTTGTCCTATTGCCAAAAGGAGCAAATCCATTAGTTATAAATGGACATTTAAAATCAAAAGAGATTCGAAAGGCAATGTGGAAAGATACAAAAGCTTGTTTTGTCGGCAAGAGATTTACACAAAAAGAAGGTATCGACTATAAAGAAACCTTCTCTCCAGTCTCTTCAAAGGACTCTTTTAGAATTATCATGACATTAATGGAGCATTTCAATCTTGAGTTACATTGGATGGATGTAAATACAGCTTATCTCAATGGTAACATTGATGAAACGATTTATAGGTGCAACCAGAAAACTTTGTATCAGGAGATCCAAAAAATATGATTTGTAAATTTAAAAAATCCAACTATGGGTTCAAACAAGCGTCTTGACAATGGTATTTCAAGTTTCATCAAGTGATAATCTCATTTGATTTTGAAATGAATTTAGTAGATGATTGTATATACCATAAATCCTGTGGGAACAAGTATATTTTTCTGATATTGTACGTTAACGACATTTTGCTTGTCAGCAATGATATGGGTCTATTGCATGAAACTAAAAAATTTCTAACTAAGAATTTTGAGTTGAAAAATCTTGGTGATGCATCTTTTGTGTTAGACATATAGATACATCGGGATCGCTCACGGGATATTTTAGAACTATGACAAAAGGACTATATCGAAAAGATTGTTAAAAGATATGGTATGCAAAATTGTAAATCAGGTGACACTCTTGTGATTAAAGGAGATAAATTTAGTCTTGAACAGTGTCCTATGAATGCTTTTGAGGAAAAAGAGATGCAAAAGATTTCTTATGTGTCAGCAATAGGGAGTCTAATGTATGCTCAAGTATATACGCGTCCGAATATTGCGTACATTATTGGAATGTTGAGTAGATATTTAAGCAATTCTAAATTAGATCATTGGAAAACAACTAAATAAGTCTTACGGTATTTACAAAAAATAAAATATTACATGCTCACGTATTGAAAGTCAAATGAGTTAGAGATTATTGGGTATACTGATTCTGATTATGCTGGATGCCAAGATATTATGAAGTCAGCGTCAGGCTATATTTATTTGTTGGTTGGGGGTGTCATATCCTGAAAGAGTGCTAAACAGTCCTTTATAACATCTTTTACTATGATTGCAGAATTTATAGCTTTTTATTATGTGTCCAACCATGGAATTTGACAGCGAAACTTCGTCATAGGATTACGTATAGTGAATAGTATTAAAAAACCACTCAAAATATTTGTAACAATAAATCAGCAGTCCCATATTCCAATAATAGCAGGAGCTTGACGAAATCTAAACATATAAATATCAAATTCCTGACTATTAAAGAATAAGTACAGAGTGAACAGTCATCGATAGAGCATATCGAGATAGACTCCATAGTTGCGGATCCGCTTATTAAGGGATTGTCATCCAAAATATTTCATGAGCATACTGCTCGTATGGTTGTCATTTTATTAAATGATATACAATTTTAGTGGGAGTTTATTATTTTAAATGCTCATATGATATTTTTCGATTGTTAATGATTTAAGGATATTTGATGAATAAATAAAGTTTGGATTTATTTATACCCTGATTTTGATATGATTTGATCTCGTGAAAATTTAAGATAGACTTGTTGGAAATAGACATGTTTTGATCACATTACATGAAATTTTAATGCTACACATCTACATCATGATTCATGTCATTCAATTATATCAATATATGTGACCATTGATGGGTCAAGTTACGAAATTGTAACAAATGCCACTTTGATCCTATGTTGGTATGATTGATAGACCGAATTGGTTATAGATACATTATGATAAACTTAGGGAATACACTCACGAGAGTAGAGGTGCACTTTTGTGATTTTAGTGACTTGTTTCATGTAGTTTTTTTTTTTTAAAAATGAACTCATAGTTAATTTCATAACCACGAGAGTAGGTGTAACTTAGTTACAAGTAGGGGTGGGCAAAAATACCCGCTGACCCGAAAATCCGAGAGATCCGACCCGATCCGCACCGAAAAATAGGATATCCAATCCGATTTCTCTTAGCGGATCAGATAGGGTCGGGTATCCGGAACATTCGGATACGGGTACGGATCGTAAAAGCCAAAACCCGCGGGTACCCGACCCGGGGGTATAATATATAAATATTAAAAAATATAGGGGCAATTTTATAATTTTTTAAGTTATTAACCCTAGGTTCCTAACCTTCAGATTTCATCCTCTGCTTCAGCCGTCGACACTCTTCACTCTTCAATGGCCGATGCTCTTGTCTCTCAAACCTAGGGCCGAAAACTACCGTTAAAACTCCTCAAACTGCCTGATTGAATCGAATCCCTTTCTCTTCAGCCCTGTTTCTCCGTTGTCGTCCTTTTCTACCTTCGACTTCGAGTAAAGGGACGCTGCCAAAAGGTCGCCTGACACCGCCGACGCCGGAGCGGGTGGTTTAGCTATCAAGGTTTTTCAATAACTATTTTCTTTTAAGTTCAATTCTTTCTGCAAAACTATTCTGCATCTATGTGTATTGTGTACGTCTATGCATTTGTCGAATTGGCTACATGAATTCTGATCTTTCGTCCAAATCGAAACTGGGTTGTACAATTAAGATTAGGAATTGCTGGACCCATACAGAAAAAAGAAAAAAAACCAAAATGGGGGTCGGCAATCGGCATAAATGGTACAGGTACGGAAACAAATTCTGGCCATAATTTTCCATGGAGATACTCTCATGGCTTTGACATTTGAGGTCTTAGACCAACTCTCATAGGCTAGTTGTTCATTTGCAGAGAGTTTTACTTTACATGGCTTTTTCTGTACTTTTGGTGGACTGTTGCACGCATATGCGTAAGGCTTAGGTTATGTTTTGAAATTCAAGAACGGTGGGAGAAATTGTGCCTAAGGTTCTGAAAAATAAGAACATACTGCACTTTGTCCTGAGTTTCTAATTAAGAAAAAATATTCAATTAAATGCTTCACAAGTGTGTCCATGTACCGTAATCAGCTCTAATGTCTACAAGACGAGTTCAAACCAAAAATTCAGATTAAACCAAAAACTTTAAGTTGTAAATTACACAGTTATCCAACTAAGGTTTAAAGAGATATGATGTACCATAAAATTTACTGATTCTAATTCTCAAGAATATTATTGATTCTTGCATATAGATACTAAGACATGAACAAACACTGGAAACTCTACATCGTTCATTATTTTCCTCCAGTGCAATGTAGCTGCATAATTACTTTAGCTTTTTTGTCTAACATAATTCAATTCAATGTGCAAATTCTAAGATAATACCTCTATACCTGCTGAAGTTGTAATAGTGTAAAACTCTTTTTTTTTTTTTTTTGAGATTATTGGTTTGCCTTTTCTTTTCATACATTGGACATTTTTCCCCCTTTGGGTTTAGCTACACTTTGCACTCAATATTTAAATTAGCAGGCCAAGCAACTAAGGATTGTGAGCAATTTTTTGTTATTGTTCTTAAGATTATTCCAACTGCCCTTTTCTTTCTAAAATGAATCTGCACATGGTTTTATAGGAGTTTCTGAGCTATGTATTAGCTGCGCATATGGTAGAGAAGTGGGATTTTCATTTGATTTGTTTTTTGAATTTTTCAGATGTCAAGTACAGGGGATAATACAGCTACTACAGCTGCAAGCCCAAATGTTGATCATTCATCATCAATGGATCCAAAAATTGTTGTTGGAGCTTCTGAAACTGAGACAAGTCAAGTACCACCTCCTCTAACATTCGAGACAAAAGTGTCTACCAAGAGCAGTAGGTCTTGGGTTTGGGAGCATTATGCAGTTGTTACAGGTACGGAAACAAAAGACAAGAAAGCTGCTTGTAACTATTGTCACCAATTGATTGCCTGTGCAAGCAAAAATGGTACTACTTCTTTGAGTAATCACCTTCATAGGTGTAAAAAATATCCGTATAATAATACGGATAAAAGGCAAAAGACGCTGGAGTTTAAAGCAAAAGAGGGAGGGGGAAAAGCATTAACAACCCATATGTTTGATCAAGAATCATGTAGGAGAATGTTGGCTAGGATGGTGATTATAGATGAACTACCTTTTAAATTTGTGGAAAGGGAGGGATTTCTGGATTTTTGTCAGTTTATGCAGCCACGGTTTGAAATGCCATCACGTAGAACTTTAACTAGAGACTGCCATAAGCTTTTTTCAGATGAGAAGAAAAGTTTGAAGGCATACTTTGAAACTTTATCCTCACGAATTTGTCTCACCACTGATGCTTGGACATCCATTCAAAATCTGAATTATTTGTGTTTGACAGCTCACTTTATTGATGATAAATGGAAATTGCACAAAAAGATTTTAAATTTCTGTCCTATTACAAGTCATGCGGGTGAAGTTATTGGTCGGACAGTAGAAAAATGCTTGCTTGATTGGAAAATTAGTAAAGTTTTGACTGTTACGGTAGACAATGCTAGCTCAAATGACACTTGTTTGCAATATTTGAGAAGAAGGCTTATTAATTGGAAAGGTACTGTCTTAAATGGAGAATACTTGCATATGAGATGTGCTGCCCATGTTTTGAATTTGACGGTTAGGGAGGGATTGAAAGACTTGGAAGACTCTATTGTTAGAATTCGATCAGCTGTGAGATATGTTAGGTCTTCACTTGCTAGAGCTCAAAGATTCAAATCTTGCATAGAAAAAGAAAGAATCGAAAGTAAAAGTCTTGTATGCCTTGATGTTGAAACTAGGTGGAACTCCACATTTTTAATGTTAGAGGCTGCTCTAAAATTTCAAAAGGCATTTGAGTTGCTAGAAACTGTGGATAGCAAATATGTCGAAGAGTTAACTCCACAAAGTGAGAATGATACTCGTAGGAGTTCTAAGGTGAGGGGTGTGCCAACTGAAATGGATTGGGAGTATGCCAAAGATTTATTGCCTTTTCTTCAAATTTTTTATGATTCTACTGTGAAAATGTCAGGCTCACGTTATGTGACAGGAAATGTATATATGAATGAAATTTTTGGCATTAGTGGTCTTCTTAATTCATTTCAAGAAAGTGATGACTTTGGTTTGTCAACTATGGCTGGGAATATGAAGAAAAAATATGATAAATATTGGGGTAATGTGGAAAGGATTAACATATTGATTCTGATTGCTGTTGTTCTTGATCCCCGGCATAAACTAAGTTATGTTCAATGGGCAATTGATGAGGCATATGATCCTAAGAATGCTGAAATGTTAAAAGTTAAGGTGGAAAAAGTGTTACATTCCCTATTTGACTTTTATTCTGCTGAAAAATCACCTCATAAGGAAGTAATAAGTCAAAATCAGTTGAGGGAAATGGATAAAATGGATGTTGATGCAATTACAGTTAAAGGGGCATCAGATTACATGCATGCAAAGTATTCTCAAAAGGCTGATACATTGGATAGCACTCACAATAAAACGGAATTGGACATCTATTTGATGGAAATGAAGGAAGATTTTCACAGTCCAAACTTTCACATATTGGATTGGTGGAGAGATAATGCTCATAGGTTCCAAATTCTTGCTGCGATTGCTAGAGATGTATTAGCTATTCCGGTGTCTACTGTTGCCTCCGAGTCTGCTTTTAGTACGGGAGGGCGTGTGTTGGATTCTTTTCGAAGCTCTTTAACTCCAAGAATGGTGGAGGCTATAATTTGTGGACAAGATTGGCTTCGCAAGGGTATTCAACCAATTGATTTGGAAGAAAGTATAACTGAACTTGAAGAAATGGAATCGGGTAATACTTTTCATATCTTGTCAATTGTTATCATTGCATTGCAAATTTTCTTATTCATTTGAGTTTCAACTTGTGCTAATATATTTCTTGGTTGCTTTTATTTTTGGAATTTTTTTTTTCAGGTTTGACAATGGAGCATTCTATTATTAATATTGAAGATTGATGATTCTTGAAGATTGTGCTCCTTCATGTGTTGTAGAAGGTTGAGATTGTTGAAACATTTGAGGTTGTTGAAACTGTCATGGCATGGCTAGGGGAGGAAAATGAAGACAGCTTCTTGATTTATGCCTAGTCAATGCATTATGCCATGTTTGCTGGATTTGAGAATGTCTATATAGTGTACATTTTTCTCATTTATATGCCCTTTTTGGAAGTTATGTATCAGAGTAGATATTTCTAACTTTATGATTTAGTGTGGAACTACTGCTACTGATCATTTTTTAGATTTGAATATGCTTTGTCTTTGTCTAGTTTGAATTTGAATGATGTTGTTGCCTTTTTTTTTTGTTGAATGATGCTATCGTCCAGCAGGTTCATCTTATGTCTTATGAGTTTTAGAGAAAAATTGCATTCTTTAAATAGGGGCGGGTACCCTATGACCCGCCCCTATTTTTCGGGTATCCGAGGATCGGGTACCCGAGGAAGTTCGGAGCGGATTAGGGTCAAAAAAATAGTGACCCGATATGTTAGGGTCGGGTCAGCCAATTAGAGTTCGGGGCGGGTACCCGACCCGTGCCCACCCCTAGTTACAAGTATAGTTGATTCACTACGAGAGTAGGTTTCACATACATTAGGAAATTACGCCTTAACTAACTAAGATAATAATATTCAATTAACTGATAATTTCATTTGCAAGAGTAGTAAGGAATTCCATATTGGATCCTTAATCCAACATTAGATTTATATGTGAATAATTATGTATTGCAAACTATTAATTAAGGTTAAACCCAATTAAAATGATCAAATATAGTTTGGAATTAATGTATCTAATAGGATGTGGGCCTTTAATGTGGAAAAACTTAAAGGCTCCTATTTCTATGATGGGTTGAAATAGAGTTCCAAAGGCTAACAGGAATGTTACCTATAAATAGCGTTATGGTCCCAAGTCACACGTATTATTATTTTTTATCGTATTTTATAGTACCACAATATATAGTTCTTTCCTGATATCCCATCATTAGGAAAATATCAAAGAGAAACTAAAGAATTCTCTCAAAAATTGGCAAATACGTGTTGACGTGGAAAACCATCCTAATATCTTTGGAGATTCAAATATCAGTTTGTCGATATGAATCCAGATACGCTTCCGCTATTTTACTGTTAATTTATTTCTTAATAATCGCCATATAAATTTTGGATTTAATAGGTGATGGTTTTCACCAAAGATTAAATTTAGATAGCCACCTTAACATCCATACTTTTAGGAGTTTTCTATTGTTATTTTTAGTACTTTTGTTCCATGTTTGTAGCATAGATTTAATCTTTTACATTTGTGATAGTCTAAATAATAAAAAAGTTCGAAAAACATCGATAACTAACAATCTTCTTTGTGAGTTCAACCCTTAATACTCTATACTCAATTTCGACTCGTATATTTGCGAAAAAAATTATGTGTGGGATATTTAGAACTTTATAAATGTAAAATTTGATAGTGAATGTGTTAATTGTTGTGTGTACACCTTGCACTCATCACTTTCCTCTATTGTTGATGCTTTGAAAGCGTGGAGGAATGGTTGCTGAGCTTGCTTCTCTCAAGCATTAATTGTCCAATTGATCTATCCTTCTTATTACCTAAAAATGCTTGCAAACACTCAAAAGCAAATGTAGTCAACAAGAATAGCTGAATCGACACATACATAATTTAAACTCGAAAACAATACACAATATCTCACAAGACCCATAAGACTCAACACACACACACACACACACACACACACACACAAAAGAAACTAGACTCAACAAATTCACAAGAAAAATGAGTAAAATATCTAAACTAATAAAGTCATTCTTCGTACCGATATTGTTACAAATCTTCCCCAACAATGGCACTGATAACTTAAGTTAGGGGTATGCATATAATAATAAACTCAATCCAGAGTCAAATTTTATGTTTTATAAATTTTCAAATACTCAACACGCTATTTTTCACAAGTATACGAGTCATGAGCAAGTATAGAGTATTAAGAGTCAAACCTATAGGGAAGATGGTCTAATGCTAACACTACTAAAACTTCTCTATTATCTAGAATCTCGAAAAATTAAGAAAAATAATCTAAGCTGCAAAAAGGTAGAGAAATTGAAATGAAAACTCTCCAAGTTTTGGAATCTCTATTTACTCATGCTAGTACAACTCCCCAATTAAATGAATACCAAAACCTTCACTAAGTAATGATGTAATTTCCTAATGTTCATAATATCTACTTTCATTAGTGTACCAACTATACTTATAGTTAATTTATACCTACTTTCATGATTATGAAATCAACCATAAGTTCATTTACTCTTATACAATAATATGGAACAAAGGCACAAAAGTGTATCTCTACTTTCATGAATGTACAATCTAGGTTTAACATTTTCATGAACTGGTGTCAAATTTCAATTCTTATTAGAAATCTAACACATTGAAATGATCACAATCAATGGCCAATTAATCATAATTATAAAAAAAAAGTTCCAAATAACTCAATCAAGATAATAGCATCAATTAGCCAAACCATCAATACATAGCATTCATGGATGATTCAACCAAAACCCAAGGCATAAATTTTAAAGTAACATCACAAACATAAGATCCAATCCTTGTATTAACAGAACTTAGAAGTCAATACAAAGATCAAGAGGTGGAAAGAAGAAAACCCTTATCAATAGAGTCTTTGAGCGTCTCTTTCTTCATCTCCTTTGGTCTTCTTGTTAAACTAATGTGAGAATAGATAAACAAAAACTAGAATATACTATACTATTGTACACTAAAACAAGAAGAAATGAAGAGAACTACATTTGATAAGGGATTGTGTCTTGCCTCTAAGAGCAAGACACAACCCTTTGGCTGTTCTTCTTTTCTCTCAAACTAACTAAAACTAAAGCTTCTTAAAACTAGAAGAACTAAGTACTATATATTCTTAGTCTTGCTTTTTGGAGCCAAAAGGTCAATAAGAGAAGATTCTAGAACCCCTCAATACAACTGCACTTCATCCCTTTGTGTCCCATCAAGAATGGAGAAGAAATAAAAAGCCAAGCAAGTTGGCAAGTTGTAGCTGACAAGAAATGCTCGGGGTTTTCTTAGAAACCATGCAGGATTTGTGTAGGATCCCTCGAGCAATTCTATAGCAATTTGTCTTCCCCTATTTTTGTTGCTTGAATTGAATTTTCTACCTACAATCCCTTGCAGAAACCACCAAAACCATTGACGGGTTTCTCTTCCTCAGTTTTTTTATGACTTTTCATTCTTCATCTTTTCAAGCACTTGAGTTGTACCACTTCTTTTAACCATTGTTGTGATTTCTCAAACCTCTAATCATTACCTTGTTAGTCCACCATTTCACTCCCAATTCAGGTTGGTCATTTTACCCTACAAAAATAAAGAGATTTTGTGAGTAAAATAACTCATCACAACTATTTCATCTATCAATTCAAGGTGCAAATTGGGAGCTAAAATGAGCAACTTATACCATTTAACTTCACAAATTGACACAAAGCAATTTAAAGTGCCTAGGAAAATATCCGTAACTTAAACTCTTATTGGCGTAAATAAATATATAAGGGAACACAATTATTCCTTATTTTGTTGGTGTAAAATTCCTTTTCTTTTCAAAAATAGACTATTTGAACTACAGATTTAATAGAGAACAAGAAGAATTTTGGTGCAAAAAGTAATCAAATTTTTAATTATTTATTTTATTTGAAAGTTTTTGTGTAAATTCTACTGGGAACGCAAGCACACAAAGAAATAAGAAATCTTGATATGACCAATCATTTAGGTTATAAGTATGCTCTAAGTATGGATTAATATGTCAACCATCAATCTCTAATAGGTTACTAATAAGTTAATCATCTTGACCCATCGATTGACCCAATATGACCCACATATATGTCATAATCTTGTTGAGCTAATTGTGATACAAATATTTTTGTGTCATGTTTCGATCAGGTTTTCCCCGTATCATGTGATAACTGACTATCATATGCTATGGAAGACATTTGATGTTACTTTTAGTCACTTTTGCAATGTTATAAGAAGAAAATGGTCCATTTTTGCTAGAATTGATTCTAAATGCTACTTAGTACTTAAATAAGATTTTTGCCCCTATTACTCGCAAGTTTTTGGTTGTTTTGTAGGAGTTGGAATGGACTTCATTTTAAACAAGAAATAAGTTTGTATTATTTTAATTGAAATCTTATAGTTTGTGAGGATGGTAAGTTTCAAAGGTGGTTGAGACACAAAAATAAGAAAATGATAAAACTTATCGAAAGAGAAAGTCGGTTCATATCTGTTCCAAGAATCCTTGCAAGGATTGCTAGAGGGATTCAATGCAAAATTTTTTGGCGAAATCCAAGAATCTTGCTAAAATTCTAGAGCAATTGCAAGAGAGATTCTAGTCAAATATTGTGGTTACAACTTGCACAACTTGATTTTAACTCTATTTTTTATAAGCATGTATTTTTTGTATTTTAAGTGTGTTTTATTCATTTGTATTGCTAATTAACTAGATTTCTAGTGAATTATGTATTTTGTGGTTCAAAGTGTGAAAAATTGGATTTCAATGTGTTCAAGTGGCGAATACCTCATGTTTTTGTAGATTTTAATGATTCAATCATCAAATGAAATGAATTGAGAAGATATTTTGATGATTGTTGATTATTTGAAGTGATTTACAGAGAATATGAAGTGTAAAATGTTCAAAAGATGAAATGCAATCAAGTATAAAAGAAGAAATGTTTGATAGCTTTGACACCTTTTGATATTTCGGCTATCTCTTGAGCAAAAAGTATCAAATTGAGATGATTCTTGAGGCATTTTGTAGCTAAGACATGATTTAAAATTTTGATGAAGTCATCAAAATCTAGTTCATGCAATTTTTTGGTCAAAAAGTCAAAATACAGTCAAACAAATTTGTTGTCAAAAGGTGAAATAAGAGATTGACCATTCAAGGATATTTTGGTCATTTATTAGTATACATAGCTCCAAATTAGATGATTCTTAATTCATTGGAAAGCTAACTCAAAGAGCTAGTTCAACCTCTATCATCGAGAAAATATCACTTTAAGTTGGTGCAAAAATAGGACAATGTTGAAGACTGGTCAAAAAAGTGCAAACTTGCAGGGGAGAACAATACGTGACCTTCACCCATGTTTTGAGAGCGTGTATTCATATTTTGGCTGCTTTATAGTTGTAACCAATTGTAATTCAACTTCAACTCTTTCCTACTACTTTTGGACTAATTTTCTGAACAAATTTGTACTGAAAAGTGCAAAAAGCATCTTGGAAATTTGGAGGAATAACTTTTGGGAATCTCAAGACACAATTTGCACAACTTGAAACATGATTGCTTGGAGCTTTAATTCTCTATAAATAGGGTCTTTGTTCAGTCTGTTTGATAACTTTGGGAGACTAAAGACACTACCAAAGCGTAGTTTTCTCTAATTTTTCTTAGTTCATTAGTATAATATAGTTAGTGTAGTTTATCCATCTTGTACTTGTAATTAGATTTGGATGAAGAATTAAGGAGTAAGATGAAGAGTTTGGAACTCATGTGATAAAGGTGACTTCTCTCCTATCACTTTCTCTTTTGTATTTAAGTTCATATTTAGTTATAATACAAGTATGGCCTTTCCTTTCATTCTCTTCATGTTTTGCTAAAATTTATGCCTAGAATTTTGGATGAACTTTCTATATCTTGTGAGTGATGTTTAATTGGTTATTTGATGATATTATTTTGAGTAAGTTATTTAGTACTTTTGCTTATCTAATCATGATTAACTGGTCATTGATTGTGATAATCTTAAGGTGTTAAGTGTATAATAAAAATTGGGATTTGACATTAGTTCAAGAAAGTACTAAATCTAGGGAGTACACTTATGAAAGTAGAGGTGTACCTTTGTGGTTTTAGTGGTATGTTCCATGTAATTTCATAGAAGAAATAACATTGTAACTAATTTTATAACCACGATAATAAGTATGGTTTAACTACAAAGTATAGTTCATTCACTACGAGAATAAGTTTCGCATATATTAGGAAATTACATTATATCTAGCCAAGATAATAACCTCTTGCATTTATAATAGTCTAAATAATAAAAGAGTTCGAAAATCATCAGTAATTGGCGATATTTTCTGTGGGATTGATACCTAATATCCCTATACTCGATAAACGATCTGTATGCTTGTAGAAAACAGGATATTTAGGTTTTATTAAAATTTGGTGCATTGTAGAACCTCTTCAATTTCACACCATTTGAGGGACATTTTATAAAAGATTTGTAGCTATAAAGTGGAGATTTTAGCAATAATTATTGTCCTTATTTCTTCAATAATTATGTGCTTTAGCTTTGAAGCCACAAAAATTGACATTTGAAATCAATGTTCACACTTAAGACAAAAGGAGTGATGAACATTTCTCTATGGATAGGAGCTTGTGTTTTCTTATTTAAGAAGAGATTGGAGAATGAAAAAACACACTACACAAATGTAACTCTTATATTTTCTTAACTTTACATTAGTAAGGGTATAGTTTAGATAGTATAGTGTGTCATCAACTGTAATATAATGGTTCGACTAGAATGAAGATGGAGATGAAGGATGAGGGGATGAAACTCATGTGATAAAAATTCTCTCTTCTCCAACTTTTTATCTATTGTATTAGATTCTTATGTGTAGTTAATATGTAAGTTTTGGATTTTATGTTTATTATGTCTTTCTAAAATTTATTTTTTGGATTTTGGTTGTACCTTCTATGATTGTATTATATTGATTTCTTTGTTATTTGGTACTATTATTTGGAACAAGTTATTTAGCATTTTTGTGTATCCAATTATTATTAACTGCCCATTAATTATGATAATTTTAAGGTGTTAGATTTGTAATGAGAATTAGAATTTAATACTAGTTCAAGAAATTGCTAAATCTAAGGAGTACACTTGCAAGAGCAGAGGTACTCCTTCGTGGCATTTGTGACTTTGTTCCATGTAATTTCATAGAGGTAATAAACTTGTAGCTAATTTCATAACTGCAAGAGTAGGTATGGACTAGTTATAGATATAGTTGATTCATTACAAGAGTAGGTTTTAGAAATATAAGGAACTACGCCAAAACTAGCCGAGGTAGTAGTGCTCCATAATCCAAAAATTGCACTTGCATGAGTAGTTTGGGATACCATGATCTAGGGAGCTTTCATTTGCTATATATATATATATATATATATATATATATATATACATATATATATATTTTTACAAATTTTAGCTTAGTTTTATTTCCTTTAATTTGTTGATTATCTAAATAATAGAGAAGTTTTAGTAGTGCCGATAGTTGTCCATGTTCCCTGTGGGTTTTACTTTTAATACCCAATACTCAATCACAACCTGTATATTTGCGAAAAATTGCGTGTGAGGCGTTTAGGAATGTATAAATGTAAAACTTGACTATGGATTGAACTTAATTTTATATGTAAGCCCTGCACTCGTCAAGTTTATGGTGCTATTATCGAGGAAGATTTGTGACAATATCTGTGTGAAGAACAACTTTATTAGTTTAGATATTTTATTTGTTTTCTTGTGTTTGTTGTGTCTACTTCTCTTGTAAGTTTGCAGCGTCTTTGTTTGTGTGTTTTCCTATGTGTTGAATCACATATTCTTCTTGACTAAACTTATTTTTGAGTTTCTTTGAAGGCATGTCTAGATGTTCAAGGAGAGTAGTAAACATGAGTGGACAACACATGAGAAATGGAAGTTCGGCTATAGACTCTTATCATGTGTGAAGCTCCATGAATAGAGGTAACAGAGAAAGTATCACGAATATGTCTTTTGAAGATAGGTTAAGGAGTTTAAAGCCTAAATTTGATTATATAATGTTAAAAACTCAATTGGATACCATTATGCATATACTTGAACAAAAGAAGAATGTCAATGCTTTTAATTCTAATCATGTAATTTATAACTTGTGCAAAAGTTATCATACTATTTATACTTGTATGTAAGTACAAAATATAAATTATTATGATGAGTTTGAGCATTGTAATTTTTGTTTTGATCAATATGGTTCTAATTGGAGTAATTCTTATACTTACGGTTGGGATAATCAATATAATTATAGGTGATTCTTCATGTTTTTATGATTACTAATCTAAATTTTTTCAATACAAATCTAGACCATATGAGAATTAGCTATTGAAAGAATAGCTAATGGATGTAGAAAACCTTGCGAGTTAGTTATTGAAAAGTTAGCTAATGTGACACCTAATTGTTTTGATGGGGTTATTGCCCAAGAAATTCGCGTGGTATCTTATTTAGTGTGTACTCAAGTGACACACATTTAAGATAATATTTATGAATCACTTAAAATAGGTAAATTGTAGAAAATTGCAGTTTTTTTGCAGTAAATCTAGCCAATTTTTGATGGGATTCAAGGCCGAAAATACAAGGCAACAAAAAAGTTTATTCCAGTTGTTGTCGAAATCCTACCCGCAATCTGCAATCGGATTTGACTGAAAGTTTGTTTTTGAAGGGAATTCACGAATAGATTTCCTAATTTCTTCCTCCTCCTTTGAAACCTTGCACACACTCACACCAAAAACAAACACTACTTACAACACTCCACTTTTCACCATTTAATCGTCGAGCAAACTTCACCAAATCATTTCCAGTACCCTCTAGAGAAGTTTTCTTGGTTTAAAATCTTTCAAAAATAACTCCAAATTTGGATTAAAACTTCATAAGGCGTTTCACATTCTTGAATTGCTCTATTGAGGCCAAATTGAAATGAGTTTCCTGGGGGTTGTACACACCATTTGCATCTCTAATAAGCACCCAACAAGTTTGAAGTACCAAATTTTCATTAAACTTCGTCTTTTAATTATTGCCATTTGTGAATATTTTTCATATTTTTGGCAATTTTGAATTTCTCATCTTTGTGAAGTTTTGTGACTTTTACTTCACTTGTTCGCGTTGTTAATGATTATTGATGTTGAATGAATCATGAATTTATGAATATTTGATTAATTTGGTGAATTTTAGCTAATTTAATGCTTAATTTGGCTTGGTGAAAATTTTTGAATATTAAATGGCCAATGTAGCATTTTAATTAGTTTTGTGGGAGTTTTATGATATTCATTTGAGTATTCTAGATTACCTAAATGTATGAGAATATGCATTGGTTGAATTATTAGATAATTGTAGAAGTTAAGGTTAATTGAAAAATGAACTTCAATTGGCAAAATTGATGAATGCACTTGTGCTATTTATGGTTCAATGGTTATTAGCACTTCATAAATAATAATAAAAATTCCATTTATATTTGATTTGGTGTGTTTGCCTCTATTTTGGGATTTCTTTTGTATTTGTAGGGAATTTTGGTAAATTGTATCTTAAGAACAAAATATATTAATAGAACTCACTTTGTTCATGATTATTGGCATATTTTGTGAAGTTAGCTCATATTTAGTTATGATATTTATGCAAATACTTGCTATGTGAAGTTTGCTAGTTTCATGTTTTTATCATCGTTGAACATTTTGTTGGTTCCACTTATTTGACCTATTTTCCCAATTTTTCTTGACTTGCAAGTTTACTTTTTGATGGTTGCATGAATCTATTTTTAGTTGCCATTTGTAGTGTTTTTTATGTTGGCTTTATCATTTGAAGTGATGCATTAATTGAATTCTCCTTTGACTATACTCTCAAATAAGGTTGAGAGTTCATCATATGGCACTAGATTTGGATTGCACAAGTTGCTATAGGAGTATTATCTATTACACTTTTTTTTATTTTCCTTTTCTCACATTGATGACAGTATGAAGTTTAAGTGTGGGGAAGGAGAAAACTTAGACTTGCTATTTTGTGCCATGTGATGATGTTTTGTGGATTTAAATGCATTAGAAATGTTAGAATTGTACTTGAAAAAATTGCCATATAGAAATTTTCTTGAGAAATTGGATTACTGGTAGGAAGTTTCATCCAATTACAAGAGAAAACTTTGTCAAAATTTTTTCAAAATCTTTTCCAAAATTTCACTATGGCAAAAAAGTTTTGACATTTATGTAATTTTGTTTTAAAAGGACCATTTGTTCCAACTTTAAACATTTTGATGCTCCTACAACTTTATACTTTTTTTTAAAAAAAATTCTTTCTCATTTGACTTGGAAATGGTTATTATGCAATTAGAATTTTTGCATTTTGTAAAGTATATCTTGTAAAATGAGGAGAGTTATGCTTATATTTTACATGACTAATGAGATTTCTCCTCTTTACTTAATTTTACAAATGAATGATTGTTATAGTCAATATTTGTTAAGAAGGATGGCTTATTTATTGTATTTCAAAATAAAAGAAGAGGAAAGAAAAGAAAAAAAGAGAAAGAATATGAGGTTTTGGTTTTACTCCAATGATTCTTATATCGGGTAACCAGGGGTTGGCATCTACAAATGTCGATAGTCATATTAAAAGGTACTTGAATTAAAAGTATGTATAACAACTTGAATAAGTGTAGTGTTGAGTAACTAGGTATTTTCACTTAAAAATATTGATCTTCACATTAAAAGAAATTTTCACTATTTGAGTAAAAATTAGAATGAATAAGTCCCTCTTAAATGTGAAATTTGAGGAAAAAAATGATTGTTGGAGAGTCATAGCTAATTTTTGGGCTATATGATTTGCTTGCTTGAAAAATTAGATTAGGGTGAGAGATTAAGTAAAACTTGTTTTAATTATGTTATAATAGTCTTTCCTTTACCTGGTATTATGAGTATTTAGTATAAATTGAATGATTGTCTAATGATCAGTTCTCGAATTATGAGGAATTGAATTTGGAAAAGTGCATATAGTGTCTTAGCACTTTAGTCATTATTAGTGATAATATGTGGATTGCTTGAGGATAAACAATTATTCAAGTGCGGAGAGTTATAAGTGAATATTTTGTGCTTTATTTGGATGACATTTGATGTTATTTTTAGTCACTTTTGCAATGTCATAAGCCAAAGAGGTCCATTTTTGCTAGAATTGATTCTAAATGTTACTTAGTGCTTAAATGAGATTTTAGTCCCTTTTACTCGCATATTTTTGGTTATTTTTTTGTAGGAATTGGAAATAGACTTCATTTTGGATAACAAATAAATTTGTATTATTTTAATTGAACTCCTAAAGTTTGCGATGATGGAAAGACAATGATAAAACCTATAAAAAAAAAATCCTTGTAGGGATTGTTGGAGGGATTTGATGTAGAAATTTTTGGTGAAATAGGGGAGCAATCTCTCCAAGAATCCGGCTGGAGTTCTGAAAGGATTGCTAGAGGGATTCTAGTCAAACACTGTGGTTACAACTTTTGCAACTTGATTTCAAATTCATTATTTCACACCATTTGAGGGACATCTCATAGAAAAGTTGTGGCTATAAAGTGGAGATTCTAGTAGTAATTCTTAGCCTTATTTCTTCAATAATTATGTATTTTAGCTTTGAATTCACAAAAATTGATATTTGAAATCAATGTGCACACTTGAAGACAAAAAGAGGGATAAAGATTTCTCTATGAATACAAGCGTGTGCCTTCTTATTTAGGGAGAACTTGGAGAGTGCAAGAACACATTACAAAAATGTAGCTCTTATATTTTCTTAGTTTTACATTAGTATAGTATAGTTTAGATAGTATAGTGTCTCAATTGTCGTCATCTCTTTTACATTGGCTACATTAGGATGAAAATGGAGATGAAAGAGGGGATGAAGTTTATGTGACAAGAGTTCTCTCTTTTCCAACTCTTTATCTTTTGTATTGGATTCTTATATTTGGTTAATATACAAGTTTTGGATTTTATGTTTAGCATGTCTTTCTAAAGTTTATGCATTGGGTTTTGATTGAACTTTCTATAATTGTATTGTATTGATTTTTGGCTATTTGATGCTATTATTTTGAACAAGTTATTTAGCATTTTTGCGTATCAATCATGATTATCCAACTATTGATTGTGATAATCTTAAAGTATTAGATTTGCAATGAGAATTAGAATTTAATACTAATTCAATGAAGTGCTAAACTTAAGGAGTACACTTACAAAAATAGAGGTACACCTTTGTGACTTTTGTGGTCTTGTTCCATGCAATTTCAAAGAGGTAATGAACTTGGAGCTAATTTTATAACCATGAGAGTAGGTATAGATTAGTTAGAGGTATAGTTGATTTACTACGAAAATAGGTTTCACATATATAAGAAAAATTCACCATAACTAACCAAAATAGTAGCAATGATGCAACAACTGTACTTTCATGGGTAGTTAGGGATGCCATGATCTATGGAGTTTTCATTTGCTATTTTCTTGCAAATTTTAGCTTAGTTTTATTTTCTTCAAAATTTGAACTTAATTTTGTAAGCATACCCTGCGCTCGTCATCATGTCTGAAATTGCCGCCCTTACATAGAATTGTGTCTTCTTTTAGTCTTGCTTAGTGCAAGGATTTTTTAACCTTTACAAAACCCATAAACTAAGAGAATCTCTAATCTTATATTGATTCAATCATATCCTCATCTTCTAGCCATATATGGCAACTCTAGGGAGGTGCTAGTGTCCTAACAATACATTTTTCTTTTAGCAAATTCCTTATAAGGCTTGTGTTTAATGATGAAAAACTTGTGTTTGTCTTCCTAAAAAGGGCTTTCGGATTTAAGCACGAAGCTTGAACGTAAAACCATCTCTACTAAATTGTTTTTTTTTTCTTTGATATGTTGAACTCGTCTCCCATTATCAACTGAAACAACTTCCAATGAATAAAGCCCGATTTTTGGATAAGTTTTTTTCCTATTTCAGCTACTTGAACTTTAATTCCACCTTGCTACTTGCTATTTTATATAGCAACATTTATAGTCTCTTGATCTTGCTTTCAAACTTTAGGAAGTAAGACCTTTTGAGATTTAAGAGGACATTCAAAAATAGTATACTCAAATTTTTTGAAATGGCTACACTTAGGTGGAGTGAATTTGTAGTACAACTTTTAAGAGAAAGAAAATGGAAGAAAAAGCAAGATAGTAATCTTCCCAAACCTCACACAAAAGATGCTATTCCTTTACAATCATCTGTAACCTTTACAAAACCCATAAACTAAGAGAATCTCTAATCTTATATTGATTCAATCATATCCTCATCTTCTAGCCATATATGGCAACTCTAGGGAGGTGCTAGTGTCCTAACATTACATTTTCCTTTTAGCAAATTCCTTATTAGTCTTGTGTTTAATGATGAAAAACTTGTGTTTGTCTTCCTAAAAGGGGCTTTCGGATTTAAGCACGAAGCTTGAACGTAAAACCATCTCTACTAAATTGTTCTTTTTTCTTTGATATGTTGAACTCGTCTCCTATTATCAACTGAAACAACTTCCAATGAATAAAGTCCAATTTTTGGATAAGTTTCTTTCCTATTTCAGTTACTTGAACTTTAATTCCACCTTGCTACTTGCTATTTTATATAGCAACATTTATAGTCTCTTGATCTTGCTTTCAAACTTTAGGAAGTAAGACCTTTTGAGATTTAAGATGACATTCTAAAATTGTATACTCAAAATTTTTGAAATGGCTACACTTAGGTGGAGTGAATTTGTAGTACAACTTTTAAGAGAAAGAAAACGGAAGAAAAAGCAAGATAGTAATCTTCCCAAACCTCACACAAAAGATGCTATCTCAGAAATGGTCAAGCTACAACTACTTAGGCTACTACAAAGATAGTCGAGGCACAACTACTTAGACTACTGGAATGATAAAAATCAATTTCAAAACTTTAAAGAATCTATTTACTTTTCAAAGATTCTATCTATTTATATATGCATGTCTGAAATTAATCACTTTTACAAGGGTTTTAAGGAATCATACTCATAGTGTCCATAGTAGCTTGGGTCAAATAAGAGCCCATTAGGGTTTTGACAATTATAATTTTTGGGGTCAACATATCCGACACTTTTTTGTGGTCAACCTGTCCTTCTAGAAGTAGTTTAGACAGCCATTGAACATCTTCAAATTTTTAACATTATCTTTTGATTAGTAGTTTTTGAATCCAAAATGCTTATCCAAAACTCTCATGTTGGTATTCTATTCATAGACACCAAAATTTTGATAATTTGTTTTTATTTTCTTTACCTTTATTTTTTATTGTTTTAACCCTTTAATTATTATTTTTAGGAAAATCATCTTTTGTAGGAAAATCAAGAAAAGAAAAGAAAAGAAAAATGGAAAGAAAACACAAGGAAAGAAAAGAAAAAAAAAAGGAAACAGAAATCAGTTTTTGTATAAAATTTTTTTTTTCCATTTTTCCATGGCTTTGTACCAGAAGCCATGGATAAACAGTACAGTACCATTGCAGCTACAATTTTCATCCATTTCCACACACTTTTTTTTTTTGCATTTTTCTTTCCCTCCAAGTCATCAAGAAAAATCTGGGATCAAAGCCATCCAATGGCTTCAAAGTTGCCAAGAAACCCAGTTCTAATCTCCACTATTGCTCCTAGGTTTTGAGAGGGGTTTTGTTCCTATAAAAGGCTCCAAACGTAGCCATTAGGTAAGAGAATTGAGAGAGGGAGGCGACGGACAAAGAAAAAAGAAGAAAAGAGAGAAAAGGAGAGAAAAATAGGGAGATAAAGAGAAAAAAGGTGCAGAAATCTTCTGGGAAAATTTTGAGCCAGGGCTGATCGTCAAGCCTATTTTCTGCTCAAAATTTGAATTATATTTTAGTTCTTTAGGTGATATTTTTGTTTTTGCACCAGATACATTCACCAAACAACTTTTGTTTAGAAAACTTCCCAAAAAAATGTCTCCAGGTCTTCCAAATTTCACCTCAAAGTTTGCTCATTGTCAGCTCTTGGACATTCTTTGGCAGAAATTTGCTACTTCGAGTCTCTCATTTGGATGCGTTTTTTTAAAACCCTCCATGTTTCTTTGGTTCCATAATACATTAAAGGTTTTTTCACCCCTTTTCGTTGGTGTTTACTTAGTTTGGCTTTGAATGTGTTAAAACTGGGCTGCTGCACTTGTTCTTGTTCTTCCCTTTTCCTGCTATATTTTTTGCCTAATTTTGTGAGATAATAGTCCAGATTTTGTTGCACAATTTTGTGATAAACATCGCATTTGAATCTCATGCCACTATCTAGCATATTTGGTTTTGAAATTTTGGCAAACGTTTGGGTTGTATCGCTATGTTTGATGAACTGCAAAAGAATGTTGCAGCAGGTTTCGAATTAGATTGCATGAAATTTTGAACAATTGCATTTTCACCCCTGACTTTCTAAATAATTCCACTATGGCCCAAAAATATGAAAATTGAACCAATTTTGCCTCTTTTAAGTTTTAATCCTCTTTTTCATATTATTAGTAGATTTTCATGCAGATTATTTCTAGGATTTAAG
This sequence comes from Coffea arabica, assembly GCF_036785885.1. Lineage (NCBI taxonomy): Eukaryota > Viridiplantae > Streptophyta > Magnoliopsida > Gentianales > Rubiaceae > Coffea > Coffea arabica. The sequence continues at coordinate 30,398,489 of NC_092330.1, forward strand.
ATGTATCTAGGGTTTAATAATTTTTGGAAAGATTTATTATCCTGTTGGATTTAGTAAAGGGTTTATAATTTGGGTAATGTTATTTGGCTGGGCTTTTTTGATAGTGGGTTTTGTTTTGTTTTGGTTGGGTTTCCTGACTTGAGTTTAGGGATGGAAGCCCATACAATTTGATTGGGTTGATTTGGTAAAAAGAGAAGGTTTGGCCCGCTCTTTTTCTTAAGGCTTTTTGTTGGGACAGGTGGTTTCTAGCCTAAGAAAATAATAAATTGGCCCAATGGCCTGGTTTGTTAAGAGAGTCTGACGCAAAATTTGCAAATTAGTCCCTAGACTTTTGAATACATATAATATGGCCCTAAAATCTTTAGTTTTCTTTCAATCGGTCCTTAATTTAATTACAATTTGGTCCCTAAACTTTATTTATCTTTAATTTTGGCCTCTAAATTTTATAATAATTATATTTTGACCTCCAAACTTATAATTTTTATAATTAAGTCCGTAGCAGCTTTAATTTCTTCAATATAAGTTGTTTATCTTCTTTAATTGTTATTTATACTTCATTTAAATGCTTTAATTGGTAGATTCTATGATTATTTTCATTTCACTATGATGATAAAATGAATTTGCACTATGTTTACTAGGGGTGGGCAAAAAAACCTGTCAACCCGAAAAACCGACCAATCCGACCCGTCTCGCATCGAAAATTAGGATATTCGATCCGATTTTAATAAGCGGAGCAGATGAGGGTCGAGTACCCATAAAATTTGGATACAGATACGGGTCATACAATAAAAACCCGCGAGCACCCAATCAGGGTATATTATATAAATATTAGAAAATATAAGGTCAATTTTATAATTTTCTTAAGTTATTAACCCTAAATCCCTAAATCCATCGACATTCAATCTTTTGTTTCTCTCTGTCTGACGTCTTCACACTCATAGTAATATCTCCTCTCCTTCTCTTCAATTTTCATCACAACAATTCCAAATTGCTCTTCAATTTTCACCACATCGTACTACAAATATATGGTTGTCTTCGAATCATAAGAGAATCACAACCCATTTTTGATTTGCTGGTGCTCCTCAAAGCAATCCCTCAAGCAGAAGTTGCAAAATGCCAGACACTCAATCGAACGCCAGTCCTTCAATCAAACGCCGAACCTTCAAAGCAAGCCCTCAACCTAGTAAGTGAATCCCACAATTTTTATTTTTTTGATATCTGGAAGATAATGCATGAATCATACTACAATATTTTCGATGCCTGAACCCACGAATCGGGTTATAAACAAATCCAAATAAGTTGCCCCCGCGTGAATGGTCCAGCAGTAGCGCCTTTCACTGGTGACCTTTAAGATCCCAAGTTCGAGTCTCCGCTCCGCTGGGTTTCTCCGCACACTTATCGCGTTCGGGTCGGGTTGGGGCGCCGGGCCCGGGTCGCAGGGGATTAGTCGGGCCCCGTAAGGATTGACCCGAACACCCTGTGTCGACAAAAAAAAAAAAAGGGTTATAAACAAATCCAAGCAAACCTAGCTTTCAAACCGTCTGACTAGATCTGAAAGTTTGGGCTTGCGTTTAAATCTTTTGTGGGTTTAAAACGTAGTTCTGAGATTGATTCATTTGTATATTTTTTGATTTCTAATACTATTTTATCAATAATACATAGCCATTCTTGTATAATGCAAAATCATGTGTTAACATATATTGACTAAAACTATTATTTGAGCCTCCAATTAACTTTAATGCGTCAATTATTTATAAGTTAAAACTTGATTTCACAATTTAATTAAATCAAGGGTTATAATGTCTCAAACTTCCCTATATATGCCCAAAAGTGCTCCTCAATTATCCAAAACAAGAGAAGGATCACTTTCATCCTCTTTAATTGAACGAAGCAAAACATACAAAGAAGACAAAAGCAGTCAGAATCCTCTCCTATGCATTTCATCATAACATTCCCCTGCACCATTATATTTATCATGCATTTTTTATTCTAAAATCTCATAGTTGAGAAAATCAGACTTCTGAATTATCCAAAGCAAAATGTACAAAGTTGACAAAGGTTACTAATGCTTTGGTTAAGTGTTACTTTCTGCTTTAAGTGTTTGTTGGAATAAGTGTAATGGACCACAGTTTTTTAACCAATCAAGAAACATGTAAAAACCAATCACTGACATAAGGTACCTCATTTTTCCTTAAACTTAATTAACCAGAAAATGCAACGAATTGCTACATTTTGAACAATCAGTTTTTCTTGTTTAAGGCGTAATATCTGTTCTCGTTTCCAGATGTGTAGTAATTAAAGTTTTTTGAATTTTTCAGATGTCAAGTATGGAAGATAATACAACAACTATAGTTGCAAGCCCAAGTATGGATCATTCTCCTTAATGTGTTGTAGAAGGATGAACCTTTGGTATTGATGTTCAATGTTTTTAATTGTATTTTTAGTTGAAAAATTTGTTGTTGAAATCTTTTTGAGGTTGTTGAAACAGTTTTGAGATTGTAGTTTCTTGAAATTTGTTGTGCTTGAAAAATGGTTATTAGTAATGTGTTTTTCTCTTGGACTGGTAAACAAGAATTATAGGGATGGGTATCCTATAACCCGCCCCCTTTTTTTCGGGTACCTAAGGATCAGATATCCGGAGACAAGCAGAGTGGATTAAGGTCAAAAAAATAGTGATCCGATAAGGTAGGGTCGGGTCAGCCATATCACATTCGGGGAGGGTACCCGACCCGTACCCACCCCTTATTATTTACATGTTATTTCTTTTATTTGTTAATGAAATTGGTACCTTGACCCTTTTGTTGATTTTGGAGTATAAATAGGCCAAATCCAACCCCAATTAACCACTACTTCAAGAGAGATATCTTCTTTTATTATTTTAACTCCCTTATGTGTTCCTATGTGTTTTGATGTGTAATTGCATGTTTTTAAGTGTTTTTTTATTTACTCATTTTATTTATTTCAAGTTTCATGTATTTAATTTGATTTTGATGATTATTTGAGAGGCATTTAAATGATGCCAAATTGTAATAGATAGGTGCTCAGGACATGTATTTAGTTAGGTTATGTAATAGATAGATTTTAATTTTGCAAAAAATGTAATTAGTTAGATAAATGTAATGGTTAGGTTATTATTTTTTTAAAATTTTCCCTTAGATTGTAAATAGGGTCCCAAATGTAATACTTAAGTTTTCGTGCACGTTTCTTTGTTGTGTGCTTATGTGTTTACTCGCTTTCTTTAGAATCTTTGCATCTAAATATTATGTTTATGCACTATGTGCTCTATGTGTTTACCTGTTTATTTGCTCTAATTATGTTTTATATGATTTATTAATTTATAATAAATGCATGACGTCACCACACTAGTCCAACATTAGTTGTGGCTTTTTTTCCGATTTCTCACTAGTCCAACGCTAGTGTGAACTTATAAATATAGACTAATCTAATGCTAGACCCTTTAGGCCGTTTTCGCACTAAAATCACATGTTTGTGTGACATTCATTACGTTTCATGCATATTTTTTATTTCAAGATCCTTTTTCTTATCTTGCACAATTTTCCTTTATAAATTATCTCCCTTATCCCTATGTGTGTGAAACATGACATTTAGACTTGCATTCCATTTAGAAAATCAGAAGTAGGACAGTCTATTTGCTTGACTAGGTTAAGGAAGTCGTCCTTCAAATATGGGAAATAAACGAGTATGGTCTCATAATCTTAGCACGCTTATATCCCCTCTATAAAAAGAAAAATTGAGGCACGAATCTTAGTTTCCCATACTCATTATATTGCATTCCTTTCTTTTAGATCACATATATTTATATATTACAATTTTTCTTTTCTTCAAGTCTCATATTTTGCATATTCGTGACCCTTTCTAAGAATCATTTTGGGCATCATAATTAATGTGATTTGTGCCAATTAAACTTTGAAGATACATTTCGGCCCTCTTGATATTCATTATTAGGTCTAGATTTGTATCCATATAGAAACATCCAAATGTGATAAGTTTATAGGTTAGATTAGGAAAATATTTAACTAAATCTCGCAACTAGCTTTGGTTAGGTTGAAAGAGTGCCTTAGATCAAATCTTATCTTCCCCTTTGTTCAACCATGACTCCCGAATCCTTTTTTCTTATTTTCAAAGACTTGGAGTCATCTAAAAAGAGTTTTATCTATTTTTTTTTATTAAAAATACAAGTTTAGATGACTTGGTATACCTAAACTTAATACCAAGTGGTGACTCTTATTTTTTCTTAAAAACCCTTTTTAGACTATTATTTTGGGGCCAAATCGTTGCATATTTTAAATCCCACTAGTTTTTTCAGCCTCATGCGATGCGTGAGGATGCCCTGAGTCTGTGTTGAACAAGTTAAAATGAAGACAAGTGAATTAATATAAAATAGTTATATATATTAAATATATGATGGGTGCTAGTAACTATGAGGAATTTAACTTTAGGTAAATTGGTTATTATCGTTATTCGTTTACTCAATTTATTTATGAAATTGAAGAGATTTTTGTACCTACTGGACTTGGACTACTAATTGACTTAATATGAGATATCGATACGATATATTAGTATTTCATATCTGCAATAAATTATCAATGATCTAACAGTCGTCATGTGTGTGAGTGTGTATTTTTTCTTAATTGCACTGATAAATAAGACCTTGAAATTAGGTTATCTAACATTCTTAATGTAGCATTAATCAGTAAGTAATGACTAAAATTAAGTAGAATTATAAGGCATGGTTATCTAACCTTTTTAATGTAGCATTAATCACTAAATAATGCCTAACATTATAAAATGGATTTATCATTTTCTATAGTTTGCTATACTTGAATGAGCTTTCAAACATATTTAAAAATATTTTTAGACCAATGTAAAATTAAATTAATTTTTTTTGTATATTCAATGGCTTTTTTCTTTTATATTAATAGGTCTGGATGCATGACATATAATTTTTATTCAACTCTATCCCACCATGAGCTCGGTTTATATATACTATCATTTCTCCTAATCAAGATTTCATATTGGAACCTTTTTTGTTTGTTGCAATTCAGATGATTGTTTGATTGATAGATTAAAAGTATTCAAGAATGAAGGGAGCAACAATGGTTTCTTTAGACAAGACATCATCTATTGAAAATGAGTCTTGGACTCTCAATATTGAACGACTTCAACTTGCAGGGGTAAATATACATATTTTCTTATTTTTCTTTCTTTCTTCCCCTTTTTTGGTTGTCTATTCTTTGTTTATTTTTGTAGATTTTGATGATTTTGGATTTGATATTTGGTGAGTACGACAAGCATGGAAGAATCTCTTTGAATTTTCACTAAGATAATGGCTTAGATATATACAATATTCAACGATTTCTTGAGTTAAAAAATTTTCATTTCTATTTTCTAGGTTCTTTGGATCTATAATTCTTACTCATTTGATGATTCTTTCGATAACTTGGTTGATGATTTTTTTTTTTTTGTAATCTGTATCATAAGCTGCAAAATTATAGGTTATTTTGTATTCTTAAATCATGTGCTAAAATAGGTGAGTTTCTCTGTTTCTTTTTCTTTTTTAATAAAAGTGGTATTCAAAACTATGAGATAGTTGGAATCTTTAAATGGTGAATTCCAAATCGACTTGTGTTTAAGGATAGATTGAAATAAAATGCTAAGAAATAAAGGATGGATCTATTTTAGAAATGGGGTGACAAACTCGTGTTTAAAATTAGAAAATATGTATTTCTAGAATCATTTTTTCATACTTGAAAGAAAAAATTGGGACTATTGTAAAAGTTCAAAAATTATAATCCATTTCTTAAATTGCATAATTTTTTTATGAAGAAAGTTTGTCCTTTTGCAAAAAAAAAAAAAAAATGTTTACACGGGGATCCCTCTATACTTGCTGAAAACCAAGAACAGAACCAAGAATTGAACGAGAGGAATTGCTGTCCACAAAAGAGATCAATAAGTCAACAAAAATTAGGGTCAAAAAATAACAAAATTACAAAACAACCAAGCAAATATAACATACATGTTGAATGAAGGGAAAAATAAATGGCATGATTGGAAAATATGGCAAACACCTAAGGCTAAACTAATACTCATAAATAGCTAAGGTGGCCCACCTCTCCGGATCACAAGGGGCAACAATGACTCAAACAAAAGAGGTACAAAGATCAAATAAATTACAAAGCATGCATCTTCCGGAGATACAGTAGTCATGCGTGTGAGTGTGTGTTTTTTCCTAATTACACAGATAAACATGACCTTGAAATCAAGTTATCTAACATCTTAATATAGCATTAATCAGTAAGTAATGCTTAAAATTAGGCAAAACTAAAAGGACCCTCTAACCATTCTAAGAATTCAAAAAACAACTGGGCAGCCGCTTGTAGCAGAGTGCAAGGTTCCCTTGAACTCTATTTGTGTGGCTGTAATTGGTGCAAGGTTCCATCCAAGAGCCCCACGCGGACATAAGTGAATTTCACTGAAGCTCAATAGTTGGAACCGAGCTTACAAGATCTGGTAAAGGATACTGTGTGACAGCCTTCGTAAAATATGAAATGTTAGGCATGTTTCATTTCTGCATAAAAGTTGCAGTAGTATTGTAATCACATATACTTAATCATAAGCAAGGAACAAACTTCCTTGTAGAGTTAGTCGATCCATGTGCAGCTCATAAGAGCAAAATTGTTCCCAGAAAAAAAAAACTGTGAAAGCAAGAAACTGTCATTGCATTTCCAAATATCAAAACAATTGAAGCATGTTTTACAGCAAGATAAAGGATCATTCTCCTTGTCTACAAGTATGATCTTTTCTCTGCAATGTGAGTAGGGAAGGCCTGCAACGTGTTTAGTCCCTTCAATATATCATATTTGCAATTGCTGCACAAAGGCAATCAAGAGCTTGAATCTCACACTGCAAATCCCATCTCCAAAATTTTTCTTTTGACCAGTAAATTACATTTGAAAGTGTCTTATCCTTTAATCATGACTATATTAAATTCCAATTCAACACATCATCTTTTAGCTACTAATTAGAATCCACCACAGAAAAAGAGGAAGTAACAAAACTTCCCGCAAAACAATGTAAAATTCTTCTATTTCAATAACATTCTTTTCTAAATTTCCCAAAACATTTTGAGAAAAAAACTATAGGAAATCTCTCCATACAACCTGAATAAAGAAAGTAAGAGAAAACCTACTATGCAGTTATATAAGTTCTCAAAAAGGCCCAGTTTGTATTTGAAACACTGGTTGTAGAGCATTGAATCATCTCTAATGTCCTAAATCCTTTGACTTCTTTCTTAAATCCAAACAAGATCAAAAGTTCATCTTCTTTTCTCTTCTAAGCTAACTACTATGCTAAAAGCTAAAAATAATATGCAAACTTAGTTGGTTTAATGATTTTTTTTTTCCAAATTTGCAATAGCTTGAACTGAATATATCATATTTCTTCAACAATATCGAGGGCATATCATTATAAAGCTGGGCAATCATAAAATATAGAATAGCAGATGGATATTGCTATGTACTTTCCAATCTTGCTAGCACAAATGCTTTCCTGAATGCAAAGGCCATGTTTTTTCTACTTTGGTTTTTATTCAGATATGAAAGCTCTCAACTTATACAATGTCCATGCTTTTTCAACTCTTAATACAATAAGAGACAGAAGAGGAAAAGAGAACGCAGAGCTATCCTAAGTGATAGCTTATCATTGTTGAAGTTCAATGATCAACTAACTTGAAAAACTCCAGCAACATTATAACAACAGGAAAGTCAAAATATGCCTAATAACTCCGCAATTGCTGTAATTTAAAACAATTATGAACCTGCGACTGAGCTCATGTTGGTACTGAACTTGACTGGTACAAGTTCACTCAATTTTCATAGATGAGGATTGCATCAAATGTATAGCAGTCGACTCTAATGAAATCATATGACCGTTTAACTAATTGTTCTACTCATGCATGGATCTTGGAAGCACAACTCTCACAAAAGCCGTCATGATGAACTGATAGTCACCAATAATTTTACAATCCTATCATTTATATTAAAAAACAGAGTGAATTTAATAATTGAAAAATCATACAATTACACCACACCTTGCTTTGAATTTTAAACTTTATCAACATACCAAAATAAAGTTGGGAAATTAGCAAAATAATGCGTGAAAAGGCTCAGCATTCAATGCCAAGAGGGAGGATTGGTACCATGGCCGCAACCTAGTTGCATGCAAGTGAGGGAAACTATTAAATTTGTTCCAACCTCAGATCTGCCATCCGAGTTGCCCTACCATGGAATGGGTCCATAACCTCCATGCCTAATTCATGAACCACAACAAAAATAACACTATAGCCTGCGTTATGAATTTTCCTATAACAGATTCCATGAGAAGCGGTTTGGATATAGAATTTTTGTTGGATTAGGAGGGTGAAAGGGAAGAGGAAAATTTCTCAAAGGGATAAACTCATTAAGAGGACAGAAGGACAGAGAGGATGGTGAAAGCAAGGGGCGGGCGCACAGAGAGGATAACGGAGAATGCAAAGAAGGTAATCGGTTCCGAAGCTGCCAAATAAAACTAAAAAAGAATGGAAGCTAAGAAGAAGAAGAAAGCTAAGAGAAAACAAAGGAAATTGCTGACCGCCCACCGCCCACAAACCAGCAGGAATTGCTGACTGCCAAAATTGTGAGCAAAAATTGCTGATTGCCAAAATCGTCCGCGTGAAATTCCAGTAGAACCATTGCCATTGAATGGCAAAAGACCAAACTGCCCCTCAAGCTCACACAAATCACGCTATAACCGGCCCATTTTCACTGTAGCAAAGCAACTGACGCTTTTAGTATAGTAAAGATTTTAGGCCCTTTTTTATTTACCCTCTCAAATAAAAAACTAATTTTTGAATAAAAATTGATCAAAAAATACATTTTTTTCTAAAACACTTAAATTATTTTTCTAAAAAATGGGAAGCGACACTATTTACCCCGGTAGTGATAAAAAAGTTCACAGGAGGAAGGGTCCTATTAGAGACAATGATAGCATTAATACACCTTTTGTCCAGTCTGGAAACAAAAAACAAAAGTTAGTTCTTAACAAATAATGTAAAAATAATCACATCAAATGTACTTTGTCTCAAACTCGACAGGTAGATTTTTTCTTAGATTTCTAGGCAGCTGGATAGGTAGATTTTTTCTTAAATTTCTAGGTTGGACATATTGCGGGGAAATTAACACATAAGATACATAATCCAAAAAATACACAAAGAAATGAGAAGATATCAAAATTGTTGCCCTATATAGCCAATAAACAATTGGCAGCATGGCCATAAACCGTTGGCTATATAGGCCATAAAGTCGTTATGTAATTAAGTGAAAGCACACATGTTCATTATTGGGCAAATGATATCAGTTCAAAATCTAGTGGCATTACTTCAAACTACAAGAACACGCATGAGATCTTGTTGTAGCATAAGTGAAGCTTCAAATAATGGTCAAGATCCATTTTAATTACTATTTTAAATCATATTTTTCTTCTAATTTTTATGTTTACTCATAGACAGAACTTCAAAGGCTGGTCTCATAAGTCATAGTTGATGGAGCTTGAGGCTATAGAACAAGAAAACAGTAAAACTCAAAAATGAAAAACTAAAGTTTGTACTCCCCCTATTCCTTGAGTTAGAAGACATGAAGGAGGTTCAAGTACCCAATATGACAAAGTTCTGTATCTCCTACACATGATATTTCATCACCAACTGAATAATGAACCACTTATATCATAACACAGAGATGATAAATGGTAAGAACAGAATGAGCATTTGAACTAATTAATATGACAGTTACTTGTTAGTAACTGATAATGGCTAAAATTATGATATTTTTGAATGTGTTTCACATTATTTTTTAGTCATTTGTAAGATTAAATTGTATAAGCTGTCTATTTTAGGTCACTAATTTGCACCTTAAGTTGATAAATGAATTACTTGTGATTTTGTCATTTTACTGGTAAAATTTCGTTGTTTGGTAGGTGAAATGATCAAGCTCAATTGGAAGCGAAATGCGCAAGAATAGAAACTTGAGAAGTCACAACAAATGCTAAAAGAAGTGGTGCAAGGAAAAGAAAAAAAAAAAAAGAAACTCTCGAGGAATCCACCTGTGGTTTATCCTACGATTTGTGAGCAGCAACTTCATTTCGCAGAGAAAATCAAATAAAGACTTGTTCTGCCCAATCCCTGGGAGAATCCCTCGAGGGACTTGTCCAAGGGATTCTTGGCAGTTGCAAACTACCAACTTGCATGTTTTTTGCTTCTTTCTTTATCTTTGATAAGACAAAAAGAGACAACTTGTACTAATTTAGAGGTTCTAAAAGCTTCTCTTTTTGACCTTTTGGCTCCAATAATGCAAGTCCAAGAACATATACTACCTAGTTCTTCTAGTTTAGGTAGTAGTTAGAGAGTTTTAGTTCAAGTTAACTTGAGAGAAGAGAGAGTTTGGAGAAGAAAAAGAACAACCAAAGGGTTGTGTCTTGCCCTAGTTAGGGTTGTGTTTTGCCCTTAACAAATGTAACTCTCTTTATTTTCTCTTATTTTAGTATAGGTTGGTGTAGGATAATCTAGTTATTGTTATCCATTCTTGTATTATCTCAACAAGGAGGCCAAGGGAGATAAAGAAAGAGAGGCTCAAGAAGCCCTAGTGACAAAGGGTTTTCTTCTCTTCACTTCTTTTATCATTGTATTGAACTATAAGTTTGTTGATGCAAGATTTGGATATTGTGTTTGTGATGTTATTTTAGTTTACCTTGGGTATTTGGCTGAACTTTCTATGATTATTTGGTGTTGATTTCTTGGCCAATTGATACTATTATCTTGTTTGAGTTATTTAGCACTTTTGCTCTTATAATCATGATTAACTGGCCATTGATTATGATCATTTAAAGACGTTCGATTTACAATGAAAATTAGAATTTGATACCAGTTCATAGAACTGTTAAACCTATGGAGTACGTTTATGAAAGTAGAGGCGCAACTTTGTGACTTTTGTGGTTTTGTTTCATGTAATTTCATAGAATTTAATGAACTTGTAGTTGATTTTATGACCATGAAAATAGGTATGAGTTAACTATAGGTATAATTGGTACACCGACGAAAGCAGGTATCACATATACTAGAAAATTACGCCATAATTTAGTCGAAATTTTGGTACTCATTTGGTTAAGGAGTTGCACTAGCATGAATAGGTAGAGATTCCATTACCCAAGGAGCTTTATTTGTATTTATCTATCCATCTCTAGTTTAGTTTATTTGTTTTAATTTAATGATAGTCTAAATAATAGAGAAGTTTTAATAGTACCGGTAGTTGCCCGTCTTCCTTGAGAGATGGACTCTTAATACCTATACTCATTCACGACCCGTATACTTGTGAAAAATTGTGTGTGGGATATTTAGAAATTTATAAATGTAAAATTTGACTGTGGATTGAGTTTAATTGTTATATACATACCCCGCATTCATCAGTAACAGCATAGGAATTGTAAGTTAATGAAAAAAACTCAAGCATCGAAACATTATCTAGCGGAACACAGAAAACACGTCTTCTCGAAATTGGGGAACTAATGAAGAGTCAACAAAAGATGTCAAAACATAATCTGTTCTGGCAAAAATCAAATTCAATGAAACTCCACAAGCAGAAAACAGTTTTAAATTTAAGGATGAAGTCCTAAAACATGTAAGTTTGCTTGTTAAAGTTCATCAAGTAATTTGACAAATCAACAATTTATTCACAACAACTGCTATTACAGTTGCTTAGGTGAAATGATACAACTATGAAAACATATGTTGAGTTTGTATTTGTATCCCACATCGAAAGTTTTACAAAAAAAAAAAAAAAAAACTCCTCTTTGTGGTTATAAATATAGTGGGCTTAAATAGGTTTATGGGTGCTAAGGATACCAATCCAAGTACCGTATGCACCAGTTTAAGAGAGTTTTAAGGTGCCATTTAAGAGGAGTTTTGGTTAGGTATTAAACCAAAAGAGCATATTATGGGTTTTTGGACCATTAAGCAATTTATGTTATTTAATCTCTTTTGTGTTTTCAGTTTTAGGTGCCTTTTTGGGCCTTAAAATTATTTCCTAGGTATTGTACTCTTTTTCTATTGTAATAAATCTACTATCCCTTCGTCCATGGACATAAGTCAATTCGACCGAACCACATAAAATTCTGTCTCTCTATTTGATTTATTTGGTTTGTTATTGTCTTTATTGGGTTTCCAAGAATCATATTATTTTCACTGGTCAATTTTCTAGGACTAGATCTAACAAATTGGTATCAGAGTTTCAGGTTTTGATTCTTGATGACAATAACAAACTATCAATATCAATTTTGGGCACTACAAAAAGTGAAGAAAAATTTTTTTCCATTGGAGTTCAATTGGATTTTGAAGAAGAGCTATTTGGCCCATTGGAACTTGTTGAGAGTTTTGAGATGAAGGTGGAGTAAGATTACTATATTCATGATTTTTAACCTGTTGGAATTTGTTGAATCTTTTGTTAGTTTTGACCCGTTGGAACCCATTAAGCCTTTTGTATCTTGGTTCATTGGTGGCTAGTTGGGATCCGTTGGAATTTTTATGAAGAAGGTAGGACTTGTTTGTTATTTGTCTGCTATTTGGATGTTGAATACACGTCAAAGTGGAGATTTATTGAATTTGCCTTTGTATCGCACATCAAAAGTTTTACCAAGAAATATCTCCTCTTGGTGGTTATAAATAGTGGGTTTAAGTGAGTTTATGTGTGCTAAAGGCACCAGTCCAAGTACTATATACACCAATCCAAGAGAATTTTAGGGAGCCTACGGCCCAATTTAAGAGGAGTTTTGGTTAGGCATCAAACCAAAAGACCAAGTTATGGGACTTTGGACTGTTAAGTAATTTGTGTTATTTAGACTCTTTTGTGTTTTCAATTTTAGGTGCCTTTTGGATTTTGAAATTATTTTCTAAGTTTTGTATTCTCTCTTGTATACTCTTTTTATATTATAATACAACCGCTACCCCTTCGTCCGTGGTCGTAGGTCAATTTGAACGAATCAATAAAATTCTATGTCTCTTTGTTTGATTTATTTATTTTGTTATTGTTTTTATTAGGTTGTCAAGAACCATATTATTCTTGTTGATTAATTTTCTGGAACTAGACCTAACAACATATTCTATCAGTTCAAAAATAAACAAGAGCACGCAGCATGAACATTGCATTCAATTTTAATCCAATTACTCTAATGCTGGCATGGGAAGGAACAATGCCTAGTGACTTCATACCCATAATTTCAGTAAGAATAGCTCTAGTGTTTCTAGCTCGATAGAAAATGTTGTATTCTAGATGTGGGCTTTCCTCGGATCATATTTTCCACTTGAAGAAGTGAAAACATGAGAACAGATAAAAACTTCAAAATTTCCATTATTTAGCACATTATAACCCTTTTTCTATTTACTTTTTAAGTACATTTGGTCAATTGTTTCATCCTAGATTGCTAATACCAAAATTACTGTAGCTTGCCATCAAAGGTTGATGGATTACCTTCTGAATTAGTCCTCCAAAGGGAAGGGCAAGGACCATTTTTGGCAGATTTCTACTTCAAAGCAGGAAAATCTGCTCAATATACACAATAAAAAAGCACACAATAAAAAAGAAAAGAGCTTAAAATTGTTGGGCCACATGGACCATCAACAGTTGGCGTACGGCCATAAAGTGTTGCCCGTATGGCCGTATGGGTCATAAAATCATGGGTTAATATCAGAAACCTCCCTTGAGGTTTCTTCTAATCACATCTAGCACCCCCATGTTTTTAAAATCACACTTAGCACTCTTGGAATGACAACTTTGGTATTTTGTCAGCCCCTCTATTTGAAAATGGTAGTAAAAAATGAATTGTAGGAGAGAGACTTTATTTTTATTCCACTTTTACCCAAAGCCCAAAATGATTAGTGAATTTTAGAAGATAAAAATAGAAATAAATTGGCATATGATATTAATTTAGAAGCTGAGGGTGTAAAAGTGTAATAAAAAGAATGTTATAACTAATTATCAGAGATTTTGGCGATATAGAGATGCATAACTAATTATGGACCTGGGGCCGGAACGGTTGCACTCCGGAAGCTTGTGTGCGTTTTGCACACGGTGTAACATCATTTGTACACGTTGTAACACAAGAACAACAGCGAATAATTATACTACCTTTAATAGCAGTAACCGTCTCACACGGTGTAACATCATTTGTACACGTTGTAACACTAGAACAACAGCGAGTAATTATACTACCTTTAACAGCAGTAACCGTCCCACACGGTGTAACATCATTTGTACACGTTGTAACACTAGAACAACAGCGAATAATTATACTACCTTTAACAGCAGTAACCGTCCCTGCCCCTTCTCCACTAATTACATAGTCCATGATACTACATTGGATCGGTCTAGTAACATGATACGTAAGTCTTATATTGCAATCCAATTCTGAACAAAACACACTATCTACAACTAGTTGTTTAGATGGTGAGAATTGCAATGCACAAAACTATACACAAGTAGTTCTAAGATTAGTCAAACAGCACCATAAGTGGCAGGAAATATAAATCAGATGCACATTGCACCACTTATCAAAAAATTGTCCACAAAAGCTAGCATTGCTTCAGTATTGCTGGGGGCTAAGAAGACTAGTACCTAAACTACTTCAGATACCAAAAGCAAGGATTGCGGGGAACCTTTAGCTCTCTCAAAACATCATAGAGAAACTGCTGGTAATAGTGTTAGAGGCCACTATTGCAGCAGTATTAATGCTAACAGAAGTTTCGGCTTGAGATTCACCATTTAGAGTAGCTTGAGCATTTGGTACAAAGGGAATTATACCTTGCTTGTTTACAGCAGCATTGGTTTTCCAACATTTCCCCGCTTAAAAATTTGCCTGGTGTTGGTGGTTTTTGGGTAATTTCTCACCTTTTGATTAGGACAACCTGTCACATCCTACTGCCAGGGGTGCTAAGTATGATTTCAAAAATATGGGGGGTACTAGATATGATTAGAAGAAACCTCAGGGGAGGTTTCTGATATTTACCCTAAAATCATTACATAACTTAGTGAGGCACGTGCGTTCATTATTTTGAGCAAATGGTCAGGATAACTGAAGTTTCAAATGTTGGTCAGGATCCATCTTAGTGACACTTTTAAACCACATTTTTCTTCCAATTTTTCTTTTCCTAAATATAGATAGGATGGTCACCCATAAACAGAACTTCAAAGGCAGGTCGCACAGATGGTAGTTAAAGGAGCTTAAACCTCTTGAACAAGGAAAACGGTAAAACTCAAAAAATGAAACCTAACTCTTTCAATTTTCAAGTTTTAGATTTTAAATTTTAATTTTATCAAGTGCACCCTAAACTTTGTACCCTCCTTTCCTTCTCATTCCTTGTGTTAGAAGACATGTAAGAGGTTAAGTACCAATATGACAAAGTTCTGTATCACCCACACATGATATTGCATCACCCGCTGAGCACGGAACCAGTCATATCACAACACGGAAATGAACAAATGGTAAGAATAGAAAGAGCTAATTGATATACTACTAGTCGTTAGTAACAGCATAGAAATGGTAAGTTAATGAAAGTGAACTCAAGCAATAAAGCATTATCTAGTGGAACACAGAAGATTATCCAAGTCAGAAATTTCACACATGGTGCAAACATTTTAGTAAACATTTCCTTCATGACTTGAAGGTGTTCGTTCATATAACCCTTTCGTGTGGCATTTATGAGATTAAAATGGCCACCTTTTGTCTTGTTATAAAGCTTTGGATTTGATTAGTCAAGTCCTAAAATGTACAAATGAGAAACATCTAAGATCATCTACTGTTGAATTCTTTTATTGTTCGCTACCTAATGCATTTTGGTATTTGGAACCAGGTGAAGAAGGCCGTCGAGCCACCCTTGGAGGTTCCTTAGAATTTGCCAACTTGTTTAAAGTAAAGGTACATGGTTTATACATCTGATTTAATTTACTATTTTTGCTTATATTCAGATTTATTATCCCATTTGCATTTTTAGACACATTTTAGATTTAGTTTCACCTTTCTTAATAAACAATACCTACGACTCCTTTTAACCTACTTGCTGAAGGACCTTATAAGGACATGTTGTCTCGATTGATTCTCACATCTGTACGTATCTATGTCTTGCTTGATCTACTTTCTGTCATTATTGCACAGATTATTATCCTTTTCATTCAAATAAACCCTATAAAACAGATGCCCCGTACTGGATAAATGGATATCAGGCAAGGCCGACAGGTGATTTTGGAGCTAAATAAATATGGTTAATAAAGACCTTGAATTTTATGATTGCTTGACAAAAGCATCATGTTGGTTTCTTGTCTGATCGACAAATGCAGACTCCAACAAGTCACGCCTTGATTAAAACAGGAAAGAAGATGATAATGTCATTCTATAATTTAATCCTTAATCAGAAAATCCAATAAAACGTCTGCCCAACTCTTATCAAAATAATAATAAGTATTAACTATTACAATTTCCTAACAACTTAAACTATATATTTGCATATAGCTAATATTACAAATCACTGTATAAAAATAATAGAGCCCCAAGAGTCCAATTCTTTGTCCACAAGGAGCGGAATTTTGAAGAGCAAATGCGCAAATTTATACGCACTGAAGGATTTTGCTCTAAATACCTGATCTCTACTACTTTAAACGAACTCCTTTTAGTGGCATAATGCAATGAAAGATTAGATAGAATGAGCATTAATTAGTTAGATGTTGAACTTGAAAGAATACCATTTTGGTCTCCAGGTTTAGAAGTCCTGGTTCTAATCTTCCTTCCCCTTTCTTTCTTAAATCTGTCCTTTCGCTGCTTAAAAAAATATGAAAAAAAAAAACTTGCAAGATGACCAGCACATTATACTTCCTTTGGGAGCTAACCTTGTGTTTAATATTTTCAAAGTGCCAATTTGGCAATTGAGCAGGTTGAGCAGTTTTTGGGTTGATTAGTGCTCGGTTTTCATTTGGATGGATTATATCCATCCCGCACAACTACAAATTAGGTTGATGTTAGATTGTGTCATATTAGGTCAATTCAAACCCATGACCGAATTGTAATCCAACATATTATTTCATATATTTTGATACATAATACTCTCTTAAACACATTTACACATATAAAATGATTTTTTTTTTACATATATAAACACAGTTTCACATGCATAAACATATTTTCACATACCAAAATACTTTCACACATACAAATACACACTCACTTCTTAAGTTCCTTGGATGGTAACACATTATTTTCACACATGCATACACACTAAAACATACACTAACATACTTTCACACAGACAAACATACACATGCTAACTTTTTACACTACTTGGATGGACAAATTAAGTGCAGAAAATCCTTTTGAAAAAGAAAATCAAATCATGTAAAAATGCAATTAAAGGAATCACCAAATTGAACTCAAGAATTGTAGAATTCAAGTAAATGGAGTCAACAGGTGTTTTTCTTTTCATTGAGCAACATCTAAATCGATTCTGGGCAGTAAAGACATTTTATTCTAGTTGATGAAACAGAGGTTACGCACATTTGGTGTCCAGAAAAGGATAGAATTGCAAAATACAATTTAATTTTACCAAGTTATAGTGTTGAAAATGTTGACAGCTGTTCCAATGCCTGGGACAAACACAATCAATTTGGATGCAACCTGGGGCAACGCATGTACAAAAAATCAACACAAGTAAATTATTTGAGCCACAAAATATTGAAATTGGAATTGGATCCGAACTGCCAATTTTCTCAAATCATTCACAACGGGTGACCATTTTGCAATTTATGCTAAATATTATGCTATGAAAACTCCAATTACTATAAAAAAAAATGCTATTAGTGGCACTGGCTCTTCAAGCAATCCCCAAAGTTTGATGGATTATTTCTTCCAGTGATGGCGGGCAAGTAAATAACTAATTAGTAGTAGTCACCCAGAAATCATACTCTCTCGTGTTTTCATGGGTACTAAGTTTGTAACCCCATAAAATTGATTAATGAATACAAATATCACCTATGTTCTTGTGGGAGCTTATTAGAAACTTCTTATAGTTGGACAACTATGTACATTTGGTTGAAATAATCCTCAATTAGTCAACCTGTAATTTGCAGAGATTATTAACATAAAATAAAACTTCTTAACTTGTAATTAGTCAACCTGTAAAGTGGGAAGATGTCTGTAGACCAAAGAAGGATGGTGGATTAGCAGTGCAGAACATAGCTAACTGGAATAAATATCTAATCTTTGAGCTCATTTGGAATCTCTGTCAAAAAAAAAAAAAAAAGATTCTTTATGGGTTAGATGGTTGCATTCTGTGATGTTGAAAGGGCAGTCTATGGGAAGTGAAAATTCCCGCTAATTTTTCATGGTATTGGAGAAAGTTGTTACAACTTAGGCACTTTGCTCAGTCATGGATTAAAAGTGACATTGGTGATGGTAAGAGCAAGTTTTTCTGGTTTGATAATTGGCATGCACATGAGCCATTATAAGATTTCGGATTGTCTGTTGCATCTAAGGTAAGCGATCTGGTGAAGGATGGAAGGTGGCCTGGCCCAAGGAAAGGAGGTTTAATGTAATAACGCAGCAGTTTCAGGAGTCTACTCCTAATTCTATTTTACAGCAAATGCACGGAGAGGATCATATGAAGGTCTTTTCTGTTAAATCTGCTTTGAAGAAACTCTATCTAGTTGACAGAAAAGTGAAATGGAATTCTTTAGTTTGGGAAAAGGTTTTGTTCTCAAGTATGCTTTTATTTTGAGGTTGATAATACAGCAAAGTTGATGACTAAAAATAGGCCTATCAAGGGTCTGTTTGTTTTGACTGAATAGATTTTCCAGAAAATATTTTCTGTGATTTCTGCTATTTGGTTCAATTTAGCGCTGAGAAAATGATTTCTCTTGTAAAATCTTTTCCCTAAGTGGGTGTAAAATAACTTCACTTATAAACTTATTGAAGTTATTTTCGACTCTCTGATCCTGTCCCTTTTGTCCTAAGTTACATTCATCAACATAAGAAGTAAAAGGCCATAGGAAATAGTTTCGGTGGGATTGTCCGATATCTCTCGACAAAACATCATCGATTCCTCTATTCATTCCATGTTATTCCTTCCCTCACAGAAACACAATCCAACCTATCGCACATCCCATTGCATCTGCGTCGGACTTACAGAAACAATTAAGAACTGCAGAAATATGGAGGATCTAGAGAGACAAAACAAGGAGATTGGCAGCATAAAGAAAGAAGAGATTTCAGAGGAACTTTTACAGAAGGAAGAAAGTCTTTTAAGATTGGCCACGGAGGAGAAAGGTGAACTAATTCTATATATCACCAACAATGTCCAGCTTTTGCTTTGGAAATTTCAATCCGAGATCTTCTAGATCTTTGAAAGAATTTTAGCGGTAAAAAATATTCTTGTGAGAGTTGGTTTTATTTCATTGTCATCTTCAATGTCTTATGACTGATTATGGTTGAGTTGGAAAACTAATATTGATCATTCATTTGTCTATTGCTTTAATCTCTTCTTGGTCAAAGAATGATGGCAGGAGTAGTGTATGTGATGGAGGAAAGTTTTTTGTGGTGAAGACGAAAGAGAAATGGCGGAGCCAGCCGATGGGAGAGAATTTCTTGATAGGGTGAGGAATTGAATTAATTACTCATGAGGACAAATGTTTTCCAAAAGTAACCAAACAAATGAAAATTAGAAAGAAAACAAAACTTTTTCCAAAAAAAACGGCTTCCAATGAAATTATTTTCCCAAAGAAAATATTTTACGTCCTACCAAACAGACCCCAAGTGGAGTGTAACTGATACACTTCCTAGATGTGTGTTATGTGATCAAGAGGATGAATCTGTTAAACATCTATTTTTTGAGTGTTCCTTCTCCAGGTGTGTGGGAAAAAGTGCATAGATTGTGCTTGCTATATAGGGGGTGCTGACTGTTAAGAATTTGTAATCACTACAACTATAGAAAATAGCTTTGGCGCGAAAATTCACTTTCCTTAAGCAAGTTTGCCCCCACTATTCTACTACCAGGTTTGCGGCAATTCCCTCCAAGAATAACAAAGTCCATCAGAATTTTTACACAATAGTATGCAAAAATTCTCCCTAGAACGGTTTTAGAGAACATCATTTTGAAAGAAATAGAAGAATAGTAAAACTAAAAGTAAAAAGTGAGTTTTCTGATACATGGACATCCTTATTTATAACGTTCAGATACCCCAAACGAAATGTCATGTCCTTTTAAAATGAATGGATACTTAACAGACATTTAAGAGTTGTATCATTAGACACAATTGCTAAAAGAATACCGTTTAGTTAAGAAGAAATATTAAAATGAAATTAATTAAAATTAATTTCAGTTCTTAAGACCCAAGTGCCAATCTTTTGACCAATAAATTTATATTCTAATTTAATAGTCAACGTGACAAATGTACGTGCAAATTTGAAGTCTCCCTTCAAAATTTCCCGCCATCCAAACTTATTTGAATAGGTGTGGACTTAATTATAAACCTCTTCCATTCGTCACACACTTTCAATATGGAACTCATTACTAACTATTTCCTACACTGACCTCGGAACAAGAATTAGATTGGTGGTGTCACCATGGTGGTTCCAACTCCTTTGCTGCTAAGATCGGAACTCTCTTCAGCTGTCATTGTTTGGCAGCCTTGATAGGAGAGGAATAGAAGGATCTTCCAACATGTTGCTCCGTGCACAAGTCCTTACATCCATCAGTAGAATGGTCCAAATGGTGATTATTTCATGGCCTAAATCTCCTCGAACACAAGCGAATTGGCAGTTGATGATTGAACCAGGTTCTCAATGGAGTGCGTGGTCTATTAGTTGCAGTAGTAGCTAAAAATAGACAAACTGGTGTGTAGTGTAGATCACTGCAGTATCTCAGATGTAGTAGGAGTTCTTTCTCCATTGTACAGTTAAATTGCATATCAATAAAATAATTCGTTTTTTGCCTAAAAAAAAAAAACTTGCTTACACCTTAGGAACAGATCGACTACATATATTTGAAATGGAACTTGGGAGACCAGATTCCTGCGAAAGACAAGAATAATTTACGGCTTCATTTTCTACATTTGTTTATCAACTTAGACTTTTAATAAAGAAACAAGGGGAAAGAGTAAAATCAAAGAAAATTTATGTGTATATGTTTTTATTACTTATTCTTTCTTTTTTTTGGTAAAACAAGTATATACATTTCCTACATAGTATCCGAATTGCTAAACACAATACGCGACAGATATTATCTAAATTAGGTCGAACAAAACATATCAATAAACTTGTCGCTAGTTGTAAGCTCAGCAGAAATGTGATGTTGTTGACCTTTTTTTGTGAACAAATGTGGTGTTGTTGACCTGGAAAATAAAGCTGGTCTTGTCCCAAAGTGAAAAGGATAACATTTAATTTTCCTATAAGGAATTTGAAGATTAACCTTGTTTTGTACAGCTAGAATGAAAACAAAAGTGCTGAGGATCTGTTTTCTTCTAAGGTTTGCTGCCAAGTGTTAAGTAAAAGAAAGTACAGAGCAGGCAGTTCCTGAAGGTTAGTAATCAAATGGATCCAAGAAATGGTGGAAATATATAGAAAAGAAATCTTCAACTGAGGCAAGTTTCTTATTAGTCAACACTGAGCATGTGGCATGATATAAATCATGGAATAAGTTCAACATTTTTAGTTGTTTTATGTAGGAGAAAAAACAGGTAGATGATGGACAATGACAAGAAGACAAATCAAAGTATACAAGCAACAAGAAAGGTGTTGATCTGAAATTCAAGAAACATTCAATGTTTGACGAAATTAATTTCTTGCGTGTACGGTGTGCTTAATTAGTAATGGTAAGTAGCGGTCATGATGTTTACTATGGGATATTCACAAAATACTTAGATATTTATTCACTAAATCAATTTATTATCCACTGAGTGACAAATGATGCAATAAATTTTGGCTAGGATAAGCAAATTATCGTGGTAGCAACACCAATATACATTTTCTGTATTTTTACTCTCACACCCTATCTATCTTCAACTGCTAGACATAAAATTCAAATTCTTAAACTCTAAACTTGACAGTGATGAGGATTTTAAGAATCCTTTCCTAATCATTAAGCCAACCCCAATGATTTTACAAAAGTTTCATTCAAGGCCATCTTCATATTTTTTTGTGTGCTTAAAGTTATTTTACATCTATCGTTTTTGCATTTTTAATCGGAATGCTTTCAAGATTCAGTCATTCAGAACATTGACTCAAATCGCCGGTCGCCACTAGAAAGACTTGAAAAGTCAAGTCTCTTGGCCGGGCAAGACACGAGCAAACTGGCATAACTAGATGACGGCTAGTTTGACTGCGACATGTATGATCAACTTGTTATTAATTTATAGCTTGTGCCTGCAGTTGTCTTCATTTTTTTTTTTTTTTGGCTCGAAGTTCCAACTGAACTGGGTACTACGGAAAATAAGAATGAGACTGTAAGACATGTTTGTATTGTTGCCAGCACTAGACGTATTTCAGCCAACATCCATGGTGACAGTGATGGAGTCGGGACTTATGGTCAGTAGCGGCAATATTATCTACATAAAATGATGTCGTTATTATGCAAAGAGAATTTTAATTAAAGATAATCTTTTTATTATGAGTTTTTTGTGTTGAGAAATTATTGAATTTATTTCTTATTCAAGTAGTAAACAATTTTATGTTTTAATAGCTTTAAAACATTTGTATTGTGGGAGAGATGTTTCAAAAATTGGTTGGTTAAGAAGATAATGTAAAGGGAATGAGGATTTCTCAAGGGGCAATGTAAAGGAAAAACTTGTACTTTTCAAAATGGGAAATTTGTCAAATTGGTTCCTAACTTTTTTAGTCTCTAACATTTAAAATCAATTAGAATAACCCCTAACATATAAATTATGAGCCAATTTGGTTCTAATGCTCGTATTTACCCATTTCTCCGGTAAAAAATAGCACGTCTCTCTCATGTGAGTATAATTTCAAGGGCAAAACTGGAAAACACACTTCGTTTCTGGTTTCCATCTTTCTTTCATATTTCCCCAATTAAACCCTAATTGTCTCGCATCAAAACCAAAATTGAAGAGGAAAAAAGCAGCTGCAACTGGATGACTGTGCAATTGAGCAAGAATAACAAAAAAATGCAAAGAAACTAACCTATTGAAGAGTACAATGGATCTGAACAACAAACGATATCTTTGTGAAAAGGAACGCATTATTGGGAATTCTTGGAAACCTATAAATCCGGGAAGAAGATTCTATACCTGCCCAAATTATAAAGTAAGTTTTCTAAGCATTCTCATGTTCATCCGGGGGAGCGAAGTATGTTTTTCAATTTTACCCTTGAAATTATGTTCATGTGAGAGAGGCATGCCATTTTTAGCCAAAGAAATGAGCAACTACGAGCATTAGAACCAAACCGACTCATAATTTATATATTAGGGACTATTCTATCTGATTGTAAATGTTATGGATTAAAAAAAAAAATTTTGAAAATGTCGGGGACCAATTTGGTAAATTTTCCTTTCAAAATTGAGGGGATGCAGTTATGACAAAAACATAAATATTTTTAATATTTTCAAGGCTACTCTTTAAATTTTGTAAAGTTGAGAGGAAGGGAGGGCAATTGACCACCCTCAACATGGTGGGGCTCCGCCACTACAGGGTGGTGCCAACCAACGCTGAACATCTTTTTCTCCAGAGAAACAATTAATTAGTACTCCATCTCGCAATTAGCAGATGGATGCTTCCTAGTAAAGTGAGTACATATACAAAAAGAAACTCGGAAAACAGCATCCCCATGTGTCTTAGCGTTTAAGGTTGGTAAAATGAAGGTTTCAGCAAGTTATACATTTTTTGTTGAAAGAAATTAATTAAGTTGAAAAAGCTTTCTTTTTTTCAAAAAAAAAAAAATTTGTTGGTGCATGTGTGCGTGTTATATTTTTTTATTATTTATTTTTGGTGGAGGCTGGGGGTCGGCACGGTCACTAGCCCTTGTAACACGTAGAAATTTCTTTCAAGCCAAATAGCCAAAGCAAATTGAACAAGAGATTATTTGAAATATTATTTAAAATAATTACATATAACACTTTGCTATATAATGTATATCTGATAAAAAAAAAAGTGATTAAAAAGATTTAAAAAATGTATCAAAAAATGTATTGGTGATTCAAACAAATAATTTTAAATTAATATTCCATATACTGACAATGTATACAGTAGTTTCGCCATATATAACACAGAATCTGAATTTAAATTTGAAATTCAAATTTTACATATACATCGTACATCCAACCGTGATAATTTATAGCGCATATAAGATTTACTCAATAATTTTTTACGATTAATTCCTATCCAAACCCGCATTCAACCGTTGCGCTCAGCTACCTGAAACGACAGCAAAAGTACAATTAATACTATGGAAAACATAGACCGATTCCCAAATGCCAGGTCAGTTAGCCGTGACTTAAGGGCCTTAGGGGCTAAGGTTGCAATGTGGGCAGAAATCAAATGCTTGCCTTTCCCCACATGTTCCGTAAAGCCAACTCAACTTTAGGAAAAATATCAAAGCAATTTAAGCAAAAGAATAAAGACATGAAAAGGGCAAAAAAGAAGAAAAGAAAAGCTAATTGCGTTAATATATAAAGAAGAGGTCAATGCCATAAAGCAATGACTCACTATCATCATTGAATGTCCAATACAGAAAAACAAAAAGGCAGTAGTAGCTGTTCAAATCATCCTCTGGTCCACCTTTTTAAAACTTTTCTTCCCAAGTAAGCATCCCTATTAAAGAATTACGGGCTGATCTAAAGAAGGCAACAAGAGAGCCCTAGCAGGCCAAGTACTACAGATAAAAATATCACCAAGCAGTTGAGTGAAGACATCAGAGAGTATGCAATCACCTTGCTTCAAGGCAGCTGAACGAGTATGCCTGTACGGTTGCTGCACCAGTCCTCTACTTGTTACCAGTGAGGACCAGGAGCCCCAAAAGACGAGCTCCAAGTCCAAAAGCACATTGGCTAGTTGCCGGCAAGGCTTTGCTGCCATAACTGCTTCCACTTTCTTCCCAAACACACACTTCACCAACCATGAAAATCTCCCCTCTCAGCAAGAATCACTTGTCCAATTCACCAAAGCATATCCTCGATATTCAGAGACGTCCCAGGTGGACCAAATACGAGCTGAAGAGTACTATCATCTATCACTCTCCAAACACATCTGCCTGGATTACATTGGTATTGGTCTCTTTTCCTACTTACAAATTCAGTCTCAGTCTTCCTCAGCAGTCCCAGTAACATCATCTTCTTCTCCGCCCCCAAGAATTTCTGATGCTTCATTCTTCAATCTATCATACAAATCAGTTAACCTCAAGTCGCAACTACTTCATGGAGGCCAAGGATCACATCTGGAATCTGTCATCAGGAAAAGGATCATGGATTTTCTTAATATTTCTCAAAATGATTACTGTATGGTATTTACTGCAAATAAATCATCAGCTTTCAAGCTACTAGCAGAATCCTACCCTTTCCAACACAGCCGAAACCTTCTCACAGTTTATGACTACGAGAGTGAAGCACTGCAGACCATGGTGAATACATCAGAGAGAAGAGGAGCCAAAATCATGTCAGCTGAGTTCAAGTGGCCACGGCTAAGGGTTCACTCAACAAAACTCAGGAAAATGATTGGCAGGAAGAATAAAAAGAAAAAACACCAGGGTCTATTTGTCATGCCCCTCCAGTCGAGAATGACTGGTGCCAGTTACTCTTATCAGTGGATGAGTATCGCACAAGAAAATGGCTGGCATGTCTTGCTTGACGGCTGTGCATTGGGACCAAAAGACATGGGCAGCTTTGGGCTTTCACTCTTCCGTCCTGACTTCCTCATTTGCTCCTTCTACAAGGTTATTGGGGAAAACCCAACCGGATTCGGATGCCTCTGTGTGAAAAGATCAACAGTTCAAATTCTGGAAGCTTCCACGGGTACCGGAATAGTAAGTCTTGTAGCAGCAAATCAACCCTCTCAGGAAGATTCTTCTGGTACAGACACAGAACTAGAACAGATATCCATACCTGAGGCAAAAGAAGAAATGGATAGAGAGATTTTTCCTTCAGGTCTTATTGTTTCTCAAGGTAGACAAACTAAAAGGCCAACTGAAAGTGAGACTGCTACGACACGAGAAATGGATACTACCTCAAAAGCAGAAAGACTGGGAGATTCAGAAACTATGAAATCTAAAAGGGCCATTGTCTCATACAACAACAGCGATGTTAAACTACCTGAAAATGAAGGAGCAGGCATGCAATTTAGGTGTCTGGATCACGTGGACTCATTGGGACTGATGCTGATTAGTAGCAGAGGAAGATACCTGATCAATTGGCTGGTTAGTGCGATAGTCAAGCTTCAGCATCCTAACAGGTTGGATAACTTTCCCCTGGTAAAAATCTATGGGCCAAGGATTAAATTTGACCGAGGACCTGCATTGTCATTTAATATATATGACTGGAAAGGAGAAAAGGTTGACCCTATACTGGTGCAGAAACTTGCAGATCGCAATAATATTTCTCTCAGCACTGGGTTTTTACACAACATTTGGTTCTCAGATAAGCATGAACAAGAGAAGGATAAAATCCTGGAGACAAGAAAGAGTCAAGAAAAGGAGAAGGCAAGAAACAAGAGTAGAAAGGCTGATCAAAAAATACAAATAGTTACAGCTGCACTTAGTTTCCTGGCCAATTTTGAAGACATGTACAGGTTTTGGGCTTTCATAGCTCAATTTCTGGATGCAGACTTTGTGGAGAAAGAGCGATGGAGGTACACAGCTCTTGATCAAAAGACAGTGGAAGTCTGAGGTTAACACCTGTGTAGAAAAGAGATTAGTGTTTTCACAACTAACATTTTTGAGGTTGAATTCGAAAATGCTCAGCATCATCTTAAAATTGTATCTTGCATCTAAATTATGAGGAAAGACCTGATCATCTTGTAATAACTAACATTTGAGTAAGCATTTTCTGTGTCCTTTCTTTTCAACAGAGGAAATAGAAGTCATCTATTTGGCTTCTTTTAGCAAGACCAGGCAATTCCATCTTTTGCCCACTCATGCCCGTAATACTAATAGATAGTAATGTTATGGCTGCTAATCATAATTCAACAACATAGATTGATGAATCAGTAAGAGGCAAACAGCTGATTGAATTTTTTTCATCTAGGACGTCCTAACAATACGAGCACTATGATGCTAATTGGAAAAGTAAACAACCACAATTCCTCTTTAGCATCTCGAAATTTCAGGATTTATAAAATCGAAATGACGAAGCAAATTGGGGATGAACAGATATCAAATAATTTGGTACATCGTACAAATCTTGCAATGGCTTGAAATTTCAGACACTGTTATGATGCAAAGTTTCAACTCGTTAAAGGCTCACTATGTAGCCTGTCAAAACTTGATAAGCTGCTATGCAATTAAGAATCAACCAAATCTTAATAACCTGATGGACATCATTATTCTGTTTTTTATCAACAACGAAAAGTAATGAAAAGTTTTAAAAAGTTCAGTTGCTCCAGAAAGCAACAGCTAATAAGCATCTCAATTTCCAGTGGCAAAGAGTGGAAGTACAACTAAGATGGCTACAAAGCAGTAAAAAAAGATGTCTTACATGGTTGTCAGCTTCTTTAAGTTGAACAGCAGTAAAGGGGATTAGCTTTTCTCCATCCAAACCAAGTATTGCTGCATTTAGCAATTCTTTTCCATCATCCAGAACAATCCCAATATGGCATCTGTTATATGTTACAATATCAACTCATTTTATCAAAAATTTGTTTAGTGGAAGTGATTTATTGACTGTAAGATTAGAAAGTTGTGTATTATAGTTATCTAGCCTCAATCTCTGTTTCTTCCTTGCATGAAGGACACTTGATAATCAAGTCTATATCTGCATGGACTGATTTTTGGCAGTTGAAATATGCAGTGTACCAGAATCTTGATTGTCCTGGAAGCAATTTGGTTTTTCCTCTTATCCACGATGTCTTGGTCTGTTGAAGTTGTCTTATAAGATATAGACTAAAATATGAATTTTCTAAATAGAAGTAGAAACACTTGCATCCTTCAGTGTGTTGATTGCACTCTCAGTGTCAATTATGTCTTCTTCCCTTGGAGGTGGCAGCAGTTTGTTGGAGTCTTTATAAGCAGCATCTTCAACCAACTTTATCAATTCTCGTCTGTGAACATTGTACCTGCATTATCACCTTAACTAAGCCAAAAATATCAAAACTCCAGAAAAAGTCAAAAAGCTTAAAAGGATTATCTTACCAAGCTTTCAAGCTGTTTGTTTCTTCTCTTGGAGGATTAATTAATAAGCAAGTTGAAAGTCTTGCACTGAGGGATAGATCTGCAGAAGAACAACTCAGAATCCAGCAATAAGAATTAGTATAACAAGTAATAATGCTAGTGTAAATATGTTTGAAGATTTAACTCACAGCCGAAAGTGGTAACTTTCAGCCTCATAGCAATAAGAACATTGCCACTTGCAATTGTATTTGCAAGTAGAGTTCCCTCATTCTGTTTGAACTCATTCCACAGAGTAAGCGCCATCATATTACCCCTGAAGAAAGCATATGAAATTTATTCCATTGTGTCGAATGACAGACACTTTAGAAAATATGCAAAACAGCCAAAATTCTGTGCCTCACTCTTGATCAACAATGATGGCATCTCTTGTGAAATTAGTCCATGTTCCTTTGCAGGAAAAGCATGGATGACAACAGCTTGTACATCTTCAATTCAAAGAAAGAAGAATATTAGTTCAGCTTAATTAAGTTCATGAATCCAAACAAACAAATTAAGTTTTAAGTATAGTTTGTAAAAGAAATTACTTACCCTGCAGGTTGTCTTGATCTGCAAATCTGAAGAAATCAGAGAATCTCTTCAGCTGGAAGGTGCACGGCAGATTTGGAGGAATTGGTTCAAGATGCTATTCCACCAGAGTGTAATTGTTGATCACCCAAGAGCAGGTATAGTCACTAACTTGGTATTTTGGTTCTTGTAGTTTAACAGAAGCATTAGAGATGTAATATCTCTTAAATGGTTGCAGCAAAGTAGCGAATATCGCTGCCATGTATGGCTGCTGAAACTGTAGTTCCCTGTTTATTTGAAAGTGGAAAATGTAAGTAAAAATTTACCACGTGTCTCAAGATGTGTCTCAGATTGTTTGACTTGTAATAACAGTTATTTTTACCTAAGAATCTGTCAAGAGGAAGTGCATAATGTTCCTTGGTGGTGTTTCACAAGTAAGCTGCACATCTCCAGCCTCAACCACTTGCACAAGCACAGTCCATCCCCTCATCTTTTCACGAACTTCAAGCACTGGAAGGTAGCGCCTCAGCGTTGTTATCTGAAAAGATAAAGCATGAGACTAATTTCATATTCATTAAAGAAAAGGAAATGAGACATTTCACAAAAGAAATAGAAATTTCATGAGACTAATTCCATATTCATAGAATGACTACTATGAAATAGAGGAAATACAGTACCAGATCTACTAAGAGCATGCCACATGATAAAGTCCATTGCAGAAGGACAGTGTTCCTGCAACCTCTCATGGCTTAAATGATTTACCCTCGTGGTTAAGATATCAGGGTAAACAATTTTTCACTGTATCATCAGTTCATGATTACATTGCTCATGAACTACTTCATTGTCTGTGCTATTCTGCTGCATTTCTTGTGTCTTCGTTTATGTACCAAGAAAATCAAAATAAAAGGCTCAAAACACAGGGAATGGTACTAATCCAACCATTGCAGTAACTAATAGACAATCAAACCATTGCAGTAACTAATAGATAATAAAATTGAAACTTTTCAAAAACACAAAAAATGACAGTTCTCTAACAAAAATAGACATCCATCGTCACAGCATCCAGTAACCAACTTCAATTTGCAGAAAACAAAACTAAGAAAAGTCATAATGAAAGCCTTAACACATAAAGGGCAGTAACCATCCTCTTCTCAGTCAAACTTAAAGCATGCAGAGGTCCAACACTAGAGATGAAATGGTTCATAAATTTAGAAAGTACAACAACCGATTTTATAACATAAGCTTCAAAATTATAAATTGATAACAAAATTTCCTTGTTGAACATGATTCTAGCTTAAAAATCTTCATGTATCTTTAACTTTTTAACTATTCTAACATGCTAGATTTCAAGCACGTTCTTCCTGTCAATTGAAGTAGCTCTTAGTAAGCAAAGTAAGAAACAAAACCACCAGGTTACAATGTCAATAACTATATGTATAAAGGAAGGCAAAAGATTAAGAAGGAAAAAAATTGGCATAAAATTAAAGCATCCGTGAGAGACGAAGTACATGTGATTGCGTCCAAGAAATTCTTGAAAAAGACCAAAAGAAAACGAAGCAAACAGCTAAATCACAATATACTACACAACCACTCTACACAACCACTATTAACAGGGGAAGAAAAAGCAATGAACAAAATGAGAGCAAAAGCTAGTAAACTGATAAAAAAAGTACTTAACATGATTCCAGCTTCAAGACTTATACAAAGTGGTTTTAATTGCGACTGCTGTGGTGGTTTTAATTTGCACACATGTGGTTTTAATAAGTAAGATGTACTTAACATGATTCCACTTTTAATTTAGCAACCCACTCTCCATATGCCAAGTCTAACTTGTTAAGTGCTCTTCCGTTCTTATTATGAATCACCTTTGCTAGGTTTCAACTCACTTTCTTGCTCCAAATTTAGTACCGTCTTAGCCAGCAGAGAATAAGAAATAAAATAAAGACCACCAAGTTACTACGTGTGCAAATAGTAAGAGCATGTATGTACATGATACATCTAAAACATCTCAAAAGGCCAAAAAGGACTTCTATTAAACACAAAAAGGTGTAGGGAACAGACTGTTTTAGAAACGTAACTTAACATGCAATAACTTAGTTGAATTTGAAAAAAATACATGAAAAAAGCAAAGCCAATCAGCAAGATCAAACTATGTAGAGGTCCAAAAACCTGAGATGAAATGATTCAAGATTAATAACTAATTTTTATACTATAAGCTTCAAGATTATAGATTGAAAACAAAATCTAGTTGTTTATCATGTTTCAGCTTCAAAACAATCTTCAATTTTTTAACCACTCTAACATACTAGATTTCAAGCACAATTTTACAATGCCATAAGATTAGCAAAAAAATTGGCATAAAATTAAAGCACATATCAGAGACAAAGTGTAAGTGATTTCATCCAAAAAATTCCGGAAAAAGGACCAAAAGAAAATAAACTAAACAGCAAAAGCACAATGTACTTAATAACTTCTGTCAACAAGGGGGGAAAAGAAAGCAATGAACAAAATGATAGCGAAAAGCACAAAAGCTGACAAGAAATCCTACTTAACATGATTCTAGCTTCAGTATTGTTGATGTAAATTTAACTTATTAACTACTCCAACATGGTAGATTTCATGCAAAAAAAATTTTCCCTTCCAATTCAGTATTCTCTTAGTAAGCAAAATATGAAGTAAAACCACCAAGTTACATTGGCAGTTTCTATGTGTTCAGAGATGGAGTATTAAGTGAATTCGGCCAAAAAATTTCTAAGGAAAAAAAAAGACCAAAGGGAAATAGAGTAAAAAGCAAAATCAACCATTATCAAGCAGGGCCAAAAAAAATCAATGAAAAAATGAGAGCAAAAAGGAGAAGCCATACCAAAGGAAGCTAGAAGAACAAGGCTCGTCTGCAGGGCACCGTGGGTTGCAAACTTGGGATTATGGATAAGGCCACAACAAAAAGCACCGATCAATTCCATAGTCGAGGTAATACAATCAGTGAAGGGTTTGAGATTGAGAGAGTACAGTGAAAAAGAGTGAGCCGTTTTCATGTGACAGAGAATACAGGAGCATGGAGGTTGAGCCGTAAGAACTAAGAAGCATCTTTTCAATCAAATCTATGTAAACAGGCTTATTCAAGTTTGTTTGATTATTTTGATGAAATTGAAATTTTGTTTAATTTTGTTTAATTCTCACTTCTCAAATTAAGGTGGAACCAACTTTTTATCGAGCAAAATTATTTGCATGTAAATTTGTAAATTTTACTTATGTACTAATTTGAATTTACTTCTTAAGTTAAGGTCAAATAAACTTTTTATTTTACATGTAAAATTGTAAATTTTACTTAGGAAAAATTGCACAAATCATCCCTCACATATTAATGATGTGAAATTTAGTCCCTGAGAACAAAAACTAGTATTTTTAGTCTATTACAAACAAAAAATGATCAATTTTAGTCCCTATTAGCTTTTTCGTGTGAATTCTTGACGGACTCAGTCAAAGGAATATCACGTGACCAACTTTTGAGGGACAAAAAGGGCAAGTCACTCAGATCTTGACCAAAATATAAAGGACCAGTATCTTTCTTCCTTCAAAGCACATGGACTAGAAACAAAAAAGTGAGGGACCAAAGATAAACCAAATGCTTTCAATCAAAACCAAATCCAATCGCAAATCCAATAGCAAACAAAGGTGACGAAGCAAATCAGTGATCAGAGAAGATATACTTGATAATGAGTGGAGAGGACGACCGTCAAATCCCGGCTTATGGTTAGTATCTCTGAATCCTAGGATGCGGTGTTTGTTAATTGATTGAAAAATATGTTTAAATACAATGGATACGTTTGGATTGGCCAATTTTACATAATTTACCTCAGATTTTTGACTTGCATGATTAAGTTTATTGGAACATAAGGGACTCATTTATTGTTGTTAAATGACTTGCATTTATGATTACAAAAAGTTGGCAGAAAGGATAGATTGACGGATGGTAAATTCTATGGACACATGCGGGACCCATTTGAGGCTGAAATAGATAATTTGACCCAATTTGCTTACCTGGTCAAATAAGTGGGGCCTTCAATTTGAAAATTAGTTAGGCGTCCGATTTGAAATCCTGATTTGCGCACTGAACATGGAACATATAATAAAGCAACGCGGTGGTTAAAGAAACAAGCATGAGCATGTTTTTTGGCTGGCGCCTCCATTTGTGTGATGGAAAATACAGGTTTGAAGTCACACCTACCGAGTGCTTACAGGAGGTTACAGCTATATAACAAGGTGTAAAACAACTCAAACGGAAGGGAAATAGGAATCAAACGATATTAAATATGCATAATACTTAGGCACAGCATACCCCTTTCTCCAAAATTAGCAAAAATCGACACTACTAAAACGGGATTTTTTATAACTTTCGGGCAAACAAAAAAAAGATTAATATAATTCACCCATATCTGAATTACCGTTGGCGTGTATTTCTATAGGTATTGAACATATGATTGGGCATTGCATCTCTCATGCCAATCCATTGGTTAATCACTTTAACAGGGTTTGTAGTGGCTGTATCTCCGGATAGGGAGAAATTGCACCATTTGTGTCTGGATCTCTTATTTCGGGGTTGGCGAAGTAATAGTCATTCGGTTGTTGATCTCTAATGAAATTGTGCACAGCACAACAGGCAATAACAACGTTTATCTGAGTAGTCATCATATAGTGGGGTATGACACCCCGCAAGACAGCAAATCTCCTCTTAAGGACACCAAATGTTCGCTCTATGACATTTCATAGAATAGAATGTCTGTAATTAAACAGTTCCTTGGCCGTGGCAAATCTCCCCCTTCTACGACCACTAACATCCGCTTGGTGTCCTCTATAGGGTGGTAAGAAACCGGGTAAGTTCCGATACGCGGAATCAACCAAATAGTATTTGCCTATACCAAATGTATTTTAAAAAATATGCAATTAGCAGTGTGAAATTAATGCTAAATAGAAAGAACAATGGTGTAACTCGCATACCTGGGGGGCATTGGGAAATGATTTGGGCCCGTTAGAGCCCCATCCAAAACATGAGCATCATGGGCTCTTCCCTCCCAACCTGCATACACGTATACAAACCTCATATCATGATCACATACAGCCAACACATTTTGTGACTATACTCCGTGTCTATTTGTGTATGCCACCTGCTGTCCACTCGGGACAGAAGCGGGTATATGTGCCCCGTCAATAGCCCCAACTACGTCCTTTAAAAAAAAAAATCTCTTCCGCTTGACGAATTTAATAACGAATTAAGGCAATTACCCAATGAATTAGGTATTATTAGTTTTTTCCTACAAACAAAATATGCTTAAAAAAAAAGGCAACCAAGTTAAAGCAATTGAACAAACAAGATGATGAAATGCGTACAATAAAGCAATTGATGAAACAGTTCATTAATCGTTGAACCAATAATAGTTCATCAATTTTGAGGGTTGCGGTGTTTCTTATCTACATCTTTGGTCCATTGGCGCAAGCGTTTGTACTTGCCTATTTCATGATGTCACACAAGCCCATGAGATTGCCTTTCCTGTGTTGGACTTCCAAAATATTGAGGGCGTTACTTATCCAAGATGGACTTTTGTGAATAATGGGCACGGACCAGGTTGGTAGCTTCTACTTTGGATCTGCCACTTCCATTATTCTCATTTGCTATACAAATCCCATTATTATCAATTACTATACAATTAATATAAATATTAATTATTTTTGCATAATATAAATAGAATAATTGTGATGTTAATTGGTATCTTAGCAGAAAATCTAATAAAATATAGAGTGTAATTTGGACTTTTTTTTTCCTAAAATATAGAGTGTAACTTGGACTTTTTTTTCTAAAATATAGAGTGTAACTTGGACTTTTTTTTTTCCTAAATCTAATAAAATATAGACTGTTTTGACTTTTTTCTTAAAATAGTTCATATAACAATTCCATTAACAACTATTTTCTTATTTTACTTCATGAGGCAAGGATAAGTTCCATGATAGTCAACTCATACACTAATTGATATAAGTTTCATCTCATACACGCAATTAGTTAATTAGTCTACCATTTTTAAAAGTGGTACTAGTGCCTTTCTTACAACAATAGCACGAGTCAACAAATAAAGACTGAGGTGGAATTTAGGGTACAAAGATAGATTCCAGTGGATTTTCAGCGTAATGCTTGGCCTGTGGATTTTCAGCTATAGCGAATTTATATAGGGATTCGATGAACTACTCAATCTATAAATTCCATGCACCATGCATCCACGTCAAGGTTTAGCCAACCATACCTCAAACCATGGATAAAATCTACTATCATTCAGAATTTTTGGATGGACTTCATCCTAGCGTCTTGGAGTGATGATGAACTGTGCAAATGTACATAGACCCTTGATAATTTCATGAATATTCCGATGCACTATCTCAAGCGAGTGGTTGAATCGGTCCGCAATCATGCGCATCCGCATGTTGTGACTCATCATAACTAAAGTCATCGCAAGTGCCTCCTCTATCGTCACCCTTTTTTGCTGATACTGGGGAACAAATCCACAATCGGCCAATATGTCACACAATCTCATAAATAAATCTACGGTTAACCTTGTTGCATCCATAATTCGGGTGTGGTACCCTGACATCACTTCTTCAACCCAGGCTCTGCCAGTTAAAGCTAATGTCCTGCATGGAACCTTTTGGATAGGACCTCCGAATGGTTCAGCATCTGGACCGAACAACAGGGTTGCACCAGCTACAAATAGAAGATCGTCTTCGTCTGAGGAGGAACTAGTCGCATCCCCATACATGCTAAAGTTAAGCACAGAATACGAAGTACTCTCCTCTATGTGTGAAAAATAACACACTTGTATATAGGTTGTGGGGAGGGACTCTTTACAAATTTTGAATGGTGAGGGTAGGAGTGCTTGGTTTGTATTGCCGGTGAATACTTATAAAAGCATCGCTGGTACATCTAACTATGGCAAATATTAAAGGACGCTTGTCAGTTTGTCTGTCCACCCCATGTTCTCCTCTGCGAATATAGTAGTTTAGTCTGCAAAAATCCATGTGAGAAATTTTGATGGATGGATAGAGTCAATAGTGAAGACAATACATGGACTCCCTTCATATGACATAGTAGTCCCCACCAACGCTAGTGGAATCACTACTGAAAATCTATCAGCTCATCACTTAGTAGGAAGATCTGAAGCTATGGACAAGGTACTTGTCCAATTTCTTAATATAATATTAGAATGGATTCTAACTTATACCAAGGACATCTATCTGCTCACCCCATGTTCCATTTGCAATACTATAGGACAAATGCTTGGCACATTGGGATCATTCGTATTTGGGGTCCTGTGTGTGTGTTCATGCATGAAAATTTTCAATTTCCTTTTTTTGTTCTGCAAGGGTTAAAGTTAAAGGTTTATGTTGCCCAATAAATCGTTATGTTAAACTTTCCATTGCCTGAGCAAATGCTAAAGAAGCACCAGATGCATCATTCGTTTAAAGACCACAAAATAAAAAATAGAGAAACTTATGATAAGCATACTAAAGTTGCACATATAAGCAGTTCCTTAATTAAAAAGTTCATATTGGAACAATTTAAAATATGCAATTTACTTTTACCACAATTCTTGTTTTAAGCATACAATTGAAATAAATTTTGTTGGTTCTCAAAAAAATTACTTTTAATAATTACAAAATATCAACCTATAGGCTGTTGTTTGCCATTTGAAGTAGAAATGGTGAGTAAAGTGGATTTAATTATTAGTCAGTTACTATGCATTTTTTTAGGGATTCGAAAATTGCGCATCCACTTCGATTGTACAAGGGAACTGCATCTCACATTTGCCTAGCATGCACAATATAGTTTCCTGTCTATGAACCCAAGTGCGTGATTGGTAAGCTAAAATGTTGAAAGGAGCCGTCACTTCATTTGGTATACATGTAAGGCACTAATATAATTTGTGTGGTTCATATATAACCACTAATATAAGGCTCTTGTAAAGCTGTAATAAGGCACTTATATATAACTTATCATCCAACCACGAGCAAGTGCCGAAGTTCATTCCTATTTTATGCAAAATCTCAATACCACCATACTATAGGTATAACAACAGAAATTCACCATTGAAAAACCACCTTCATAATATAACAACAGCCAAGGACCAAGTTGGACCAATAATATAACATAAGAACAGAAATTAATCCAGTACTGGAAGTGAAAATGCAGCGAGTTAATAGGAACTACTAAAATTCCGAAGACTTAATACATAAAATCTTGTTGCTCACTTAACAGAAATCAACCCAAATATGAACTACTCTTCATCTGACCCCTTCTGTGGGAGAACTTCCAGATTTCTAATCCAGTACTCCTGAAGATCGCGAGCCATAGTCAGAAAAGTCTTATGCCATTTGTCATCCTGAAGTTGTAAAAGAGCCGCTAATTTGCGTCCTTTTGACAGGCCTTCGAAGGACTCGACAACCTGATTTGCCATTGTATTTCTCAGAGTCGTTGGAGCAACGATCCTTAATTTGCAGTTTCACTGAGGCAAGGTTGTTGAGCGAGTTGGCACACTCAACAAATGGATTGTCGGAACTTCTGCTCGACTTGCTCTGGCGGGATTCGTATCCCGAGGTCGTTGC
This sequence comes from Coffea arabica, assembly GCF_036785885.1. NCBI lineage: Eukaryota > Viridiplantae > Streptophyta > Magnoliopsida > Gentianales > Rubiaceae > Coffea > Coffea arabica. The sequence goes on from NC_092330.1 coordinate 30,436,104, forward strand.
CTCTACGCTGGCCGATTCTCTCTTTCTTTCAACTTTAGGAGCACAATCGTAGCATGCCACATCTGGGTCACCACTAATCAATTCCCCGCTCAAATGTGAACTTGATTGCCCTCCGAAATGAGTAGCTAGAATATATTGAGGCCCACGCGAAGATGGAGAAGCAAAGGTTGAAGTTGCCTGGCTTCTAGTGGCAGTTTCTCCTTCGAAGACCTCGGATAGTATCTCATATTTGTCGACGCACTGGTGGTATCGGAATTGGCTGTAGTCTTTATTCTCCTGTCAAATTAGAAAAAAAATCCTTCAAGCCGCATTTAAAGACCACAAAATAAAGCGAAAACATACAATTAGTTAGCACACGAGTACCTATTCATCCTATTCTACCATAGCAGCCAAGCACTAGTCGCATTTTAAAATTATTCCATTGCAAGTAAAGTAACAAGTCACAAGTCAGCCCGCCAGTTATGAATTAATGAATTAAGCAACTGAAGGAAAATATAATTGATAACAAATTGTGTTGTCCAAATATTCTTTGTTTGGATGGCAGATTACCATTTGCAAATTGGTCCACTGAGATTTATCGGCCAAGAAGCATCTCCTAATGTCGTCCCACCCAATTCCAGTTTCGATTGAGAGGCGCAAACCTTCTAATTTGGCAAATGCACGCCAAATCCTCTTCAAACGCGTGAACTTCGAATGGTAGACAGTCCACACATACTACTTGCCCCAGGCGGAATTAAGGTGGGCAGCCAATTTCATCCAATTTGCCTTGGTAGAGATGTTTGGATTCCACTCCCCACTTTTTTTCCACTCAACGAATTCATGCAGAAGTGCATCTCCATGTTTCATCCCAATGAGCTTTTGGAATGGTGTGGTCACGAGGCATCTACAAATTAAAGACTAAAGGACGTGCATATTAGTTCGTAGCAGTGCACAACGAAAAGTAAACTGTCCAAGTGATATAACCGAAGGCAACTAAACCACCTTCCCGTAGTTGTAGGCCAATAGACGTTCCAAGTGGTTGTAGCACTTTTGAAATAATAACGTATATAAAAGATGGACAATGCATAAGGACAGAAGGGAACAAATCAGCCATCAAGGTGCTAATTTGAACCCAAGCATACGTCAAACTATCAAGTAAAATGGCACGTGCCAGGATAGAAATTGAATGGAGTAAACAGGTTTAGTTGGAGTATGATTAGCCAAGTTCAATATAGTACACCAAAGAATGATATTAAATGGATGTATGAAGGTGCTTAAACTGGGCCAAAGGTTGAAGACAGCAGCATGAAAATGGAAAGTAAAAAAAGTTTTTGCATTGGGAAATGAATTTTTGGATGGACTTACCTTGAAGTAGTTAACTAGGGATTCGATGTAGTCGTTTGAGGCTGTGACTGAGTGGACAGAAGAAATCTCGGATGCACGGTCGGGGGTAGGTGGACCGAACAATGATAGCCTGTGCTTGTTGGGCATTTACTCCATGTAAGGGTGTGTTAAGAGGATTCCACTCATGAGATTGCCACACTCGATACAAGTAGTTTAAAATAGGAAGGTTCCAAATTATCTTCTATTCTCAATCTTCGTTACCGGATGGGGGAGGGAAATATTTGACCGCCTGGGGAACTTGTCTATGGTCTTTCTCTGTAAAAACAACCAACATTAACTCGTTTTCATTTTTTGGCCAATTGTTCAAAAATTAACTCTAAAACAGCATTACTACATACATTTGTGGTCATTGAGAGCTCACCCCTAATTTCCTAAAATACCAGGACAGTTTTCATCTGGTTTCCCTAGTAAAATGGTGCAAGTGCCTCTCTCTCTTTCTTAAAGTCTGCTTCTCGATTCTAGTCAGACTGTTAAGACAAATTATCTAGTGCGAAGCTGCACAATAACCATCCGACCAAGCATAAGGTATCTGAGTAGCTCTAGGAAACTCATTTTGAATCTCACATCTAGATAATACTTTGTATTTTTCCTTCTGGACAGAAAGGATATAAAACATCATCATAACAGGGAACAGGTCATTATCCCTAGACTTTTATATCTTTTTCAAGTAACAACAGACATCTATTTTACTTCTCCGGAGAGGGAAGTAACAGGTTTGAATCATATTTCAGCATACTTAGATATTTATAAACTTCAGCATACAAACAAGTTAAGCCTACTTCATCATATTTCTAAACAATAGAAAATCTATTATCATTTTGCAAATAGCAACTATACTTCAGCAACATTCAAATTCTGGTTATAGATTTCGATGAAGTCTATCTAACAAAAAATAGAGGATCTGCGACAATCAAGATTACTCTAAGAATCAGTCTAATTTAGATCAGCAGGCATTATTCTCTTTCGGGCAAATGCTAATGCATATTTAACTCGATTTAGAAATAAACTTGCAATTTCATCCTAACTTACAAATTCCGTGTCTATAGGTGCCTAATGGCAGTTCGATATGCCAAACTCTGAAGGCAATTACGCGGGTAGCAACCCAAAATTTCAGACTGCGTAAAATTTAACTACATGATTTCCAATTAGGGCTGATTCATACATTGGGCAAATGCATGAAAAAAACTTGTAAAAAAAAAGATTTGCAACTAACCGGGTTCTGAAACCGGATTGGCAAAATTGTTTCAGGTATCACCTTTGAATTTCCTCTAAATAAGCTCCAGAATAATACCTTAAGCTCAAGCTCTCCCGAATACAACTCTGGTATTCAGCTTGGCATTCGCAAGTTAATTACCCCAGATCTGGCTGTCTATTTCTGCCTCCACTGGTGGCTTTTACGGAACTCTAACTAACGTCAACAGGCAATAGCAAGCACGGATAGCAGATATCATTTTGGTGTTAACCATTTCTTGGTTGAAGGCGTATACGTATTGCAGCGGTGGCTGGAGTATATCTCTCAAGTAGCAAACAGAAACTCATAGAATTTGTGACTAAGCTCGATGGTTTGTTCTCTTTCTCCTCTCTGGGTCTCACAACAACGGATAGATTTGAGTGGGTTTGGTTACTGTGTCAATACGAAGGTAATAAAGTTGTTGGGTGAGAATTGAATAAAACACGATGGGTCCATTTACCACGTGAACCCTGACTCCAACACCACTTTTGTCTTAATTTGATGGGTACAACTTAGCTTTTGCTTGTGAAAACCAAATGCAAAAAAAAGACGTGTCCAAACAAGGATTTGAAATTAAATTTTGCACACTAAATTAAGCAATACAAATTAACCAATCCAAACGTATCCAATGAATAAAGTAATAATAATCGTGATTAGCGCATGTAAGAAGTGTTATTATATGTTTATTAGGATTGCTGAAATGGTTTTTATACATGCTAGTAGCTGTGGTCTCTCATATGTGTTGTCGTTTTTGGATCCTTTTCTGTGTTAGTTGGGTCCTTTTCTTTATTTTGTTGGTTGATGATTATCGCCTAAATGGTTGGCAGGTAATAGTAATCTATTTTCAATTAGGGTTCACTACGGAGGCGAATTCACTGATTTGTCAACCAAAAAATATGTTGGGGGGCAAGTCAAGGTTGTTGATTATTGTAATCCAGATATGTGGTAAATTTGTACTTTAGATAGGATAGCAGAAAAGTTAGGTTTTCCTGAGTTTACTGCAAGTTACTATTACTTAAGACTAGGGCTACTATCGAGCCAAGTCGAGCTCGAGTAACACCATACTCGAGCTCGAACTCGATCTCAAGCAATATTACTCGAACTCGAGCTCGAGCTCGAACGAGTATATAAATTTGAGCTCGAGCTCGACTCGATAAAATGAAAACTAAACTCGAGCTCGACTCGTTTGGGCTCGAGTAAATATCAAGCCTAAACTACTCGAGCTCGAGTTCCTATTTTCTCAAAATTCAAATTCCAGATTCATGTTAACAGGTTTGCCTTTCCAATATAAACCAGAATTCCAGATTTCCAGACTTCGAATATAAACCATGACTAACAAGTGTATATAATGAAACAGGTTTGCCTTTTCAAATTCATCTCAAAGTACAGATAATATCAGTTAACATCCTCACAAATAAAAGTTAACAAGATGTCGAAATAGACTTGAACCACCACTGATCAGTTAACATCCCAAATTAGTGTCAAAAGTTTTGAGCATTACAAAATACAAAAGTAACAAGTCAGCTTGAACTACCACTGATCAGTCCATCAAGATATCAAAAAATGAACAACACCGCAAGACAAGCACACAAGATTCCAGTATGCATCAAGATTCAAAAGGACAAGTGCAACCACAGCTTGTTTAACAAAAGAAATGTGCTAGTCTGCTTGGCATCCCAGTACGCATCAGAGGCCAACCCAAGATTCAAAAATTGTAGTCCCATCAAGAATGCAGTTGTATCAATTTAAAGGACAAAAGTAAGAAAAAAACAATTAAGAACTACAAGATTCCATAAGGACCATACTACTAAACCTGGCTGTTTGAGAGACATTTTCATACTTTCGGCAACTCAACTTCTTTAATTATCTTAACTTGCTGCATATTAGAAGAAAGAGAAAGAAAACAAAACATTAAAAGTTAGAAATAATTTAGAAAATAATAAATTGAGTAACTTATGCACAAATAGTGGTCTCGAATACTAAAATACTGAATATTACCTTCATTTTCTTTTTGATTCCATGGAGATTTCTACACCAGTCTCCGGCACACAGCAATACTTGAACAGTTTCCGGGTGAAGTGAAGTTCGATAGGAGTCTATTACTCGAGTTCCGGCACTAAACGTTGCCTCAGATACCACTGTACTTACTGGAATGGCCAAGATATCACAAGCCATTTGAGACAACACTGGATAGGAAATTCGGTTTATTTTCCACCATTCCAAGCAATCAAATGCTTTCAGGTCTGCTCCAGTCTTTTGGCGAGGCTTATCTAAATAATCAACCAGTTCCGACTTAAGGGGTTCGTTAGTCTCAACTTCATCACAATAGACATCGAAATCATCCCAAGAAGAAGAAACTGGTGCATTTTTTCGCTGCCCTTCTAAAGAACAATCTTCCATTGCTGTTCCTTCTATACTTGCCATTAAAGCAACATATTCCTCATAAAGATCAAATAGGACTTTTCGAACATTTGAAATATGCTCTTGAGCTTGGAAAGGAGGATACATTTGAGGGTATGCGAACTCTACAACTCGCATTTTCTGTCTCGGATCTAAAATGGCAGCAATTGCCATTAGCAAATTACAGTCACCCCAATATTTATCAAACTTGGATTTCATCTTTGTTACCATGGCCCGGATGAAGTCGTCTTCATTGTTGACTTGAGCATCTAAAACTTTCTTAATTTTTGCCACCTCTTGAAGGAACAAGTTGCTTGTAGGATAATCAGTCCCAGACATAATATGTGTGGCTGTCCAAAATTTCTCCAAGATAGAGCAAACCTTTTCTACTTTATCCCAATCATCAGGAGATGGGCAAAAATCATAAAGTGGCTCTTTATCTTGAAAGCGGCGAAAACAATCTCTAAATTTGATGGCACAATTCAGCATCTCGAATGTGGCATTCCATCTAGTCCGACAATCATAAAGCAATTTTTTTCCAGGTATTCGGAGCTGTTGGGCAATTTCAGCAAACAGCAAAGCTCTTCCCTCGGAGCGATTGACAAATTCCACACTTTCCCTAATATTGTTGGTGATGTCCACTATCTTGGAAAGGCCATCTTGAACCACAAGGTTCAAGATGTGTGCACAACATCGAACATGAAAAAGTTTGCCTCCACATAGCAGCTTTTTTGATCTAGAGAAGTCATCCTTCAAAAGTCGGATAGCAACATCGTTATTGGAGGCATTATCGACTGATATAGTATGTATCTTGTGATCAATTTCCCATTCCTTCACGCACTTAAAAATTGCAGCAGCAATCTCCACCCCACGTCGAGGTGGTGGTATGTGAACAAAATTGAGAATTCTCTTCTGAAGCTTCCAATTTGAGTCAATCCAATGTCCAGTGATGACCATATACTCTATTTTCTGATTTTTAGATTTCCAAAGGTCGGTTGTGATGCTCACTTTTTGCACATGCTTCAACTTGTTCTTCAACTTCTTCTTTTCAACTTCATAGACTGTCACGCAATCATTTTTTGCTGTTCCCCGAGAGATCTTTTGCCACTCTGGCATTCCCCGTCTCATGATGATGTTAAAACCTTCTTCCTCCAAGATAGTGAATGGATGCTCATGCATTAACACCCAATGTGCAGCAGCCTCTCTCATTGCCTCCATATCAAACTTACCAGTATGTAATGCCGGTAAAGTCGAAAATATCTCATCAGCTGGCTGGAAATTTAGTTTTGTTTGCTGTGCTACCATTCTAAGATGCACTTTTCTAGCTGAACATGAAATCCTATGCCTTAACATGCTTGAAGTTTGCTTAGATTTGCCCCTTGAAAGTTTTTTCTTACAATGGACGCACGTGGCATAGAAAGTGCCATTTTCTTCAATTTCTTCAAAGTCATCCCAAACTTGTGATGTTTTACTTCTTTTTGGAATATGAAATTCATCATCACCTTTATCTTGCTCTCCTTCTGTTACATTTTTCTCCATAGCATTCACTTGTATCACTTCATTCTCAACTGGAGTTTTTTCAGTTCCTTGATCAGTCACATGTATTTCTGGATTTGGAGTTGTGTTGTTGCTAACAAAAACAGGACTATCGAGCAATATTGGAGAGGATGAACCAGCATTTGATAGCTGAGGGATAGAAGAAATCTCAGGTGGACTCCATCCACCTTCAATTTGCCAAAAAAAAAAACCATAAACTTGATTAAGTCTTAAACTATTAGTACATTAATCTCACAGGAATCATTAAGTCCTAAACTACAAGGATTACATGTTGGTTTTTCATCAACCAAGAACATGCCAAATTACATTACATGTCGGTTTAGCCAATTGCATAGGGGCAAGGTCCATTCAAAACCAAACAATGAGCCAAAATCTAAGCAGTCAACTTAGTCTTTTGCACAAATCTTTTGTTGGGGGCCACTAATTCAATGCCAAGAACAACAAAATGCTTTCAGCAATTCATACGGGATATAGCAAAATGCTTTTAGGTGAAGTGTGGTCCCTCTGCTAGTAGTGCACAATCCACTATCACTAGTAAAGTAAAGCAAAATGCCAAGGACAGCAAAATGCTTTCAGGAATTCATACGGGATATAGCAAAATGCTTTTAGGTGAAGTGTGGTCCCACTGCTAGTAGTGCACAATCCACTATCACTAGTACAGTAAAGCACACTATATAATGCTTGACAATGAAAAACAAAGATTATATCCACGGGGGAAATGAAATCAGTTTCAAGAAAGCTTCTTTCCTATCTCTTTTTTTTACTCTTAGTCCCTGAGACTCGTGGAGAAAGAACAGAGACAAAGTGCAGAATGAATCAGTAGGTTACCTAGTCCCTGCGGTACAGCAGCTAATCTTGAACCACCAGTAGAAGGGTCAGTGTCACTTTGCATTTTTTCTCCAAAAATTTACAATAGCTTTTACTCCATTTTGATTCCACCTTAAATTTAAGCCGCAAATTGCTTATTTAATAGCTTCTATTCACTGTCAACAAAACCCACAATTTTTACCAAAGACCCAAAATTAGGTTTTCATTTTCTGAAGCAGAATGGGAACTTAGACTCAAAAATTCACACCCAAATACCAAGGTCAGTCGTTTATTACCTCAAATGAGCTGCATTGCAAGGTGCTTTACAATTGAGTGACATTTCGCCGCTAGTCATGCTACAAGTGCAGAGGAGAAAATCAGCAGCTCAGCGGGACCATGTTGTGATTTGTGAAGTTGAAACCAAAAGGAGAAGCAAAGCACGACGGCGATGTTGGTTTTTGCTCACCTGCGAGCTGCGATGAAGTACTAAAGGTTTGAACTTTGAAAGTGAGATTGTGAGAGTGCATTCTTGTTTAGGGTTCAGACAATAAGGTAAACGAGAGTGATTTTTTTTTCTTGTTTTTAATTTTTTACATTTTAGATTTATCACATTACCATTTTACCATCCATCACTTTTTTTAACTAAACATTATTTCATGTAAATTTATTAAAACACATACCCATAATAGTCACTCCATACTTAAAATATATATAATATATATATATTATACGAAAACTCGATTAGGATCGTCGAGCACTCGAGTAGTTATTTTAGGAGCTCGAACTCGACTCGTTAAATGTAACGAGTAGCTCGAGCTCGATTTTACCGAGCTTAAGTCAAGCTTTTTACCAAGCCGCTCGCGAGCTACTCGCGAGCGGCTTGACTTGACAGAACCCCTACTTAAGACTGGGGATGACGATGGAAGATGGGTTAATTTATGTTCTGTGTGAAGATGTTGCTCAAGATTTGGCCAGAAATGGAGTAAAATATGGGATGGTTGATGTATTTGTTGTGCACCTTAAGCTGTACTCCATTAGTGGTTGTGAACCCGATCCATATAAGGGAAGTACGGATGACGTTGCAAAAACCAACAAGGGTCTCCTAGTGTAGAAGAAATAGTGTTGACAAATATTCCAGTTAGTCAAACTCAAGCTGAGAGTGAAGTTGTTGACAGAGATACTACTGATTTTGGAGCTGATGGGCATAAGAACGTAGCAGATCCAGGTCTAGAGACCTTGCGTTGTACTGAAGAAACAGCGGAAACAAACTTTGCCCTGCAGAATAAAGGGACATGTGATCATGAAAGTGTAGCTGAATTAGGAAGGGAGAATATAGCTTCATTTGGCAATTCAAGAAAGGAAAAAATAGTGAATGTGACAGTGGCAAGCAAAAAAACACCAACCAAAACAGCAAGTAAAAAAGCACCAACCAAAATAACAAGTAAAAGAACACCAACCACAGCAACAACTAGGAAGCAAGGGACAAAGAAGAGAAGCAACAAGAACACATGTGCTGAAAATAAGGAGGAATCAAATAAAGATGAGGGGTTTATTGATAGTGATTATCAATTTAGTGATGAGGAGCACGTAGTGCAACAAGTCAGACAAAGAAAAGCTGAGTGGGACAAAATTGCGAAGAACAGTGGATCCACTAAGGGGACAAGTAATCAACTTGAAACGGTGGGAGCTGAATTTGATGAAGATGCTACGGAATCAGAAAATTTTGACAGTGCCTGCGATTCAAAAGAATAGAAAATGTAACAAGGGAAGAGAGTCAAGTATCCAAGGTTCAATCTTAATACGGACATGCAAGACCCTAAATTTTAGGTTGGTTAGACATTTACTTCAAAAAAAACTGTTCATCAAGGTATGTAAGAGCCATGGGGTGGCTCATGGAAGAAAAATAAAGTTCAGCAAAAATGATACTAAGAGAGTTACAGCATATTGCAATGACTGCAGTTAGAAAGTTTTCACTGCAAGTATGCCTGACAAAATGACATTTCAAGTGAAAAGCATGCGAGTTGAACGCACATGTGGGAGAACCTTCGATCATGGACTTGTAAACTCTACATTTCTACTTGAGAGATACCAAAAGGAGCTCTCCCTTATTCCGGATATGAAGGTAAGTAATCTGAAAGGTAAGGTGAAAAATGACAAGAATGTTAATATCTCTAGATGGCAAGCATATAGTGTGACGCCCCCGCTTCTCCCAAAAGCGAAACCTAGGGTATCGGCGGGACGCCTGCCTAACTCGCACCAGGACTTGAAATTTCAAAACAATAAAAACTAGATACACCAAAGGTATACTATTCACAATATATTCAATTCCAAAAGAGTTCTATTACATCCCCAAAAGTAGCAATTCAGACCACTATATTACCATATGATAATGACCAAAATCAGAAAATATACCTGAAGAAAGGTCCTTATACAGATCACTAAAATAAGGATAAACATCTTAACTGTTCAACTATTACAAGCAAACCTAACTATACTAGTAAATGTGCCAAAGAGTCCCCCGCGTCGGCCCCTACTAAGGAAAACAAAAGAAAAGGGGTAAGCTATATACTTAGTAAGTAAACAGGGGTAAAATCGTAAATTACACATTCAAATAAACATATAAATCTAAATATTTCACATCAATACAGAAGTGTAACATCACAATGGTAGGATACGGGTTGACTCCAAAGCCAAGTCGTTTGCCATGCGTGACCTCCTGCCGACACTCCATCGACCACAAATAAGGTCCGTAGAACTCCACTTGTACTCCCACCTAACACCTTATCACCCTCACTGGCCAGTCACCTCACAAACTTGCTCGAGTGAACGAAACGAAATTGAACTTGTTTCGCAAGTTCGGTTCACAAACTTGGTTCACAACTCAAACCTACAAATTTGGGGTCCTCAAGACTAGGTTGGACTAGTTTTGACCAAGCCCCCACCGACTCGAATAGTCCATCTAGGTCTTGAGATTGGGTTCCACAAAAGTCACCCCGAACTACAAGATCAAGGGGTTCAACACCAAAATAATTCATGTATACACATCTCATAAAGGTACACAAGTGCAAATTAGGGTTTAGGTCGAGTGTGATGAAGTACACCCTCGCCTAATCACCCCTACATTCATCTCGAAACACATAAGCAACGTATACAAACAAATAACCTGAGTACTTACACAAAAAGCAAGTATAGCAAAATGTGAAGATCACGTCACGTATCCCAGCTAGTAGGCCCCACTGGTACCGTCTAACTCACCACCGTCTGAAATAGAAGATTGCATCACAATATATCACAAACGGCTACTAGAATGCATAAATCAAGCAAAATGGCAAAATTAGCACACGCAAGTGCGGAAACGGCATACGGAAACAGAAATGGCAGCATAACCGTTTTGGTGTCAAAAACTGTTTCGAACACAATCAAAGCTACGAGTGTCGGACCAAAGTGCATGAGATACCGTTACGAAGCTAAGAGAAAGGGTTACAATTTTCATGAAAATAGCTTAATCTAGATCTGAATGGAAGCAAGTGGAAATTATGGGAAACAGTACCAGAAATTTGCATTTAGGGTGACGGACATGGTTTGTTTACTGGACCATAACTCACAGCTCACAAATCCAAATCAAGAAATTCCAAGAGAATTGAAAAGCTACGTCATAATTCTAAAACCTTTATGTTTTGGACAAAACCTGAATCAATACAGAGCATGGGGAAAAATGGGTCCAAAGTTCCTGTCAGAACTGTCCAAATTCACAGGCAATTCTGACAACCGATCTTGGTTTGATCATAACCGAAGTTACGGAACTCGGATTTGGATGTACTTTATACTGTTTCGAAGCTAAGACCAAGATCTACATTTCTTATGAAGGAATCAACACCCAGTTCGCACGTTATCAGGACGAACTGAGCATGGTCAGAGGCCAAATCAAGAAACGTCACCAAATCTATAGTTTTGCATAACTATTAGTGTTTTGGTCATAACTCAGGCTACACAGATCCGATTGACCTGCAATTTTGTAAGCACAACAAGCACTTAAGAAGCTACAACTTTCATGTTTAAAGAAACTTCTGAATCAACACGCAACATAAAGAAAAACAGAGCTCAAGTTTGGATTTGTGGACAACCCTGTTTCCAGTTTTGCCGGTTTCGCGCGCCGCAACTGCACAGTCCGTTTCTATGGTTCTTATACAAGCTTTCTAGCCAAACACATACCAAATAAACATACATATGCCAGCTTCTAATTGCTCCACAAAAGACCCAAAAAATTTTTCCCAATTTAATCTCAAAACTTACCAAGCACTAACCATAATAAACATTCTAATCTCCCCAACTCTAGCTACTTCAAAACTTAACCCATTAAACCCTAACCATCCAAGTTTTAACTAACCCAAACTAACTTCCCCTTAACCTAGGGTTTCATAACTAAACTGGATTTGGTTAGGATCCATCCATACAAGTGAAATTAATATATCAAGAATTCCATTTACAAGCCAATTACTCAACCAAACCAACTAAGGAAAGTATAAAGCAAGAAACCCTAATTCTTCCATAGTCTTAACCGAAATTTGGGCAGCAATAAATCACTGAAATTAACCATCAAATTACTCAATAATCACTACATAAACCACACAAGTTCACAATCATAACAAAACATCACTTTCATGACTTCAAAACTTAATCACTAATTTTTAACTTCCAAGAGAGAGATGTTTTACCTTCAAGAAAGCTTTGTAGGTGAAGAATCTACCACAATCAAGTGCCAAAGTTGTTTCCTCCAACTCCAAGATCAAGATGGAAGTTAGAAGAAGAAGAACTCTGAAGAACTTTTCCTTTCTCTCTTGCTCTTGCTCTCGGCCCTCTATCTCTCTCTCCCTTTGGTTTTATTTTGTTTTGTTTCTTATGATTATCTTGCCCATCCTATGATATATAAGCTTGGTCAAAGCCTTGGAAGATATTTTTTACTTCCACCAATCACACAAAAATTGGAATTTGCTCCTTAGCCCCTTACACCTTCACTTTGCATTTGATCAACTCTTGCCCTTAAACATTTGTAAAGCTTTCAATTTACTCCATAGGTTTTAAACTTAATCTAGTCCAAAACATGTAATCACACTTAATTACTTCACTAATCACTTTTCTATCTTAATCACCTATACTTAAACATACTTTATCCCACATAAGAGCAATTAAACAACAACCTTTTTGTCAAAGGCAAAATTAGGGTTTTAACCCCAACTTAGGACTTCTAATCGATTATAACACTAGAGGTTTTGCTCATTTAGGGTTTTTAACCTTCTTAAACCTACTTAACCTTGATAAAAGAAATCTATTCCTATACTTACCTGTACCAAAACACACACTAAAATACCAAACATGCAATACAACCCAAACTTATGAATAATATAAAACTAGGGTTTCAATCGTAACCCAAATTAGAGTTTTCTAATTAGCCCTAAAGCCCAATTTTACTGCACAAATCATGAATATCACCTAATATCAAATTTAGGAACTGACTGGGGTCTCACAACCTCCCCCACTTAGAACAATTTCGTTCTCGAAATTAATGCCTTTGTTTGTGAACCATACATACAGGGTTTACAAAGGAAAAAGCGTGGCACCTAGGTCCATTAAACACTTGCGGTGCGCCGAAAAGAGAGAGCGTACCTTCGATGCCTGCCGAAGGGTCAGTCACCTCCTGTTGACCCATTGCATATACTCTAACTGGTCCTTTGGGTCGATTTTTCCCTACATTTGACGGCTTAGTTATGGTCCCTTCAGTCGGTAGCTTAAGTCTCTCTTTTTGCATCTAAGGGCAGTGGACAATCAGATGTTTCGTACTACCACATTTAAAGTATTTTCGTACCGAACTATTTTTCCAGCAATTCTCATCAGGGTGATTGCCCCCACAGAAACCACAGGTCGGCTTAGTTCCTAATGTTGACCCTCTATGCTGGCCACTCCTCTGGAACCTTTGCCCTACCTGACCTTTTTTCATATTATCTCGTGGACCACCAGTTCCTTGGCCTATCTTAGAGGGTGGCTCATTTTTCGAGTTCTGTCCATCCGTGAAGTTGTTCAAGCTAGGTGGCTTTCTTTTCCGGTCATGGAAGGCTTTGACTTGTCCCCTGGCGGTCTCAATTCGCTATGCCTTTTCTAGGGCTTGGCTAAATGTGTCCAGCTGTGCGGCCGCTAGTGCTTCCTGGATCTCCACATTTAAACATTGAACGAAGCGGCAGATTCGTTTTTGCTCCGTTAGCACCAGATCTGGGGCAAAACGAGAGAGTTTTGTAAACTGGGTTTCATACTCCGCTACACTAGATGCCCCTTGATGCAAGCGAATAAAATCATCTTCCCGTTTCTCTTGCACAATAGGCGGCAGATATTTTTCATTAAATTTTCGTGTAAAATTAACCAATGTCCAGGGGGTCTGTTCTCGCTCCCACTTGGCTTTAATCACATTCCACCAAGTTCGAACAGCCCCTTCAAACTGAAAAACAGCAAAAGATATCTGTCGTTCCTCCGAATACCTAAGTACGGCAAATATATCCATCATACGATCCATCCAACCCTCTGCTAGGTCAATATTAGGTCCACCTATAAATTTGGGAGGTGCAAATTTTTGGAACCGTTCTAAAACACGGTCCTCTCTCTCGTGATTACCTGGATTATTTTCAAGGTTTCTTGTAGTATTCCCATGGCTCTGACCTTGTTGGTCAACCATACGTTCTAACAGGTCAGCCATCTAGCGCGCTGATCTAGGCGTATCTGGATGGCTGTAGCTATCTGATCTGGTTCGTTCTCATTTCCTCCTTCGGGGCCTCTTCCTCGTCCTCTACCTCTACCACCGGAGTCCATTTCGATTCAAAAGTCTATAAATTGAAACATAACGTGTACTTATTATTCAAGCCATGAAAGAAATAAAGAACACAAAGCATATGCACAAAAGACACGCAAAAGATAAGTTCAAAAGATTATGCTCAAATATATACATATATTTACAAAGTCACACCAAAAGATATACGAATTATCCGACATCTGGTCGGTACAAAACTCTTTATTTACATTAGCACTCCGGCTCCAAAAATGTTGTCAACCACCAGATAACAAGAGAAACCAGGCATACTGGTTATAACAAAACAAGCATGTCAGATAGTCAAAAGGAAATCCCAATAATGGCCCTATGCGCCTCCCCTAGGACCCCAGTTTCCAACGGAACCTAAAGTGTTCACCTCATCCATCCGCTCTGGGCCGGTAGCTCGTGGTGGTGCCTCCGCGGCCACATCTAATAGGACCTCACAGTCTAGCATGATACCCCGAGCCCTCTCCCTCAACTGCCCCTTCAAAGCGAAGAGGTGTTGGTTTGCGTCATGAAACTGACGATGAAGAGCGTCCGTCCTCTCCACCTCAACTCGGAGGTTCTGCTCCAACTCCCTAATACGCCTAGCCTGCCCGTGGCTAATCTCTCTAGCCTCCTCCAACTGTCTAACCAAGCGATCGGCCGCCTTCCCCAGGTAACGTCGCTCGTCATCCACCGCCAGGACGATCTCGTTGGGGTAGCCATACGTATGGTGACACTCGCAGGATCGGTGCAACATCCGACGAAAGGGTGAATATGAAATGTAAGGCTCCCCAAGCCTCCTTTGATATCAGATCTCCCGCCTACGCAATACCCGGTTCACAGGGCCCCCCGCACTCGGAGGTCTCGGTCCAGGTCCCGATCCTACGCCACTGGGTCCCGCACCACTAGAACTGCCCGGATCCATACCTACAAACATTAATTCGTTAGTTCACCGGCATTTCAGTTTAAAATATATCATTCATTTTAAAAGAATCAAATATGCCTAGTGTCTATCGCGTATGTCCCAATTGCCCAAGTCCTCTAACCTAGGCGCTCTGATACCACCTGTGACACTCCCGCTTCTCCCAAGGGCGAACCCTAGGGTATCGGCGGGACGGCTGCCTAGCTCACGCCAGGATTCAAAATTTCAAAATAATAAAAACTAAATAAACTAAAGGCATACTATTCACAATATATTCAACTCCAAAAGAGTTCTATTTATATCCCCAAAAGTAGCTATTCAGACCACTATATTACCTTATGATTATGACCAAAATCAGAAAATATACCTGAAGAAGGGTCCTTATACAGATCACTAAAATAAGGATAAACATCTTAACTATCCAACTATTATAAGCAAACCTAACTATACTAGTGAATATGCCAAAGGAGTCCCCCGCGTCGGCCCTTGCAAAGGAAAACAAAGGGAAAGGGGTAAATTATATGCTTAGTAAGTAAACAGGGGTAAAATCATAAATTACACATTCAAATAAACATATAAATCTAAATATTTCACATCAATACAGAAGTGTAACATCACAATGGTAGGATACGGGTTGGCTCCAAAGCCAAGTCGTTTGCCATGCGTAACCTCCTGCCGACACTCCGTCGACCACAAATAAGGTCCGTAGAACTCCACTTGTACTCCCACCTAACACCTTACCACCCTCACTGGCCAGTCACCTCACAAACTTGTTTGAGCGAACGAAACGAAATTGAGCTTGCGAACGGTTCACAAACTTGGTTCACAATTTGAACCAACAAACTTGGTTCACAACTCGAACCTACAAATTTGGTGGCCTCAAGACTAGGTTGGACTAATTTCGATCAAGCCCCGCCCGGTTCGAATAGTCCATCTAGGTCTTGAGATTGGGTTCCACAAAAGTCACCCCAAACTACAAGCTCAAGGGGCTCAACACCAAAATAATTCATGTATACACATCTCATAAAGGTACACAAGTGCAAATTAGGGTTTAGGTCGAATGTGATAAAGTACACTCTCGCCTAAACACTTTTACATTCATCTCGAAACACATAAGCAATGTATACAAACAAATAACCTGAGTACTTATACAAAAAGTAAGTATAGCAAAATGTGAAGATCACGCCACGTATCCCAACTAGTAGGCCCCACTGGCACCGTCTAACTCACCACCGTCTGAAATAAAAGATTACATCACAATATATCACAAACGGCTACTAAAATGCATAAATCAAGCAAAACGGCAAAATTGGCACACGCAAGTGCGAAAACGGCATACGGAAACGAAAATGGCAGCATAACCGTTTTGGTGTCAAAAGCTGTTTTGAACACAATCGAAACTACGAGTGTCGGACCAAAGTGCATGAGGTACCGTTGCGAAGCTAAGAGGAAAGCTACAATTTTCATGAAGACAGCTTAATCTAGATCTGAATGGAAACAGGTCGAAATTATGGGAAACAGTACCAGAAATTTGCATTTAGGGTGACGGACAGGGTTTGTTTACTGGACCATAACTCACAGCTCAAAAATCCAAATCAAGAAATTCCAAAGGCGTTGGAAAGCTATGTCATAATTCTAAAACTTTTATGTTCTAGACAAAACCTGAATCAATACAGAGCATGGGAAAAAATGGGTCCAAAGTTCCTGTCAGAACTGTCCAAATTCACAGGCAGTTCTGACAACCGATCTTGGTTTGATCATAACTGAAGCTATGAAACTCGGATTTGGATGCACTTTATACCATTTTGAAGCTAAAACCAAGATCTACATTTCTTATGAAGGAATCAACACTCAGTTCGCACGTTATCTAGACGAACTGAGCATGGTCAGAGGCCAAATCAAGAAACGTCACCAAATCCACAGTTTTGCATAACTATTAGTGTTTTAGTCATAACTCAGGCTACACAGATCCGATTGACCTGAAATTTTGCAAGCACAACAAGCACTTAAGAAGCTACAACTTTTATGTTTTGAGAAACTTCTGAATCAGCACGCAACATAAAGAAAAATAGAGCTCAAGTTTGGATTTATGGACTGCCCTGTTTCCAGTTTTGCCGGTTTCGCGCGCCGCAACCGCACAGTCCGTTTCTATGGTTCTTATACAAGCTTTCTAGCCAAACTCATACCAAATAAACACACACATACCAGCTTCTAATTACTCCACAAAAGACCCAAAATTCCTTTCCCAATTTAATTCCAAAACTTACCGAGCACTAACCATAATAAACATTCTAATCTCCCCAACTCTAGCTACTTCAAAACTTAACCCATTAAACCCTAACCATCCAAGTTTTAACTAACCTAAACTAATTTCCCCTTAACCTAGGGTTTCATAACTAAACTGGATTTGGTTAGGATCCATCTATATAAGTGAAATTAACACATCAAGAATTCCATTTACAAGCCAATTACTCAACCAAACCAACTAAGGAAAGTATAAAGCAAGAAGCCCTAATTCTTCCATAGTCTTAACCGAAATTTGGGCAGCAATAAATCACTGAAATTAACCATCAAATTACTCAATAATCACTACATAAACTACACAAGTTCACAATCATAACAAAACATCACTTTCATGACTTCAAAACTTAATCACTAATTTTTAACTTCCAAGAGAGAGATGTTTTACCTTCAAGAAAGCTTTGTAGGTGAAGAATCTACCACAATCAAGTGCCAAAGTTGTTTCCTCCAACTCCAAGATCAAGATGGAAGCTAGAAGAAGAAGAACTTTGAAGAACTTTTCCTTTCTCTCTTGCTCTTGCTCTCGGCCCTCTATCTCTCTCTCCCTTTGGTTTTATTTTGTTTTGTTTCTTATGATTATCTTGCCCATCCTATGATATATAAGCTTGGTCAAAGCCTTGGAAGATATTTTTTACTTCCACCAATCACACAAAAATTGGAATTTGCTCCTTAGCCCCTTACACCTTCACTTTGCATTTGATCAACTCTTGCCCTTAAACATTTGAAAAGCTTTCAATTTACTCCATAGGTCTTAAACTTAATCTAGTCCAAAATATGTAATCACACTTAATTACTTCACTAATCACTTTTCTATCTTAATCACCTATACTTAAACATACTTTATCCCACATAAGAGCAATTAAACAACAACCTTTTTGTCAAAGGCAAAATTAGGGTTTTAACCCCAACTTAGGACTTCTAATCGATTATAACACTAGAGGTTTTGCTCATTTAGGGTTTTTAACCTTCTTAAACCTACTTAACCTTGATAAAAGAAATCTATTCCTATACTTACCTGTACCAAAACACACACTAAAATACCAAACATGCAATACAACCCAAACTTATGAATAATATAAAACTAGGGTTTCAATCCTAACCCAAATTAGAGTTTTCTAATTAGCCCTAAAGCCCAATTTTACTGCACAAATCATGAATATCACCTAATATCAAATTTAGGAACTGACTGGGGTCTCACATATAGGACAAAGAAAAAGGCAGAGAAATTGATTGAAGGAGACTTTGCATATCAATATAATAAGCTGTGGAACTACTGTAGAGAGGTCAAAAGGGCAAACATTGAATCAAATGTGTTCATGACTGTAACTAAAGATGATGAGGGAGAGGATAAGTTTGAGAGATTATATATGTGTCTTTCAGCATGCAAGAAAGGTTTTCTAGCTAGTTGTAGGCCTATTATTGGATTAGATGGTTGTCATTTAAGAGGTTCCCATAAAGGTGTTTTACTTGCAGCAGTGGGAATTGACCCAAATGATCAGTTATATCCTATTGCATTTGATGTGGGTAAAGTTGAAAATAAGCTTACTTGGAAGTGGTTTGTAACTGAATTGGTGACTGACCTTGACATAAAGGATGAGGGTAAATGGACCTTTATGACTGATAAGCAGAAGGTGAACTACTAAGCTGATTTTTATGTGGCTATATGTTTTGTCCATTTTTAATGCAAAGCTGTCTTTTAATATATTTGTTATGCTTTATTCTTGAAGGGGCTGATCCAAGCTTTGCACGAGATTCTTCCAGATGTGGAGCATAGAATGTGTGTACGACACATGTACAACAATTTCAAGAAACAGCATAGTGGATTGGCACTAAAGGATAGAATTTGGTCGCTTGCAAGAGCACCCTACAAGAATCTATTTGTTGCATTGATGGAGGCTTTAAAGGAATTCAATGAAGGGGCCTTTAAATGGTTAGTTGATAATACAACACTTCAACATTGGATTAGAGCATACTTCCACATTTCTCCTAAGTGTGACATCCTGTTAAACAACCTCTGTGAGAGTTTTAATTCTAGCATTTTAGAAGCACGAGAGAGGCCCATACTTGGCATGTTAGAAACTATTAGGCTATATTTAATGACTAGAATGGAGACCAAGAAGGAGTGGATGAGAAAGTATAGTGGAAGTGTGTGCCCAAAAATTTTAAAGAAACTTGAAAAAGTAAAAAATGCAGCAAGTAGTTGTATAGCTACATTCTCGGATGACTGGTTTTATGAGGGAAGGTGCATGTATGGGGATAGATACTCTGTTAATTTGGCTAGTAGGACATGTAGTTGTAGGAGGTGGGAACTTAATGGCATTCCTTGCTCCCATGCAATGAGTGCTATTGCATTGACAAAGGAACCTCCAGAGAGTTTTGTGCATGAATGTTACTCCAAGGAGGCATATATGAGGGCGTATGATCCTATCATATATCCTCTTAATGGTGAGCACTTATGGAAAGATCTGAAAAAGGGGCCTGTACTACCCCCCGAGCATATCAAGCTTCTAGGTAGGCCAAAGAAAGTTCGAAAGAGAGAGCCTGATGAGCCCCCAGCTTCAACAAGTAGTCGAGGGCAACTTAAAAAGCTGTCTAGAGCTAGGTTGATGGAGTATAAATGCTGAAAGTGCAAAAAATTAGGCCGCAACAGCAGAAAGTGTCCAGAAAATGCAGATGCAGCAAATGGCAATAGAAGAGCAGCAGCAAGTACACACCATGTCATTGTTAATCCACCTGAGCAGGAAGCTACACAACAAAGAGATGCTGCAAACACATATGAGGCAGCAAGTGGTCCACACATGGCAACATGTGGTCAACATGAGATAGCAAGTGGTCCAAGAAATGAAGAGTTTCAGCCACAACAACAAGAGAGTGTATACCGGCCTCAATTTTCTACTGTTGGTACAGACGCAAGTACTTGTTTCAAAACTGAACCAATGGATGAAACAAGTGCCTGCTTGACTGATGAGGTTCTGCTTGATCTCATTAATCAAATACCTGGTCAACCAGCAAGTAGTCAGCCATCTACTCAACCACCCAGAGCCGAGATGGCCCCTGTCCAGTTAACACTCTCTCTCTTTGTACCAATTCAGTTTGTAGATTTATTGGGTTATTAACTAATGTTAGTTGCTTTTTCCTTACTTCTTGATCATGGTTAGGGTAAGAAAGTGAAGTACAGATGTGGGATATGTCGAAAATTCGGACACACTCGAAGTAATTGTGACTCTACACTGGCTGTTCTTTATAGAGGGCCCCTTATGAACCACGTGGTTTGGCTGTATGTTCTATTTGTTGCCTAACCATTAAACTTCACATTTTTTATTTTATCTAGTGGTCTTTTTCTCATTGTTGATTTTTTTTTTTTTTATGCTCAGAGACATAAGAATGCAAAAGCTGCTACTACAACAAAGACCACTACTGCTGCAAAAAAAGCTTGAATGATTCTGCTAAAAGAAGCTACTGCTGCATAAACAGAGCTCTCATATCCTTTTGTGTCGTTCACTTTTTGGTTTTTGGAAATAATTAGTGTCTTTTAACTAGGATTGATCTCAGAAGACTTTGCTCAACTTTTGACTTGTATTTTATGAAAGACATGGACAAATGAGAAGTAATTGTTGGTGGGTAATTATGTGACTTATTTTGCTGGTTCAGTTTTTGTTATTACAGCAATGGAATTGATCTCAGGAGACTATGTTCAACTTTTGACTTGTATTTTATGAAAGACATGGACAAATGGGAAGTCAATGTTGGGTAATTATGTGACCTGTTTTGCTAGTTCAGTTTTGTTAGGAATTATGTGACCTGTTCTCAATTTTTACTAAAGCAGGAATCAACATTACATTGTCTAAAGTGCTATTTTAGTTTGATTGGAGGATGTTTCAATTTAATTAGTCGATGCATTTGGACAACACATGCAACATTGCAAACTCTGAAGTAATTTGCAGATTGCTAAACAAAGCATTATATTCCAATGCTACTTTAACAATACATTCATAACCATACAACTAACAATTATCTAAATCCCTTGCATTATCTTTATACATTACCTAATAGCTACTACACCAGAGGCCCCTAATTCACAACCCAGACAAACATATGTAACCAGTGCCAAATTACTTTTTCCAAAGCCATTGATAGATTACAGTAACAATGGCCATGAATAGCATCAAATTCATTCTGCGCTCTTTTTGTTTTCTTTTCTCCACATCAATCTCCAAATCTTTCACCTTCTTTGTTAACCTCCGTGTGTGCCTCACCAGTTTATCGCATCTCTCACAGCCGCTTGTTTCATGCCACTTGAAGTACCCACAGCCACCTCCGCCATTATTATGCTGGTCATGGAGAACGGAGCTCAGATTCTCCAAAAAAGGAAAACAAAATATTCTGAAGCAAAGACTTACTTCATAATAGGCACATCCATAGAAATTCTTTCCTGGGTTCTCAGCTGTCCACGAAGTCTTCACTGTGGCTGGTATACCGCAGCTACAGTTTGGTGGTTCTCCCATGGCAACTTCAAAGAAATTTAGGGATTTGAAGCGCTTTGAAGGAAGAGAGATACTAATCCTCTACATTTTGGTCAAGATCTGAGTGACTTGCCCCTTTTGTCCCTCAAAAGTTGGTCACGTGATGTTCCCATGATTGGGTCCGTCAAGAATTCACACGGAAAAGCTAACAGGGACCAAAATTGATCTTTTTTGTTTGTAATAGACTAAAAATGCTGTTTTTCGTTCTCAAGAACTAAATTTTCACATCGTTAATAAGTAAGGGATGATTTGTGCAATTTTTCCTTTTACTTATATACTAATTTGAATTAAGTTCGAGTTGAATTTAAAGTTTATGACGTGTCCAAATTTGATTTGAATAATTTAATTTGAGTCGAGTATGAGTCGGATTTAAAATCTATCAAAGTGTTAAAATTTAATTTGATTAGTTGGCCAATCAAATTCAAACGGGTTTTTACTGAATCAATTTGGTTCATTTTTTCAAACCCCTCGATCATAACAAAGTATTTAGTTGAATTTATCAGTTAAAAAAAAAAGCATCCAACAGTTGAAAATTGTCATCAAGTACTAACTAATGATCCAATGGGTCAAATTAGACAGCACAAAATATTAAATAACGTCGGACCCGAAATTCAAACCAGAGATTTGGCCTACCATTTGCAAGAAACCATTTTGGGCTGATAAATGAACCAACCTTTTGTCCAACACTCAAAAGCCTCCCTGCCCCAAAAGAACCATAAACAACAAATGCTCCTTTTCCCACCTCCTTCGAATAACTGTATTTCACCAGAGGCAAATGGACACAGCCACGTGCCATAATTTTTGAGTGTAAAGTTTCAATACAAGGTTGCTCAGCAGAAAGCAGCACCATAGGTGATTCAATAGCTCTTATAAGAGGCCCATTTTTACTCTTCCCTACGAACTCGAGAGATTTCTTATGATGAAGCATGCTCATCTTCTCTTCACTAAAGAATTGTTTTTTTTTTTTTTGGGTAAGAAACTAAAGAATTGTTGTATGCAGAAAAGGCTAGAGTATAATGGCCCAGAGAATAGTTCACGTCTCTTAACATATCTTTTTACAGTTTTCATTCTTTCCAGAATTGATACTTGCACAAAAATAGATGCTAGCAATTGATCAGAAAATTGAACATGCATGTCTCTATCAACAGTCACTAATCAGCTATTACACTTTCACTCAGGTTTGGTCTGATCAAACAAAAAGAGAAATTCTGCTGCAACAGCACATAAAACCAAAACGATGCATAGAACATACAACTCCAGATCTTGTAAGATACGTTTCTAGCACAATAATAAACAAAAGCACAAGTTTTTCTATATCATATCGGTCGAATTGATAAGATACATTTCTAGCTTTACAAGGCACTTCTGTTCTGCAATCAAATAACACTGAAGGGGTAATTTTGGCTTCAACATATCAATCCCCATGGATAGTGTACCTTTCCCACTTCTTTGTTGGATCATATATCTACAAAAAGATGAACAAAGCATGAATTATTCAAAGCTCACAGTAAAGCCAGGCATGAAATATGGAAACATTTCTAACATTTACCACGCTGCCAAGATGAGTTAACCAGTACTGAACACCAAAATAAGTTGCAAGATACTTGTATTATAGAAGTATACCGCGACCTGCGCATGCGTGCTCCTAGACACACAAACACAACACAGAGAGAGAGAGAGAGAGAGAGAGAGAGAGAGAGAGAGAGAACCTCCCAACGTGAAGCAGGAAAAATGTGCTTATTCTTCTCATACCAGTGCCTTTCAACAACTTTCCCAGCATGTGACTGTTAGAAAAGTAGAAAATCAGTTTGAGACCAAATGACAGAAAGTATGCCAAATCACACGTAAAAGAATGTCTAGTCAATAAACCAATGGTCCCAAGAAAAGAATTATGAAAGCATGTAACTGAAAAGGTACTTATTTCTGTCGAAGTATGTCATGAGCTTTAAAAGTTGATTTAAATTGATGGTTTAAACAAATATAGGTTTGGAATGGTAAGTGCACAGCTTTGTTTCTGGACAAAATAATTGAGAGGAATTGTCCAATAACTCCAGTATCCCCCAAAGATAATGTGCAAGATTGTTATAAATTGCCAGACAAACCTTCATGCAAAAATTTTAAACAGAAGACCACTTTGAAAATAAAGTACTTATTTCCTAGTCTATGAATCCTTACCTCATCCTTCTCTATTGTTGCGTCAGCTATTGTCCTCACATCCTCATGCACATCAAAGTGGAAAAGCTACAGATGTTTGACAAGCCAGAAAAGTTTCAATCAGAAACTAGCAGAAAGTAAATAACGTAGAGCAATAAATATTCCCCCTTAACATGCAAGCAAATTGATGAATGCAAGAAACTCAGAAAATGAAAAGAAATGAAAACAACCATGAGCCACATGTCCAAATATGACATCTTTTACAGAAATAAAGAGAGACAGTGATGATAAGAAAAGCTGTGCTACTTAAATGCACCATCATGACACTGGTATGGGCTTAACCTAATGAAGAAACCGAGTTTCCAAAAAGAGGAATGCCTCTAAAGTTAAATAAATAAATAAATAAACAAACAAGTAACAATCATTATTCTAAATTGCAAACCAATAATAAGTTTTAAACCAATTTCATCAAAACTTGGTAGAGACAGGAGGTACTTATTTTGCAACAATCAGAAAATATATCATAAAATGGTAAACTGAAAGATTTAGCAAATAACAAGTAAATATTATATGCCTGCCTGCTCTTTTAGTCTACTAAAGGTTATAGTGGATAATCACATTTACCAACAGACACACTTGGAACGCATTACAAACTCAAAGAAACAGAGTATTACCGGTCCACTCTTTCCCCTAGCTTTGTTAACAATCAGCTCATAGAAACTGTGTTGCTGAAAGGACAAACAGACGGATAATCAGAAAAATAGTTTTAACTCTGCTGAATATAACAGAAAACTCAAACATTGGTGACAGCTTCAATCATACATGAGGAATGATAAGATCTTCTTTCACATATAGCAGATTATCCACTGATGTTGTCCGGACCTCTCGAAACTCAGGTGCAAGTTGCTGTTGTACAGCTCGAAGGAACTCCCCTATTGAATCTCCTTTCCGAACCTGAAATAAATATCAAAGGAAAGGAATATAATTGAATGAAAATAAAGAAAACCTTTCATAAAAGGTAAAAGGAAAGATATAGACATCTAGAGGAAAGCAGCAGAGACACATATGAAACACAGACCTATTTAATGATTAATTACCTGGATAACCCGTCTATGGCCTGTCCCATCCCAGTAGCTGTAAGTAATTTCAAGGGGTTCATCTGAAATTACAAAGGGAAAATTATTAGTCTGGATAATTTCATACGTGAGATTACTGTATGACATTAGAATCAAAGACTTACTTTTAATACGTTCTTGTTCAACAAGCCACAGCTTCCGTAGCCTTTCACGCTCAGCTTGCTCCTCTGCCTCTCTCTCACTGAAAGAGTGTGCTTCAATATCCAACGGACAAGCATAAGAAGGAAATCAAATAGTGAAGGGATGTTAAGCAGAGAAGTAGAGATGCCACACCTATCAGGCAAAAAACTAGTTTCAACAGTTGGATCCTTCCCGAATTTCCAACATCCAAGCCTTTCTGATTCTTTCCTTCCAACTGAGGAATAAAATAAACAAGTATGTCACTACGCAAATACAGCAAATACAAGACACTAACACTGTAAATCAAGTCTTCAAAACCTAGAACATGAAAAAAGTCCCCACCAGCCACCATTCTCACCCAAAAAAAAAAAAAATGAAAAATAACTCAGGCGGTATCCCTGATCCTTGAGTAACTATGAAACTTGAAGTGGCCCGTGACCCATAGATTTTGTAAACAACTACAAGTTCTTGAAAAGTCACATCCACAGGAGCCTTTAGTAGCAATTGCTTGATCCAATGTGTAAAAGCTAACAAAAGGAAGGATGAAATTTAACTAGTATGACAAGCCAAAAAAAGTGCTTCATCAAGGTTAAGCACCAATATGAGAATTATTTCTGCTCTCATAGCCCTACTATACATTTCAAGGCCAGATGAATCCCCACTCATGGAATCTTCTCCACTACTTACGAGTTCCAAATTCCAATTCTATGGGATACTGCTATCTTTAGAAATGTTGAACATAGGGTGCAAGTGGACAGAGCACAAGCAATGAAAGAGGGTGATATATGGTAAAGTATGACCAAAATGCAAAAGAGTACCTCTGCACAACTCAATTTGTATCTGCAAGAATGGCTAGATGTGCTTAAATAAGATATATATTGCTTAAATACTGCTATTTCTAGGTAAATAATTCTAAAAAGCATCAAATCTTTGTCAGTCTGGCAAATGATGAAGCAAGTTAAACAGTTGTTTAAGGTTAAAGCTCTGGGTAATGGACTCTGGAATTAGCACATGGCCAGTGATTCTTCCAATAAGCTGTATGGAGACACTGCATCTTACTTATAGTGTTATCCAATTACAATGTAATTTTTTGACAGCATAGCAGTAAGTAATCACTTCCCAAGGCATAATTAGTAATCAATCCCCAAGGCATTTGTGTGCTGCAAAATAGCAAAAAGAAAGAGATTTCCACTCAATAAGTCTTCTAAGACCACCATTCAGTAAGCCTAAAATATCCCCTCCCAAAACAATCAACAGAAAACAGAGAAGGGTCGATAAGACCTAAATGATCTACACCCTCACAAGCCAAAAGTCACTAAACCTACCAAATCCACTAAGTATGACCTAATCTTCACTCACAACAACAAACATTACTTTGGTTCATATGTTAACAATCTACAGTTCAGCGGAGACAGCGCCAGAATTGGAATATTTTGCCCCAAAAACCAGAGATGCCTCTATCTAGTGAATCCCACCTTGTACTGCTAGAAGATATCAACCCTTCAAGTGCAACTGCTGAATAAATCATATAAAAAACAGGTTTCAAGCAATCAAATAAGCCTACCTTTTTCTACATCTTCATCTGTGTTGGAATTCTCAATATCATCACAAAAGGATAACCGAGGGTCCACCTTCACTTTTCTCTTCTTAAGCTTCTGTAGCTGAAGTTCCTCCTCCCTAAAATACAAGGAAAGAACACAACACGTTCAGTATAACTTGTATAATAAGGTGCTTTAATTTCAAAATATTCTCATTCTGTGAAAATGAAACACAGTTATAAATGAATTTCACCCACTCTTGTTGCAACTTCTGAAGCTTCTCTTTTTCTTCCTCTTCAATCTTACTCCTAATATTAACCCTCTGCATGAATACAAACACAATTTTACAACATGAAATTGTTCAAGGCTGGAAAAAAACTAATACTAGATATCCAGGTCATATTTACCTTCTCAACATATTCTTCCCTACTCACCAACCCAACAGTTTCCTTCTTAAATGCTGTCTCGAGTATCTATACAGCAAAAACATATATTTTCATTAAAGGTTAAGTATATTTTTCTGCACAAAAAAAAAAAGAGTCTAAAAGTTGAACCATGGATATGTTCATAAAATTGGGCCAACCTCAGAGGTGCTGGAGCCAAATTGGAGGAGGCCAGGTTGGCCTTTAGAGGAAGCACTCTTGTTCTTCAGCTCTTGAATCTTTCGCCTCTCCGCTTCTCTTTGCTTCTCAAGCCTTCGGATTCTCACAGCATCTTGGGCAGTGCCCACATACCCATCTCCCATACCCGACATTTTCTTCTGTCTTCCAAACTCCTTTATCAAGATTCAATCTGCCCTTCTATTACTGCTCTGCAAATGTTCTGCAAAAACTGACCAACTCAAAGGTCTGCATTTGCACATCGTAATTAATCCAAAAAAAAAGGAAGATCCCTTTCATAGTCGAATTAGTCATTTAACCCTAATAAATTAAATACAACAACCAGAAATTGCTACAATCAACATTTAAACTGTTATCTAATGCATGTGCCGAGGTCGATTTCTCAACAAAAATAACGTTTCCTAATGCAACTAGCTATCTTTTTTTGTTACTGCATAAATATGGTAGAAAGAAATTAAGGTTTTGAAACATACTATCAAACTAAACCTAGAAGTTATAATGAAAAATCCCAATCAGAAAATCTCGTAAAATCTTCAAATCTTCAGCAAAATCTGTGAGCTGGTAAATAACCGAAAGGCAACTAAGTTACCTTGCTATTAAAAACCCTAAATTTGCAGTGTCTGAATAGAAGAGAAGAGGCTTGATTTTCTGGTGAAAGAAAGAAAATCCAAATCTTCAGAGACTGAAAAATACCAATAAAGCAAACCCTAGAACGTTAAAAATGAAAATTTCCAACCAGAAAATCTCAAAATCTGTGAATTGATAAACAACCAAAAGGGAACTAGGGGAAGTTACCTTGTTAGCTTGAGATAAAAAACCCTATATTTGCAATGTCTGGAAGAGGCTTTGATTTTTTGTGAAGGAAAGAACATCGCGGGATAGGACTTACTTTGTGATCCGATTTGTTATTTGACCCGGTTGGGATCCGAGCTGTTGGAGAGTGCAATTGGATTTGGAACTTTTAGGCCCAGCCCAAGACTTCACCCATCATTCTGGTCCATTCAGAATTGTAATTCACTTTTTAAATTATTGACCAAACATACAATACTAGGTGTAGAGGCTAATTCCTTTGTTTACATAATCTACATAAGTGATAAAAGAGTGAAGAATTCCGATGTTCTGCGTGTGATTTCATCGTCCTCGTGACCCTTTCCTCCTTTGTTTAGCATATTGCATGGGTTCCTCTTCCTTTTCTTTTTTCTAATCCTAAGTCAGAGCCGCCTCTCATGTCCCACCACTCTTCTTCAAACTTCCTCTTCCTTTCCTCTTCTTTTCTCTCACTTTCCCTATACCTATCGCTCTATTGCTCCAGTTCCTCCTCCCCTTACTCTATCAAAAGTTTTTAAAAACCTTTCTTTATGTCTCATCTTTTTCCCTTTCTCTTCGATCTTCTCCTTTTATCTACATAAGTAATAAAAGAGCGAAGAGTTTTGTCGTTTCATGCATGACTTCGTCGTTTTCACGCGACCCCTTCCTCCTTTGTCTAGCGCATTGCACAGGTTCCTCTTCCTCTTCCATCAATTGCTCTTTAAATGTTTCTGGAACCTTGATTTCAAAAAATGGAGAGAATTGGGTTTGATTTCATTGGACAAAACTTTTGAAAAGAAAGAAAGAATGAGTTGGCAGATTAGCTTTGAAAATTTCACAAATTTTGGTCATTTTGTTGACTACCTTCCCACGTGTGTTTTTGCCTATAATTTGACAGAGAGGTAGTCCATATATGGAAGTTTAAGTGTACCAAATTTGGTGTAATTTCAATATCATTTTGATACCCAAATAATGACCCAAAAATTGTTCTACAAATCTAGAAATCCACTGATCAGTTTGCAAAAGTCAGCCGAATTCAAACTGTTATATCTTGTTGCTGAAAACTCTGAATTTAGTTCCTCTTGTTGTGTTTGAAACTTGGTTTCGAACTATTATTGTGTTATAAATTTTAGAGGCTGATTCATTTCCTGTGAATTTTGCCGAATTTCCGAAGATTGCTGAAAAACGAAGACTGGTGCAAACCTATCTTCTTGGAACTATAAATTTGAGCTGAATTATGAATGCTTTCTAGTTGAAATCTTGGAAAAGTATTTTCTGAGAACTTTTAGTACTCCAAATTTAGTTTCCAACGGTATAAAGTTTTTCAATTTTGGACATGCTGAACTCAAGATCTGATTTTGCCAAGTTTGTCGCGTAAAACTGAAATTTTCCGATTTCTTAGGAAATGAGTTTTCAAGAACTTGTCACTTTCTTTTGATATCGATAGACTGTTTTAAACTCGATTTCATGAGGAATGCAAGTTTCTCGTGTAACTTTAAATCCTCACTTTTGAATATTGATTTTTAGAGAATAAAGTTCTCTTTTAAGACATGGTCTTAGTTCTAAACAAGTGTACATTCTTTCTTGGTTGATGCATGATTGTGAGTGATAGTTAATCGTTATTTCTTCAGGCACTCAAGAGCATCTTCAAGAGAATCTCGGAGCGGACGCCTAAAAGTTTATTCGCTCACTTACTCATTTTTTTGACTTGGTGAGTGTCAAGTGCATAAATTGCTGTATATATTCGATTTATCTTGCTTATATACGTGAATGTGACTTGATGAGACAAGTGTGTACTTTATCGCACTCGTTCTCTTTTAAGTGAAATTATAATCGAATTGCGCTCTGTGAATCGATAATCGAATTGTGTAAAGTGAATCACTAAGTGAATTATGTGAAGTGTTGCTATTGCAAATCATACTTGTATTGAATCGATGTCGATTGGAGTGAATCTCATCGATTTATAATTATATTCGAGAGACGCCCAAACTCATAGGCCAACCTTGGGACTCGAGACGGCATGGACTTAGTCGAGAAGCTTGGTAAACCATGAAAAAATTCGTAAAGCTTGATCTATTTGAGAGATTTCGCTTGACATACTCGAGCAGTATCGTCTTTCTAAATGATGAGCGGGCCCGAAACAGGGGGTGTAACAGTGAACGGAATTCATGAAGTAAGTGGAGTTCTACGGACTAGATACCTACCCGGTTGACGGAGTGTTATCATGTGGGGGGTATATGATCGAGTCTCGGCAAAGCATATGGAATCTAGTTCTTGAGAGCTCCTGTATCCTTATCAATCGTGTTGTATTATTAATTGTGAATTATTTGAACTTTCCAGCTTTAATTCTTGTTTAAATGTTATTATTACTTGAACTATGTGTTTGCATGTTTATTCTTAGCCTCACTGAGCGTTAGCTCACCCTATTCCATTTGTTATTCCTTAACAGGAGTTCGGATTAGAAAGATTTTGGAGAAGCCGACTTGATTATCTTTATTTGAATCTTGGGATGTAATTAATTAGTCGACTTATGGTGGTTGTAATTATTGAGAGATTTGATGTATACTTTTAGAAACTTATGATGTAAGATTTGAATGTTATATTATGGAAGCGACTTTTCTTCATTTTGACTTTTATTATTAGTTGTTTTTTTTTAAGTTTGAATTAGACTTGTATCGAGTCCTGACGAGAGTTAGGCAGGCGTTCCGCAGATATTCTTGAGTTCGCCCTAGGGAGAAGTGGGGGCGTCACATAGAGTGTCAAATTGGATTGGAGTTAAACCCTAAACAAGTGAAAGATTTCCTTCTCGTGCACTGGGATAGTGAAATCAAAAACCATATGATCAATGGAAAAAAATTCCTATTCAAATGCTTGATTTGGACACTAGAATTGAGTACCAAGTGCTTTTTGCAAAGTGGCCAAATCGTGACATGCGTTTGATCCTATGAAATTGGTTTAAAGAGTCTGTGACTAGTAGAAACTTGATATCTGGAATGACCATTGGATTGTATTAGGATAAGAAATCCAAGGCCCTTCATGTATCAGTTTTGGACAAGTTCATTTGAATATTGGAACTGAAGACCAACTAGTGTTTCTCTCTCTTTCTTTCTTTTTCTTTTTGTTATTGGGTTTGGAAAGGAAAAGGAGGAGTCAAAGTCTAAATGTTGTTTCTCTTTTTTTTTTCCTTTTATTTTTTTCTTTTCAAGGGTAAGGAGTGGTGTTGGCAAAATGTTATGTTGTAATAAAATATTTGTTGACTTTGCATCTGAACAAAGTTTCTATTGAAACTATTTAGGTTTTTATATCTGCTTCTGCAATTCTGATTCTTCTATTTATTCTAAGTCAAAAAGCCAAAGCCATGCACAAGTCACAGTATTTGATGTCAACCTTACTATTAATTTAAGCCATTAAGAATCACTAAATCTGGGCCCTGTTTGGAAGTGCAAGTTTTTAGCAAGTTTGTTTCCTACCAGTTTTTTAACAACTTTTGCTACAGGAACCCCAAAAAATTTCACAAAATTTTTTACCTACACACCTCAAAATACCCAAAACACACAAAAAAAAATTCCCTCCCCTTTTTCTTCTACTTCCTCACCCACTCCAACCCACCACCACCTCCACCACCACCTCCGTCACCCACTCCAACACACCACCATCTCCTATCCCACCTCCCATTTTTCTTCTTCTTCCTCCGTCACCACCACCTTCGTCACCACCACCTCCGTCACCACCTCTTCCAGTGCCCAGCAAGAACAATTAGGCCCCCAATGAATGGAGGTAGCAAAAGTGGAAGGAACATCGCCGGCGACTTTGCCGGTGTCGCAGAAGTGGAAGGAACATTGGCACCGGCGGATGGAACCTCTGCAGTGGCTGGAATTGGAGAACTCGCCGGAATTGGAGAATTTTTTCCCTCTCCCCCTCTTCCTCCCCTGCCATCATCCTCTCGTCTTTTTTTTTCTCTCTACGTCCGGCGCAGAGGGGGGTGGCGCAGAGAGGGGCGGCGAGGGGGGAGGGGGAAGGGGCAGAGGGGGACGGCGGGAAGAGGGGGAAGGAGGGGCAGAGGGGGACGGCGGGGGATGGGGAAGGGGCAGAGGGGGGCTGCGGGGGAGAGAGAGGCGGCGGGGGGAAGGGGAAGGCAACAGGGAGAGGGACGGCGGAGGAGAGATGGAAGGCGGGGGGAGGGGGAAGGGGCAGAGGGGCGCTGCGGGGGGAGGGGGAAGGCGGGGGAGAGAGAGGCGGCGAGGGGAGGGGGAAGGGGCAGGGAGGGGGACGGCGGGGCAGAGGGGGAAGGCGGGGCAGAGGGGGGTGGCAGGGGAGGGGGAAGGCGGGGCAGAGGGGGGGCGGCGAGAGGTGGAGTTGCAGCTGGGTGTAGCGGGGAAGAAGAAGAAGAAGAAAAAGAGAGGAAAGAAAAGAAAAAGAAAAGAAAGAAAAAGAAAAAGAAAAAGAAAAAGAAAGGGAAAGAGAAAAAAAAAGAAAAGAAAAAAAAAAGAAAAAGAAAAAATTTTTCACCTTACAAAAATTTCTACAAAATTTTTCACCTTATAAAAATTTCTACAAAATTTTTTTAAAAACTTCTACAGTGCACTACAGTAAAGTTTTAGACAAACTCCCAAAAAACTCAGGTTCCAAACAGGCCCCTGGTTTTTGTAAAAACTTTTACAATAATTTTTTTAGCCTAATATGTTCATCTTATTTTGATGATCGACTATCTACCTATTTATAATGAAGATGTAAATTCCTATTCTAAAATTTCATAAAAAACAAAAAAAAAAAGAAAAAGATCCTAGGTGGGAAGAGTAATTACTCTTCTATTTTCTAAAAAATTTTTGATAGCAATAGAACTTTCAAGTTGGAAAAGTATGATGAATATTGAAGTATTAGCACATTTTTGTCTTAGTCTTCATTTAAAATTTAACCATCTAATCATGATGCATTGGATTCAAGGTCTTGTCCTCTGTTGGCATTTTAGATAGTTATTCTAAAAAATTAGGTTCACTATATTTATATTTCAGAATTGAGTATTGAAAATGCCAATAAATCATAGAGGTGTAAGAAACTACCTATTTTTCTTTATAGTTTCTGTGATCCATGTCAAGTAAAAACTTGGTGATTAATTAGCTAGTTCGACAGACCTTGCTCAATCTCACTCTACAATGGATTATTCACAATTGTTCTCGTGATTCTATTTGTTAGTTATGTGAGAAGAATGACTTTCAAAAAAATATTCATTATGTATGGCTATGCAAGAATGCAAGTGTGTTGCTATGTTTGTGTCTGACCAAATTGTTAAAGATGCAAGGGGATTAATGTCTAGCTAGAGCGGGTTTTAAAATCTCACGGGAAGTTTCAAACCTCTATGCAACACTAAAATATTTCCAAATATACTATCAATAGGTAACTGCTCAATTAGGAGATTAGTTGTTGAATTGTTGATTTTCTTCCTAATTTTGTGTATCTGATGAGAGTTCTTTCCTTCACATTTGTTTGATGATTTTGAGATATAAAGAAAAGAAAAAGAAAAACCATTTGTAATTCAAACAACTAATTATAGATTAGCTTATAAATTATTTGAGTTGTAAGTTTAATCATCCATGGGTGGCAAAAACTTTTAGTCAAAAGACTCGACTAACAAGAGCACAAGATGTATTTTTTCCAAAATAAATGAGGAAAATTACGGGGGAGGACTTACTCATGTTATGCAAATAAATAAGAACCTTTTTAAGTTTTCCCATGAGATTCTTGAATATGACAAGTCTCTTACAACTTGAGTATTGATATACACTAATACATATATCACATTTTAGATTTGTGTATCTGCATTAAGAAAAATAAAAAGATTACGAATTGTGTCTACCATTCAAAAGTAAATTGGGACAAAATATTTCTTTACAGTTTTGAAAGAAAACATCAAATACTAGATTTCAAAAATGAGTATGGTGGGATTTGAGAAGGCATGCGTAAGTAAAAATTAATGCTTCTCCAGCAATAATTGAAAACAATCTCAATTTGACTATTATAGACCTTGAAGGAAAAAAATTTGTTTGCCTTTTTTACAAAAATGAAAAAGTTAATTTTTAAAAATATCAGTATTTCTTATTATATGAAAAACTAACATTGGCATTTATATTCAAAAAATTAGTATGTTGAACAAGCTTATAAAAATAACGTTTTAATTCTAGAGATGATGAACTTGTTGTTCATAAATAGTTATGTAGTTCAAATATAGTTTTTCTTATTGAATTAAAGGTTATGAATATTGAATAAAGTTTTTCTTCGGAATATTAGTAATAACTATCTAGATGTATGAGTCATTAAGTAATTTTACTCAAGTTAGTACTTTTCACACAATATAAAATAAAATTTGTATTTATTCAAATTTACTCAAGGTATACATATCACAATTTTAAAACTTGACGGCGCGGGGTATAAATATCACAATTTAGTTTATTCCATAATCAAGTTTTATATTTATAAACTTATAAATACCCCACACGTGATTTTTCATAAGTATACGAGCCGTTTATTGAGTATAGGGGTATTAGGTATCGATCTCACATGAAAGATTGTCGATTATCGATGGTTTTTGAACTCCTTTATTATTTAGACTATCACAAGCACAAGAAATTAAATCTACATTATAAAAGTAACAAAAATATAATAGAAAACTCCTAGAGGTACGGAATTCTTTTCTATTCTTGCAAATAAAGTTACCGGTTAAGTGAATGCTATTATCTTGGCTAGTTATAGTGTAATTTTCTAATGTATGTGAAACCTACTCTCATAGTGAATCAATTATATTTGTAATTAAACCATACCTACTCTCGTGGTTATGAAATTAACTATAAACTCATTTCTTCTATGAAATTATATGAAACAAGTCACTAAAGCCACATAGGTGCATCTCCACTCTCATGAGTGTACTCCCTAGGTTTATCACTTCCTTGAACTAGTGTTAAATTTCTATTTTCATTGCAAACTTAACACCTTAAGATTATCACAATTAATGGCTGGTTAATCATGATTAGAAAAGCAAAAGTGATAAATAATTTATTCAAAATAATATCATCAAATAACCAAGTAAATATCACAAACAAGATGTAAAAAGTTCATCCATAACTCTAGGCATAAACCTTAACCCAACATAAAGAACAAGATCCAAACTTGTATTATAGTTAAACAAGAACTTAAATATAAAAGAGAAAGTGATAGGAGAGAAGTCACCCTTGTCACATGAGCTCCAAACTCGCCATCTTTGCTTTTGAAATCTTCATCTAAATCTAACTACAAATACAAGAAGGATAAACTACTCTAACTATACTATACTACCCTAACTAATGGACTAAGAAAACTCTAGTAAAGACTACATTTTTAGTGAGTTTCTCTAGCTTTCGAAAGTTGTGAAAATGGTTTCTAAAGATTGCTATTTATAGAGAATTCAAGTTCAAGGTGAGTTGTTTCTTGGTTGGCAAAGTTAACTTTTGAACTCACCAAGAGTTGTTCTTCAAGTTTTTGCAGTCTTCTTGGTCAGATATAGCCGAAATTATGAGCTGAAAAGGTTGTGTGAATGTAAAACAAGTTGTTACAAAAAAACTAGAATGCATGACCTCGAATATGCGACCTTAGGTCGTGTATTGCACCCCACATTTTCTCCTTTGCAGGTTGGCACTTTCTGGACAAAATTTATCTTTGCTCTATTTTTGGTTCAATTTCAACTAATATTTTCTTGATGATAAATTCTGAACTAACTCTTGTATAAAACATAAAAGTTGTAATCCTTTGAGTTAGTTTTCCAATGCATCATGAATCATCTAATTTGGAGCTTTGTAAACTATGAAATGACCAAAATACCCTAGACTGGTCAGAACTCTATTTCAGCTTTCGACCATGAAAATACACTTCTGTAATTCGACCTTTTGACAATGAAAACGACTAAACTGAACTTTGATATCTTCATACCAAATGTAGATCTATCTCTTGGTTACAAAATAGTATAAGAACCATCTCAATCCAATACTTGTAACTCAAGATATAGCTGAAATACCATAAGGTATCAATGCTAGAAAACTTGTATTTCATCCTTTGAACATTTTGCACTTTATGTTCTCTTTTTATCACTTCACATCACATCAAACCATCATCAATCATCCAATTATCTTCTCAATTCATGCTATTTGAATCATTAAAGTTATCATTAAACCTACATGCAAATGCAATTAAACCTACAAAAAGGTTTATGATTGAATCATTAAACCTACAAAAACATAAAGTTATCACCATTAAAATCCATATAAATGCAATTTTTCACACTTCAAACCACAAAATGTATATTTTCATCAGAATCCTGGTTAATTAGCTATAAAAGTAGTTAAAACAAACCAAAACTAATTAATAAAACACACCTAAAACATGTAAAGTATGCACTTATCATGATGTATACAAGCAGTGATAGAATGATCAATTGGGCCAATCATAAAGAATTAAGTTTTAGTAATGATTGGTTGTTTGTATGTTGTCTCTATTTGACCAAAGCTCCAAGTTTCATAAATCATAAGAGCAAAAGTTAATAGACCATACTGTAAAAGTACTCTTTGGTTCCTTGAGACATAATATATAATATATCATGGGCCTCATGGGTGTATAAAACTTGTTTGGCCGCCGAAGTTTATGTTACCCGCAATTTTAAGCTTTCTTGGCAATTAGGAGAACCAATAGTCATGTCTCTTGACCATTTAACAATGGAGTTGTGGTTGAGTAAAGCGTTTTCTTTGGCTTGTTTTCTTATCCAAGAATAAATATGTCTATATTTATGCTAAGGAAATTAAGATTTCTCTAATTTGAGTAAAGCCAATAAAGTTAATTGAGCATTTAAGTCTTATAAAGTCCATAAGGTTGGTCCACTAAATATATAGTCTTATAAGACATTTATGGAATTCAAGAAAATTTTGGTCTTGAATGATAAAATTGGGTTAAATTATAGATATGGACTTTAAGTCCAATAAGTCTTGATCCATTTGATTGGTTTGACTGAGTTGATCACGTTTTGACTAGAGTTGACCTAAGTTGACTTTGATCAAAATTTTTGTGTAATTTGTGTAATTTTAAATTTGAATATTGGTATGATTATATATTTTTGGAATAAATTAATTAAAACAATATACCACCAAAGTGACCTCTATTGTGAAAATTAATTTATTCTAGAATATAACTAGTTGGGTACTTATAATTTTGTAAATATTGATCGATCTAAAGAAAGATCAATGTTTAACAAAATTGCATGTGCACTTGTAGTAATAAACACGTGATGATCATTCAGATTTTTACATGTGCATTATAAATTGGTCCAAAGAAAATTTTATTTTTTTGACATGTTATTATTGTTGGTGTTTATTACTGTGCCAAGATATCATTTAGAGGTTAATATTTTTGTTCAAAGACAAAATATTAATGGAATATCGGTATCTTGAGATGGAATTATTTTTATTTGAATTTATTATTATTTTGGTGTATGTGAGTTTGTTTTAATTATTTGATTTTTTCTGGTCGGTTGCAAATGATCTTACAAATATTACTACCAATATTAATAATATTTTTATGCTAAATCTCTTGATAATTTTTGGAGTAATGGATTTTGATCTTACATTAAAGGATGATTCCCTTCCACCTCTTACAAATTAGAGTATCTCTGATAAAAAGAGGAATAAGGAAAGGTGAAAAAGATCAAATCGTTTGTATTTAATGATCATTAAAAAGGTCGTTCCAGAAGCATTCAGATGAACAATGTCAGAAATGATAGTTACCATTAAAGAGTTCTTTCAAGACATTGAAAAAAGATTTGTTAAGAACGAAAAGGCTGAAATAAGTATGTTCTTAACATGCCTAATTTCAATGAAAATATAATGATAAACATAATATCAGATATTACATCATGGAG
Source organism: Coffea arabica (assembly GCF_036785885.1). Classification (NCBI taxonomy): domain Eukaryota; kingdom Viridiplantae; phylum Streptophyta; class Magnoliopsida; order Gentianales; family Rubiaceae; genus Coffea; species Coffea arabica. Next base: position 30,474,372 of record NC_092330.1, read on the forward strand.
ATGTCTCACCTTGCTTCTAAGTTAAATGCATTTAAGTTAGTACTCTCAGAAGAGTTTCTTGTATATTTAATTTTGATATCTCTTCCTCCACAGTTTAGCAATTTAAGATGAGTTACAACAGTCAAAGAAGACTTGATCTCTAAATAAACTCATCTCACACTGTGTAGAGGAAGAGAAAATGTTGAAACAAGATTAAACAGAGAGTGCTTATCTGATTTCAACTACTAATAATAAAGGTAAAGGACATAAAAGGAAGAAAGATAAAGAAACTGCAGTTACGGCATATCAAAAAAAACAACAAAAGAAATTCGTTGATCCGAAAAAAATAGTTATTTTTTTTTTGTGGAACTGATGGGCATAGAAAGAAGTATTGTACCAACTATCATGCTTGATATGCAAAGAAAGTATGCTTTTTAATTTGACTTGTTCTGAGATTAATTTAACTCCGGTACCTAGATACACGTGATGATTAGATTCAAGTATAACAACTTACATCAGTGTGTCTAAGCAGGGTTGTCTGAATTGCCGAAAGTCTAATGATAATAAAAAATATATCTACATGGTCGATGACAAAACAGTTCAAGTTGAGATAATAGAAGTTTTTAGATTATTGTTAAAGATTGAATTTTATTTGGATCTTAATGAAACATTTATTGTATCGTCTTTTCGACGGAATTTGATTTCTATTTCTAATTTGGACAAATCTAGTTATCTTTCTGAAAATGAAAAGCGCAAATTGTTTTCTAATCCAAAATTGGTTGGTTCTGGTCCCTTATTGTACTACGATAATCTATATTTAATTAATATAATTATTTTATTTAATGAATCTCTATATTTGAATACTAGAGGAGTAAAGAAAAAAATAATCAATGAGAATTCAGTGACATTATAGCATAAGAATGAAAAGATCATGTTTCCAAACAAAGAATGAAAAGACTTATGTCAAATGAAATTCTTGACCCCTTAAATTTTATAGATTTTGATGATTGTGTTTGTGAAAACTTGTAAAATTCCTTATATTTTTCTTAAATTCCCTTTTATTTGAAATTTATTACTTTACAATAGCTTTGCTACTTATTCACTTCCTTAATAGTTATAATTAATCATAGAACCAAGAGTTTTTCCTTTTCTTTTATCATTAAGGTAAACTAGGGTTTTTACGTCTTTCGAGAGTGTGATTATTCGGTACAGAGTGTTATTCTTAATTTTGATGATCACAAAGCACTTTGAAATGTTTATCTAATTCTCTTCAAATATAAGTGTTTTACTTTTTAGAGAATCAGGTACAAATGTGTCAAGGAAAGAAAATCAACCAAAAGAAGAAGCAAAATCAGGGCACTCATGTCGGACGTCCGAAAGGAAGCTGTCGGACGTCCGAAAGGATGAAGGACATCAAGAAAAAAACTCTGTCGAACGCTTGTGAGGAGGCATCGGACGTCCGGGAGGATCGGACGCACGTTTAGGACGCACATTGATCGCGTCGGACGTCCGAAAAATTTCGTAAAGTTTTGATGACTCTCTGACGACGTTCGAACGCAGAATCTATCGGACGATAAAATCCCATCGGACGTCCGAACGACAACTTGGCTGATTTTCGGATGATGGGATCGGAAGATGAATAATCGGTCGGACGTCCGACAGCTCCAACGGCTAGCTGACTCTTCATCTGCTTTCTATCCGTTGGAAGCATTAATGAAGCTCATTTTTTGTCCCCTTTAAATACAAACGATTCTGAACTATGAAGGAACTTTTGCACACTTTGTTTACAAGATCTCAAGAGATATTTTAGTTAGAAAATAGTCTCCTAAGCAAGATTTGTTCTCCAAGTGGTGTGAATTTCTTGTAAGCACTTCTCTTGTGTTTGAAATTTTCAATAGTGTAGCTTTGTTGAGGGTTATCTAAGCGATAATAAAACTTCCTAACTTGACTAAGTGAGGCTTGGGGTAAGGAGGAAGTGATCCCTCCATTGTACATTGAGTTGATTTCTTTTCATTAAAAAGAAGGTGTTCATCCTTGTGATTGGTTTTCAAGTTTGAGGAAAGCTTGGTAGACAATCGGTTTGATACTCTTTCTTATTTTTTTTGTTTAATAAAATTCTCATTGCTTATATAAATATTCTTAATTCTGATCAACATTGTTTTTTTCTTTAAATTTACTTGATTGATCACTACTAGAAAAGAAGATAAATTTTTTATTAAGGAAAAAGTGCATAAACTTAATTAAGTTTTTAATCAACCTAATTCACCCCCCTCTTAGGTTATCTTTGGGCCTTACAATTGGTATCAGAACTTGGTCTCCTAGAGATTAAGCTCAAACGGCTTGGAGTAAAGATGACAACCAATCATGCCATGTTTGTTAAGGGACAATCTGTCACTAGGCCTCCCATGTTTACTGGTTCCAATTATGTTAGTTGGAAAGAAAGAATAATTATCTTTTTGTAATCCATTGATATTGAGCTATGGTTTATTGTGAATGAAGGACCGCATGATGCTAACATTCTTGATGCAGATACAGGTTTGTTTTGGCCAAAAACAAGAGTTGACTTGAATGTTCAAGATAGAACCAATCTCGCATTGAATGCCAAAACCATGAATGTTTTTTTATAGTGCCTTAGACTCAAATGAATCAATTAGAGTAAAAGGATGTAAATCTGCCAAAGAAATGTGGGATAAGTTAAGAGAAATTCATGAGAGTAGTGACAACGTGAGAGAACAGAAAAAGTCTATCTTGGTCACAAAGTATGAATCATTTAAAATAGAACCCCTTGAGGATATTGACAAAATGTATTGCAGGTTCAATGACTTGATCAAAAATCTCGAGGTGTTGGCAAAGAGTACACATTGGGAGAGAAAAACAGGAAAATTCTCAATGCGTTGGGCAAAGAATGGGAAAGTAAAGTGACTGCAATAGAGGAAGCTAAGGATTTGAATTCTGTGCCTATTGAATCTCTCATTAACTCACTAACCTCCTATGAGTTGAAGTTGAAAACTAAAGTGCATGAGGAAGATGACGCGAGAGCAAAGAGAAACATAACTGTAAAGGCAGCTCAAGGTGAAAATGATCCAGCTCAGTTGGATGATGAAGACTCGGATGGTGATGACAACGATCTTGCACTCATCACAAAAAGTTTCAAGAGAATCTTTAATAAAAGGAAGTTTAGAATGGGAGGACCTAGCAATCAATTCCAGAATCAGTCTTCAAATGCAAGGAATAAAGGAAAACAAGAATTCAACAAGAAACAATTGGACAAATGCTACGAATGTGGACAGCATAGACACTACGTAAACGAATGCTCCCTGAAGAAAAAGAAAGATGGAAAAGCTGATCGAAAGCCAAGGCTCAACAACTTCCAGATTACATGGAATGAATGTAACTCCGAAGGCGAAGTTGAAGAAGAGGAAGACTCAGCTCAAATGGCCTTCATGGCTATTGGAGATAATGAGGTAACTTCCATACACTCTCAATCTGAAAGTGATGATGAAGATGATAATGATCTTGAATCCTTTGTTGAAAAATTGTATAATACCTTGAAGGAATCTTATGATAAAAACAAGCAGCTAAAACAGAAAATTGTTTTTCTCATTTAAGAAAATGCAAGTCTTTTTCAACAAAATAAACAACTAAAAGCTGACAATGAGTGCCTTGTAAGAACCGGATTTGATGTTCAAAATGAACTTGATAGAAAGACATGTCTTTGTAAAATGGTAAAGGAAAAACATGGTGATTTGAAAAAAAGGATGGACAATTTGGATGAGACCTTAAAAGCTAGAAAACAAGATTATCTCAAAAAGAACATGTCAACCACCTTTCTTACTACTCATGAAAGAACATTAGCACACAACAAAAATGCACATGGTTTCACAACATATAGAAGGAGTGGATTGAGATTTATCAAATCATTACATGTTAAAGACTCTTCCATTATGTGTAGTTTTTGTTGTCAAAAAGGACATTTGAAAGGAGATTGTTATGTGAAAAGAAATCTGAACAAAGGAATGAGATGCATGTGGTTAGTTAGACACAATGCTAACTATTGTTGACCCAAAAATTAAAGGGTACCAAACACTCTCTCTTTTCAGGGAAAAGGCTCAAACAAGTCCAAATGGTTCATCGACAGTGGCTGTTTAAGGCATATGACCGGTGATCCTTCTTTGTTCATAAAGCTAAAATCAAAATCAAGTGGAAAGGTGACATTTGGTGATGACGTGAAAGCTAAGACTATTGGAATAGGAGATGTTGGTAAGGATGGTGAAACTTTTGTTCATAATGTGCTCTTAGTTGATAATTTAGGTTATAACTTGCTTAGTGTTAGTCAATTATGTGATAAGAATTTGAATGTGTTGTTCAAAAAACATGAATATATTGTGCTTGACTCTAAATATAATGTTGTGTTTAAAGGTAAGAGATTTAACGATATTTATATTGTTGTTCTTGATAAACTTGATTCATCTAGTTTCCAATGTCTTAAAGCTTCAAATAAAGATCCTTGGTTGTGGCATAGGAGACTTTGTCATTTTAACATGAAATTACTAAAGAAAATTTAAAAAAAGGAGTTGGTTAGAGGCTTGTCAAAAATCAGTTTTGAAAAGGACAAAATTTGTGATGCATGTCAATTTGGGAAGCAAACAAAAATTTCTTTTAAACCAAAGAAGTGTGTATCAACTTCTAAACCTCTGAAAATCTTGCATCTTGATTTATTTGGCCCTACTCAAATTACTAGCTTGGGAGGTGACAGATATTGTTTTGTGATTGTTGATGATTATTCTAGATATACTTGGGTGATATTCCTTACTCATAAAGATGATGCCTTCAAGAATTTTACTTCATTGTTTGCTAAAGTACAAAATCTGCTTGGTTTAAAAATTGTTAGGATTAGAAGTGATAATGGGACGGAATTCAAGTTTTGTGGCTTTCCAGAATTTTATGATCATAATGGCATAACACATGAGTTTTCTATTGTAAGAACTCCACAGCAAAATAGTGTTGTAGAAAGGAAAAACAGGACACTCCAAGAGGCTGCTAGAACTATGTTGAGTGAATGTAGTTTGCCAAAATATCTTTGGGTTGAAGCGGTAAACACTGCATGTTATGTGATGAATAGAATCCTTTTGAGACCTATTTTGAATAAAACATCTTATGAATTAATTTTTAATAAGAACCCTACGGTTGGATATTTCAAAATCTTTGGTTGTAAATGTTTTATTTTGAATTTAAAGGAACATCTTGGTAAGTTTGAGAAAAAATCTGATGAAGAAATATTTTTGGGGTATTGTGAGAACAAAAGAGGATATAGAGTCTTTAATAGAAGAACTCTTGTGATAGAAGAAGCTATACACATAATATTTGATGAAACTAATGACGATAATTCCAAAAGTTTGTGTGAGGATGATGATTTAGGTATTCGTGAAAGAATGAAAAAGCTAACAATTGGAGATGAAGGAAACTCTAATCCGGAAGCAAAGGAAATGGAGGATGAAACTCATGAAAATCAAGAAAAGGAAGATGAAGACAAGAATGATGATTCATTCAAAGACCTTCTCAAAGCTTGGAAATTTAGCCAAAATCATCCAAGAGAGCTTATAATTGGTGATCCATTCGAGAAGGTAAAGACTTGTTTTTCATCTAAGAAATTGATAGACAATTTTGTTTTAGTCTCTCTTTTTGAACCTAAAAATATCAATGATGCCTTAAAGGATGAAAACTGGTTTTTGGCAATGCAAGAGGAACTTAATCAATTTGAGAGAAATAAGTTTTGGACACTAGTTGATAGACCTCAAAATTAACCTATCATTGGCACGAAGTGGATATTTAGAAATAAGTTGGATGACAAAGGTGCAGTTGTAAGAAATAAAACTAGATTAGTTGCTAAAGGATATGCACAAGAAGAAGGAATTGATTTTGATGAAACATTTGCTCCCGTAGCTAGATTAGAACCTATTAGAATGCTTCTTGCTTTAGCTTGCTTCAAAGGTTTCAAATTGTTTCAAATGGATGTTAAAAATACTTTCTTAAATGGTTTTATTGATGAAGAAGTATACGTGGATCAATCCCCCGGTTTTGAAAATGCAAAATTTCTAAATCATGTGTTTAAACTCTCAAAAGTATTATATGGACTAAAACAAGCTCCAAGAGCTTGGTATGAAAGATTGAGTGATTTTTTGATTGAAAATGGTTTCAAAAGAGGTATTGTGGATATCACACTTTTTACTAAACAAGTATTACATGGTCTTCTTATTATGCAAGTATATATAAATGATATTATTTTTGGTGCTACTAATGAGTATCTATGCAAGGATTTTTCCACCATTATGCAAAGTGAATTTGAAATGAGTATGATGGGAGAATTAAATTTCTTCCTTGGACTTAAAATACATCAAACCCGAGAGGGAATTTTTTGTAAATCAAGCAAAATACATCAAGAAATTGCTGAAAAGATTTGGCATGGAGGACTCAAAGCAAGTTGAAACTCCAATGTGCACTTCTACAAAACTTGACAAAGATGAAGAAGGTAAACATGTGGATGAAAAGCACTATAGAGGTATGATCGGAAGCCTACTCTATTTAACCGCAAGTAGACCCGACATTATGTTTGTTGTTTGCTTGTGTGCTAGATTTCAATCATGTCTAAAAGAATCACATTTGAACACTGTTAAAAGGATTTTTAGGTATTTGAAAGGTACATTAGACTATGGTCTTTGGTATGCTAGATCTTGTGAATTGCTCTATATGGATATTCGGATGCGAATTTTGGTGGTTGTCGTGTGGACAGAAAAAGTACTAGTGGAACTTGTCACTTTCTTGGAAATTGTTTAGTTTCTTGGTTTAGCAAAAAATAAAATGCAATCTCTTTGTCTACAACCGAAGCGGAATATATTGCCGCTAGTGCATGTTGTGCTCAACTTTTATGAATGAAACATATTTTGAATGATTTTGGATTGTTATATGACTGTATGCCTATATTCTGTGATAATACTAGTGCTATCAATTTGACCAAAAATTCAATTCAGCATTCTAGGACAAAACATATAGATATAAAGCACCACTTTATTCGCGATCTTATTCAAAAAGGTAAAGTTTGTATGAATTATGTTTGTTCTAAAGATCAAATTACTGATATTTTTACAAAAACTTTGCCATTGGATCAATTCATACATCTAAAATCAAAATTAGGGATAATTGAAAAATTATCTTAAAAATTTTTTTTCCTGTTCAAAGCTTTCGGACTTCCGAAAGCAGATGAATGGACGTCCGATAATGTTCTTCAGCTATTTTCCCAGAAAGCACCTGTTCGGACGAAACTGTCGGACGCACGACTTCGTTCGGGCGTCCGACAGTGCAACGGTACACTTTTTTAAGTAATTTTCCTCCTCATTTGCTTCAAACCCTTCTTCTTCTCTTATCTCTCAGACGAAAAACTGTCTCTCCTTTCACCTTAAATTCATGCTATTCTGAAGCACTCATTCCAAAATTGACTCAACCAAAAACTTCTCCTGATCATTGCGAGTTCATTTTCCTGATTTTTCACCAAATCTCATCACATTTCGACAGTTCCCAAATTTTCCTCAAAATTTCAAGGCTCGTTTATCCGAAAATTCTTGTGTAATTCGCTCCCATACTACTGTGTGCATCATTAGCATCATACATCTCACGCATTTCACACAATGGTGAATCTAAGAGGAGGAAAAGTGACTGCCGGACGTAAACACACACTCAAGGATGAGGATGCTGATTCTCCTAGGACTAAAAGATCCTCCAAACGCTTCAAAAAGGGAGCAGTAAAGGCTCAAACTTCACAACCTTCCTCACAGCCTGAATCCGGACAAGGAACTACATCTCAACCGCTCTCCCAATCAACCACAGTCTCCCCATTCTTTGATGATGTTGCCAAAGAAAAATACTCCTGAATATCCCAAAAAAGTTTTATTCCTCAACGTACCATAAATCCCTCTGAATTTCGTAAGATAGGTTTAGAGTACATTCTGCGTCTCTTTGAATTCCAGAAATGGTCACATATCATTTTCATGCCTAACGTTTATTACCCTGAAATGCTATATCAATTCTTTGCCAATCTTAGAAAAGGCACTGACCACACTGAAATTATGTCCAGGGTAAATGGGGTAGATTTAGTGTTTGATCCTGAGATTGTGAATGCTGTTTTAAATACTGTTATTGAACTTGGATCAAAAGTAAAATTGCCAATTTCTTTTCTTATGAAGAGCATCCCTCTGCTGATAATCACTTTGATAGTGCTAAGATGTTGTCTTATTTCCAAAAGAAGTTTTCTGCCCCTGCTGATGCAAAACTAAATGACCTTGTTCCTGTGAATCTCATTGTTTTCTCAATCATTTCAAATTTGCTTATGCCTACCGATGGTCATAGGACAGATGCCAATAAAATGGAGCTCTATCTTTTTTATTGTTTTCGAGAAAAAATTCGCATTGATTTTGGTTTTGTCATGTGTAAGTTTTTATTTCGCTTTACCACTGATTCTCGTAGAAAACTGTCTTATGAAAAAAAATTTCAGAAGATTTTTGAGTTTTACAAAGTACCCATCCTTGGTGTTTGTCCCAAAGAAACGTTTTCTTCTGCCTTTAGTAAGGCTTATTTTGAGCGCAAGAATCTTGTCTTTAGGGATAATATGTGGGCTTATAAGGGGGCTACGTCTAATGAACCTAGAACTAAGGCTGCACATGATCCCCTTCACACTTCATCCTCGGCTGCACTGACTTCTATTCATCTTAGGAAGACTGCCACTAAGGCATCTTTTTCTTCAAATTCTGAAGTGGTTGAGCTCCTTCGAGATTTTTAACAACATGTTCTACTTCTTGAACATGGTCTCATGCTCACCATGTCATCTGAGCAACAAGCAGACTTCCTGGATAAAAAGAATCTTCTCTTTCCCTCACCTGTGGTTGAGGAAGTTCCTCATGGCAAAGAGCCACGCTCTACTGATCCGAGTTCATCAGCTCCTATTCGCTCTGTGAGTCCTGCTCCCACCGTCCTCACCTCTATTCCCGTGGCATCTCATGATCCTTCCACATCTGACAAAGGCAAGAAACCAGTTGGTGGAGATGCTGAAGATGATGAAGACACTGAGGAGGAGGATCTCTCTCAATATTTGCTTACTCGAAAGACGCCTGGGTCCACTTAGTTTACCATTTAGGATCACTAGCCCTATTAGGATCATTTGTATTCTGTTTGACTGTTTTCTATTTGCTGGATGTTAGATGGTTGTCTCGGACTCTTTTGTTTTCTTTGTTTCTGGTGCTTGTAATGTTCAAAACTGGATATGTGGATGTAATGTTTGTGATGCTCGTAAGTTATTTTGTTATGAATGTCTAGTTCTGTCTCGTGCTACTTTTGTGATGTATTTTTACCTTTTGACTTTTGTAATGACAAAAAGGGGGAGAGATATGGTCTAGATATGAATATGGATATGCGTATGGATATGCGGGATGTGTTGAATTGGTAAAATGTTGGATGCTGGATGCTTAATATTTTTGGATGATTGAATAAATCTGTGAAGTAGCTAAGTGAGGGGGAGTTTTTCGAGTTTTGTTCTACGATTGACTGAGTAAGGGGGAACTTTTGTCAATTGAAAAAGGGGGAGCCTATTTGTAATCATCATATTTCATTTCAAACCATTATTTTGTCATCATCAAAAAGGGGGAGAATGTTATTCTTGATTTTGATGATCACAAAGCACTTTGAAATGTTTATCTAATTCTCCTCAAATATAAGTGTTTTGCTTTTTAGAGAATCAGGTACAAAGGTGTCAAGAAAAGAAAATCAACCAAAAGAAGAAGCAAAATCAGGGCACTCATGTCGGACGTCCGAAAGGATGAAGGACATCAAGAAAGAAACTCTGTCGGACGCTCGTGAGGAAGCATCGGATGTCCGGGAGGATCGGACGCACATTTAGGAAGCAAATCGATCGCGTCAGACGTCCGAAAAATTTCGTAAAGTTTTGATGACTCTCTGACGACGTTCGGACGCAGAATCTGTCGGACGATAAAATTCCATCGGACTTCCGAACGACAACTTGGCTGATTTTCGGACGATGGGATCGGACAATGAATAATCGATCGGACGTCCGACAGCCCCAACGGCTAGCTGACTCTTCATATGCCTTCTATCCGTTGGAAGCATTAATGAAGCTCATTTTTGGTCCCCTTTAAATACAAACGATTCTGAACCATGAGGGAACTTTTGCACACTTTGTTTACAAGATCTCAAGAGATATTTTAGCTAGAAAATAGTCTCCTAAGCAAGATTTGTTCTCCAAGTGGTGTGAATTTCTTGTAAGCACTTCTCTTGTGTTCGAAATTTTCAATAGTGTAGCTTTGTTAAGGGTTATCTGAGCGATAGTAAAACTTCCTAACTTGACTAAGTGAGACTTGGGGCAAGGAGGAAGTGATCCCTCCATTGTACATTGAGTTGATTTCTTTTCATCAAAGAGAAGATATTCATCCTTGTGATTGGTCTTTAAGTTTGAGGAAAACTTGGTAGACAATCGGTTTGATACTCTATCTTATTCTTTTTGTTTAATAAAATTCTCATTGCTTATATATATATTCTTAATTCTGATCAACATTGTTCTCTTCTTTAAATTTACTTGATTGATCACTACTAGAAAAGAAGGTAAATTTTTTATTAAGAAAAAAGTGCATAAACTCAATTAAGTTTTTAATCAACCTGATTCACCATCCTCTTAGGTTGTCTTTGGGCCTTACACAGAGTGTGTACTCAATTTGGTGGTTAAAAGTGAGTTTTAGATAAGAAAAAGTGTATGAGTAGAAGTAATAATAATAAGTTAGTGAATCATAAGATAAAACCCTAGTACACACGATTTAAGGAAAATCGGTTTAAACTGACGGGTAATGTTCACTACCGATTGAACACACCACTTGACCACCACTTTATTACCTTAATATCCTTGTTATTATTGTACAAATATCATCCCTTAATCAGCCAAGAGAGAGAGCTGAAATTATGGACCAAAAAGAAAGGAAAAAAAAGAAAAATTTGAGAGATGATCTTGTGGTGACACTTGGAAGTCATCCAACCATCTTTGACCCAAACCAAGTTTTAGTTTCTTATCTTTCTTGAAGCTTCATTCTTCCCTCATTATCCTCCATGGTAGCCGAACTTGAGAAAGAAAGAAAAAGAGAGAAGAAACACTTCATTTCCATCTTGATTTTTTGCTTAGTTTGAGTGAAATCCAAAATTTAAACCGATTAAACTTCCATTTTAGTACTTAGGAAGCTTTGTATGCTAAAGTTTTGGAAGGAAAGGTTGTAGATTTCTCTTGCAAGTATCCTTGGTGAGGTATTATGGCTATCTTTCCTTTTTCTCTCTTTAATCTTGTCTAAGTTTGGATAGAAACTCATATTCTTAGCTAATGATGGTTATTTAAGTAGTTTTGACTGATATGGTAGATTGTTTAGCTAGAGTTTACATTTTCAGCCTTGATTATGGTTATCTATCTATTAATTGATGTTATTGAGCTAGTAATTGGTAGTTTTGATGATAGAGTACATGTTAGATATGAATTTCTAGAGTAAAAATTCAAATTCCAGAAATCTGAAACCAACTTGTTCTGTTCTGACCTGTTTAATTCATCCATGTTAGAGGCTGAATCAGGCTAAGGTCAAAACATGAAAGTTGTAGGGAATGGAGTTATATAGTTTTTTGTAAAATTTCAGCTTAATCCAGGTATTGTAGCATGTGATATGATTAAAATACCCCTAACCGCCAAATGCCCTATTTCGCAGGCAATTTTGAGATTTCACACATCTAGCTTCGTTTTTTACTCTGATCCATATAAAATCAGCATTTGGTCAAAACATGAAAATTGTAATCCTATGTTTCAGCTTTCCAACGCATCTGAAATGCCTCAATCGGACTTTTGTAGCCCAAGTTATTGCCATTTAAATCCAGTGCTAACAACCAAACTGACAATGAACTTCTGGTTCTATAATCGGCAAATTCGACCTAGATAAACTGTGAACTGGGTTGAATTGTCTTCATGAAAGTTGTAACCCTTTGTCTTAACTTCGAAACGGTATAAAGTGTACAAAAATCTGATAAACTCAACTTCAGTTGTGACCGAAACACCAAGAGACGTCAAACCTGCCATTTAGTTTTTGTCCTTAAAACTTAGTTTCCGATTGCATTGTTAGACTTGTGTTGTAATTGGATAATTTTGGAGCCTAATTGAAGGGTTATGGTGGTAACATTGTTTGTGTGTAACTTTGGGGCTGATTTGAGGAAAATAATGAAGCCATAAAGGGTTAAAAAATAGCTAAATACAAGGGACATGCCGTCCAAATTTTCACTCGAGGACTAGACGTGTGTAATTGTAGCTCGAGTGATGAGTTGAGGTTGAATTGAATTTGAATTTCTAGGTTATTCGAGTCCTCGTACATAGAGGTATATAAGCTAGAATTCAACTGAAATTTGTACCCTTGGAAATGGAAGTAACGACTAATGGACATACGTTTTCCTCGTCTTTTCCACTCAAATAGGGATTTCAAAGTTTAATTGCTTCATTGCCAAAACTAAAACAAGCGTGCATGCATTTCTTTGCCCTTTTTGTCGTTTTGGCCATTTAATCTCTATTTCCATTGTGATGGTTGTTTGACTGATGGTTGAGTATAATCTTCTGTTACAAGCAGTGACAAATTAGACGGAGTCGATGGACCCGTATAAAGTGCCTTGATTTGCGTGCTAACTATTTTGAGTGAATAATTGGGTTGTTTATGTGATAAATTATCAAAGTGCTTTGTTTATATTAAATGGGTACTTAGGCAAGGGTGTACTTTATCTCACTCGATCTAAGCGCATTCTCTGTTATTGATTTAATATGTGAGAACACATGCCTTGTGTTGAGTATCACCCCTTGTGCTGTGTGCTGTTGGGGTAATTACATGACTTGAGTTTTTGATGAGTACTTTGTTGAGAGATATCCTTTATCGTGAGATTGGATATCTCAGGGCTTGGTTCCAGCCTTATTCCAAGGGTAGACGGACTATTCGAGCCAATCGGGGTTTGGTCGAAATTAGTTCTATACTAACTTTGAAATTTCGTTCTTTGTTAAAGCAAATGTGATTTTATTTTTGTTCGAGCTACTGTGTGCTGTTGACTGGCCTGCGGGGGTTGATAAAGTGAACGGGAAAAGTAAGTGGAGTCTACAGACTATGAGTATTTTGATTGACGGAGTGTCAACAGGCGGACAAGCGCGAGGAATTGAACTGGTTTTATAGCCACCTGTATCCTACTCTTGTGATGTTATATTTCTGTTCATTGATATAAAATATGTTAGTTTACATGTTTATTTGGTTGTGTTTTTTGCATTTTACCCCGATTATTCACTAAACATATAGTTTACCCTGTTTCATTTGTTTTTCTTAGCAGGGGCCGACGCGGAGATCGCTCGGGAAGGTGTATAGACTTTTGGCTATAGAATAGTTGACTTTCGCTCTAGTACTTGTTATACGTTGACTAGTAAGATGTATATATTTGTTGTGATGGTTATAGTTAGTAGCTTCTCTAAGGTTTACTTTCTGGTACTAGTGGTGTGTATGGTTTGATGTAATAGTTTATACAACGTTTGAAGATTTAATAGTGTAAATAGAACTTTCTTTTAGCGTGAAATCTATTTTCTCATTTTTGATATTGAGTCTTGGCGCAAGTTAGGCAAGCGATCCGCTAAATCCTTTGGTATGCTTCTAGGCACGGTGGGGTCATCATAGTGTTAACTATATAAAGAAAAAATAAACTAATAAAAGGAGATTTAAGACCAATAGGTCCTTGGATATCTTAAAAACTATACATACAAATATTTGTAGGTCCTTTCCTATATCTGTTTGGAATGATCAATAATATTTTATAATGTTTATAGATGATTTTTTGAGATATGGTTACATATATTTCATTTTTCAAAAATCACAGTCACTGGACATGTTTAAAATTTTTAAGGTTGAAGTTGAGAACTAACTCAACAAAAGAATTAAAAACGTTAAATCTGACAATGGTGATGAGTATTATGGTAAATATGACGATTTAGATGAACAACATCCAGAACCATTTGCTAAATACCTAGAGAAATGCGGTATTGTCCCACAGTACATTATGCTGGGTTCATCCACTATGAATGGTATAGTTGAAAGACGAAATAGAACGATTAAGAACATGGTAATAAGTATGATATGTCATTCTACCTTACTAGAATTATTCTGGGGAGAAGGACTTAAGATTGTATCATATATTCTTAACAGACTTCCAACTAAATCAACTATCAAAACCCCTTATGAGTTTTGGACAGGAAAGAAACCTAGTTTGAAGCATTTACATATTTGAAAATGTCCAATTGAGGCAAGATTTTATAGGTCAAATGAAAAGAAATTAGACTCAAGAATAGTTAGTTGTTATTTTATTGGGTACTTTAAAAAATCTAGGGGTTACAATTTTTATGATCCCACGACTAAATTAATTTTCGAAATGGAATCTTTGAAGATGTCGAGTTTGGGGGAGAAGATACAACTGAAACCTTGTCTTTGAAGAGGATATGTCAATATTCTCACAAGTGTCATTGATCTTATTTAAGATTCTATTCCTGACCTTGATTATGACATAATAAATCAACACAATGTCGAAGAACAAACTATTATAGAAGAACAAACTCTACCTCTTAAAAAACCAATACTATTAAGAAGATCTATTAGAGAAAAAAGAAGTGCAGTGTCAGATGATTATATTATTTTTCTCCAAGAACATGAGGATGACACTGGATTGATGGAAGATGATCCAATTAACTTCTATCAAACCATGAAAAGTTCAAATTCTGAAAAGTGGATTGATGCCATGAATAAAGAAATTAAATCTATGAAAGACAATAAACTTTGGGATCTTGTCCCATTATCAGAAGAGTAAAAGCTATTGGTTGTAAATAAATATTTAAAATCAAGAGAAATTCGAAAGATAATGTAAAAGATGCAAGACTCGTCTTGTTGCTAAAGGTTTTACACAAAAAAAAGGTATCGATTAGAAAGAAACCTTCTCTTCGATCTCTTTGAAAGACTCTTTGAGAATTATTATGATATTAGTGGCACAGTTCAATCTTGAGTTACACCAGATGAATGTAAAGACAACATTTTTTAATGTAACATTGATGAGACGATCTATATAGTGCAGTCACAAATTTTGTATTGGGAGATCAAAAGAATATAGTTTATAAATTTTAAAAATACATCTATGAATTCAAACAAGCATCTCGACAATAATATTTTAAATTTTATCAAATGATCATCTTATTTGGTTTTGAAATGAATTTAGTCGATGATTATATATCATAAATTCTATGGGAACAAGTATATTTTCCTGATATTTTATGTTGATGATATTTTGTTTGCCAGTAACAATATAGGGCTATTGCATGAAATCAAGAGATTTCTAACTAAAAATTTTGAAATGAAAGATCTTAGTGATACATCTTTTGTGTTAGGCATACAGATTTTTGGAATATTTTTAGACTATCACCAAAAGACTATATTGACAAAATTTTTAGAAAATATGACATGCAAAATTATAAATCAGGTGACACTCCTGTGACTAAAGAAGACAAGTTTAATCTCGATCAGTATTCTAAGAATGCTTTTACGATAAAGAAAATGTAAAAGATTCCTTATGCATTAGCAATAGGGGAGTCTAATGTATGCTCAAATATGTATACATCCGGATATTACGTACATTATTGGAATGTTATGTAGATATTTAAGTAATCCCGAATTAGCTCATTGAAAAGTAACCAAACGAGTCTTGTGATATTTACAGAAAATAAAAGACTACATGTTCTCATATCGGAGGTTAGATAAGGTCGAAATCATTGGATATATTGATTCTAATTATATTGGATGCCAAGATAGTATGAAATCAGCATCATGCTATATCTATTTGTTAGCTAGAGATGCCATATCTTAGAAGAGTGTTAAACAATCTCTTATAGTTTCTTCTACCATAACTGCAGAATTTGTAACTTATTATGAGACGTCTAGTCATGAAATTTGGCTGTAAAATTTTGTCACAAGATTACATATATTGGATGGTATCAAAAGACCATTCAAATTATTTTGTGACAATAAGTCAGCAGTCCTATATTTTAATAAAAATAAGAGCTTCATAAATATAAACATATAGATATCAAGTACCTAACTGTTAAGAAAATAGTACAGAGTGGACAGTTATCGATAGAGTATATCGGGACAAATTCTATGATTGCGGATCCTCTTACTAAAGGATTGCCATCTAAAATATTTCATGAGCATACTGTTCATATGGATATTATGTTATTAAGTGATGTTCAGTTTTAGTGAAAGTTTGTTATTTTAAATGCGCTTATGATATTGTATTTTTGGTTATCAATGTTTAAGAATATTTTATGCATAAATAAAGTTTGAATTTATTTACATTCTGATTTTGGTATTTTTTTTGATCTTGCAAATTTTAGGGTAGACCAATTGAAAATAGGCATGTTATGATCACATTGCATGAAATTTTTATGCTATACACCCACATTATAATTCATGTTATTCAATTGTATCAGCATATGTGACCATTGATTGGTCGAATTACGAAATTGTAACAAAAGCCACTTTGATCCTATGATAGTGTAATTGATGGACCGAATTGGCTGTAAATACATTTTGGTTATGATAGTAAAGTTGGACTGATACGGTTAATTGCAAAATATAATTATAAGGTTATACATATAATGCACGTGGGAGATTGTTGGATTTTTAATCTAATGTTAGACTTATATGTGTATAATTATGTGTTACAAACTATCAAATAAGGTTAAATTCAAATAAAGTGATCAATAAGATGTTGTCTCTAGTGCAGAGGTTACCTAATTTTTTCTAGTATCAATGATTTGAAGCAACAAAGAAAATGTTGCGGCATCCAATTTCATAAAAAAGACTTTTCACCCCTTAATATATTTTTTTAAAAGGAAGATCAAAAGCCAATTCATCAGTGTCATTAATAATTCCATTTATGAATTCATGGTGTAATTTGAATAAATACTTTATAAAAATGATAATATGATTATAATGGATTGAAACTAATAATAACCTGTAATGAGATGAATATTTTGAGAATAGAAAAACATTTGCAACATATCAACAAACACTAAAAAAAGAAGTCAGAAAATATTTTCATTGACAAACCATGTTGCGCCCCATTTTTTTGAAAAAATAAAATTACAGGTTTATAAAGATGATTTTTTTGATTAATTTTGAGTAAAAATGAATTTTTTGATTTTTTAGAAAATAAATAAAGAAATGGGCCTAAAATGGGATTTTAAAAAAATGGGACAATTTTTGACCCAAAATAAAAGTTTAAAATGATTTTTTTAAGAAAAAATAGGAGTCTCCACTTGGTATTGAGTTAAGGTGTACCAAGTCACCAAAAATAAATTTTAAATAAAAAAGTAGAGAAAACCCTTTTTAAACGATTCCAAGTTTTCAAAAATCAAGAGAAAAGAGATCGGAATTCACGGTTGAAGAAATGGAAGTTAAGAATAAAATCTAAGGCATCCTTTCAATCTGACCAAGCCTAGTTGTGTGATTTAGTAGAAAATTTTCTTAATTTAACCTAACAACTTATCACATTTGGAGGTTACTACATGGATGCATACCTAGACCTAATGTATATTGGGAGGGTCGAAATATCTCTTCAAAGTTTGATTGGTGCAAATCACATGAATTGTGATGTCTAAGAGTGACTCTTTGAAAAGGTCACGAATATGCAAAATATGAGACTCAATGAAAAAAAAGAAAAGAAAATAATAATATACAAATATACATGACCTAAAAGAATGCATCATAACGGGTGCAGGGAACTGAGATTCGTGACTAGATTTTCCTTTTTATAAAGGAGATACGAGCGTGTTAAGGCTAAGAGACCATACTCGTCCATATCCCATATTTAAAGAGTTAATTCTCCTAATTTTTGGTCACGCAAATGAACTAACCTATATCTAACTTTCCTTAAATGAAATGCAAGTCTAATGTCATATCTCACACATAGGAATAGGGAATATATATAGGGAAAATATCATGCAAAATGATAAGGATCCTAAAGTAGAAAATATGCATGAAAATGTAGTGATTTGTCACACAAACATGATCTAGCGCGTGAACGGCCCCTAAGGGTCTAGCATTGGACTAACCCATGTATATAAGTTCTCACTAGCGTTGGACTAGTGAAAAATCGAAAAAAAGGGTCACAACTAGCGTTGGACTAGTGTGGTGACGTCATGCATTTATTATAATAAAATAAATCACATAAAACATAATAAAAGCAAGTAAGCACATAAATCACATATAACACATAGCACACAAGCATGATATCTAAATGCAATGACCCTAAGAAAGCGAGTAAACACTTAAACATGCAAGCACACAAGTAAATAAAAACAAATAGAGACCTAACTATTATATTTGGGGTCCTAACTACAATCTAAATGGGGTAAAGAATAAAATAATAACCTAACTATTACAATTTGGCATTTAATTGCCTCTCAAATAATCAAAAATTAAAATAAAATAAATACACAAAATTAAAAATAAATAAAGTGAATAAATAAATAAATTAATTAAATTAAATTCAAAAATTCAAAAAAAATGCAATTATACACATAAAATCATATAGGAGCACATAGGTGTAGACACCAAATTTTTGTCAAATTTTATTATTTTTTCTTGATTATTTTCTATGCACTGAATTATTTATTTTCTTGCATTTTAATGTGATTTTTGTTATATTTATGGGGTTTGTTTTAGAAAATAAAAAAAAACAAAACAAAAAAATTGTTGTTTTTGTAAAAAAAAAAAATTAATTAATTAATTAGTTTAAAAAAAAAGAAAAAAGTTTAGTGGCAGCATCGTGATGACTACTGTTATCATGATACCTCCCACTTTTAACCAAATGGATGGCCAAAAGAAAAGGAAAGCAACGGATCTAATAAAAAGAGACAAGAAAAGGAAAAAGGCAGAGAAAAAACTGGAAAAGAGAGAGAAAAGCTGGAGGAAACTGGCTCCATTTTCCCATTGTCGGGAAGTTGATAGGAAAAAAAAAAAAAGCTAAGGAAACTTTGCTATATCATATCCTTGAACCCGAGGGAAAGGGGGGAGAAGAAAAATTTTTGGGAAAAACCGTTGCAACGCCTTCAAATCAAGACCTCAACCTGCTGCCTTCACGAGACTTGAGGAGCTGTGAAAGAAAATTTCTGCTTCCTGTCCAACACTCCAGGCGCAAGCTCCTAATTTTCCTCACATTGATTCAGTCTCCAACTACTTGCAGGTAACGAATACCTCTTAAGTTTGCCCATTTAACATTTTTTATAAGATTTTGTTGAACCATTGCATGAATTTTCTTTGATGATACATGTATCTGTTAGTTTTTCATTTTGTGATCTTTGTTGCTTCAAAGACTTGGGTTTTGATGGCTACAGATTTACTAAAAGAGTATTAGAGATGGTTAGATGTTAGTTTTTGGTATTATAACCACACAGTTTTTGCTTCTTGGTGGTTCTAGGTCCGATCTCTTTCAAAAGCCAAAGCCATTTGCTTTTTGCTGTTTTTCCTCAACTAAATCCTCTGTGTTTGATCTTTCAAAGTTGTGCACCATAACTTAAGATTATGTAAATTAAATGGGTTGAAGTTTTGTTGGTCTTAGATTGATAAACTAGTGGGTTTTACTTGATTTTTTTTTTGTGCATTAACATACGTGGGTGAAATAAGAAAGAATGTTGCGGCAAACCCATAAGGTTGCAAAAGAGTTGTTGCATAAAATTTGCTGCGTCTGCTCTTGTTTTTGTATCTTTTTGATGGTTCGCTTTAGTTTAGATTTTGGTTGAGTTTTGATGATTAGAGTTGCAAGTCATGTAGTTTTAGTTTGAATGTTTAATGTTTGATGTTTGATTGGATTTTGGTTGCTTGCATCTGGCATCTACCTTGTATATAAGAAGAAAGGGAGGTTTAGTTCTTTGCCTCCCTTGTTGCCACTTGGCTTTCTAATAATTTGTCAAGTTGCATAACTCTAATGTTTTTCTTTCACACGATTTTTCTTGCCTCTTGCATATCACTTTTTTTTTTCCTGCTCTTTCTTCATGCCAAACCGAGTAAGTCTGGCTCCTTTATTCTCCTTTTGAGCCCAATGAATTTTTTTAACCTTAATTATTTGATTAAGTGAGTGTATTGTCTAATTCATCACCATTAGATTAGTTTTAATATACTAATACTACATTACAACCCTTGGATCAATATTCATTCTGTTCTAATTGTCTACATATTATATAAGAAGACATGAGAATTTAATGTAGCACTCCCATTTCTTGACACATGACATAACTCTCCTTCGAGATATCTATGATTTTTCTCCTATTTTTTATCTCCCTACTTCTATCTTGATGGATCAAAACAAAAGATGTGCCATACAGGATAAGACAAAAGATTTTAATTGCAAGTCATTTTGTATAACGACAAGAACTTGTATTGTTTTTATATATTGTCTAATTTATGACTATAGAATCAAGCTTTATTGATTAATGAAAAACTTTTAATCTTTGGATATTGATTAATTATGTTTGATTAGTAGCTAACCAACTATTACATTTAAACAGCGCCTTTATGTAATCAATTAAAGTATCTTTTTCTATTTCTTTATAAATTGTTTCTAAAAGTTGCACAGAAAAATCAGATTTCTTCCTTCCCAATTGTATTCAACTGTGCACCTGTTTCATTGCTTGCCTTCGTTAACTTCAAGATCAGTTACGGATTTAATAGATGCTATGTTTATTGTCTCCTTGATTTAGAATAGCTAACTTCATAGATGAAATTTCTTCTAATGCTCAATTTTTCTCGTGTTTTTGTCTATTATGTACAAAAAAGTTTTGCTGTTATATGTTCAATTAAGTTATGAAGGGGGCCAAGGCTGTGTCTCGCAGAGCCGAGATACCTCTAGTGAATGCTATACGAAGCAAGGTTGCAGAAAGTTTCTGAATTTGAGAAGAAGAACGAAGCTTTGCATGGGAATTTTTAGCCAATTTCACTTTAACCCCTCATTTTTATATAATTATACAATGACCCTAATAACTTTATATTTCTTTCAATTAGGTCCCTATTTTAATTATAAATAGATTCCTAAACTTTATTTTTTCTTTAATTTTGACCTCAAATCTTTGTGATAATTATAATTTGACCCCAAAACTTTGTTTATTTTTACAATTAGATCCCTAATAGATTTGATTGCTTAAATAGAAGTTGCTTTGCTTCTAAAATCATTGATTACACTTCATTTAAGTGTTTCAATTGATTGATTTCATGTTTATTTCCATTTGTTATGATTTATTTGTTGATTAAATTGGTGCCTTGATGATTTTGTTAATTTTGGAGTTAAATAGGTAAAACCAAATCCAATTAACTACTATTTCAAGGGAGGTATCTTCTTGTTTTATTTTAAATTCTCTTATGTACTCTTATGTGTTTTTTTATGTGTGAATTTGCATGTTTTGAGTGATTTTCTTTTAGTTATTTGTTTTATTCGTTCTAAATTTCATATATTTAATTTAATTTTTGATGATTATTTGAGAGGCAATTAAACGCCAAATTGTAATAGTTAGGTTATTATTTTTATTCTTCTTTACCCCTTCAGATTGTAGTTAGGGCCCCCGAATGTAATAGTTAGGTCTTTATTCGCTTTTATTTGTTTATGTGTTTGCATGCTCATGTGCTTATGTATTTACTCTCTTTCTTAGGATCTTTGCATCTAAATATCATGTTTACATGTGTATGTGCTACGTGCTTTTATGTGTTTATTTATTTTAATTTATTTTTTATTTGTTTTACTGTGTATTATAAATGCATGACATCATCGCACTAGTTCAACGCTAGTTATGGCTTCTCCCTCCGCCCACTTGCTAGTCCAACGCTAGTAAGATTTTTTAAGAATGGGTTAGACCAATGCTAGACCCTTAGATTATTTATGCATTAGATTCATTTTGTGTGACATTCATTATATATTTCATGCATATTTTTATCCTATGATCTTTTTCTCATTTTGCATGATATTTTCTATTGTATTATCCTCTATCCTCTACCATCTATATGTGTTAATCGTAATATTTAGAATTGCATTTCATTTAAGTTAGTTCATTTGCTTGTTCATGTTAGGAGAATTATTCTTTGAACATGGAAATGGGTGATTATAATTCTTTAGTTTAAATATCCCATTAATCCTTGTATAAGAAAATTATGTCACGAGTATTCGCCTCCCGTGCCCATTATATTGCATTCCTTTTTCTTTGATCACTTATATCTATGTATATAATTTAATTTTCTTTTATTTTTCATTAAATTTCATCATTCGCATATTCGTGACCCCTTCAAGGAATTATTTTGGCCTTTGCAATTAATGCGATTGGTATCAATTAAACCCTTGAATGGATATTTTGTCCCTTTCGATATTTTATAAATTTAGATTTGCATCCATGTAGGAACCATCCAAATGTGATAAATTTAAGGGTTAGATTAAGAAAATTTTGACTAAACCACGCAACTAGCTTAGACTAGATTGAAAGGGTGCCTTAGATTTGAGTTAATCGAACCTTTGCCTTCCCTTTCTTCAACCGTGACTCCCGAACTCATTTTCTCTATTTTCAAAGACCTGGAGTTGTCGAAAGGGGTTTTTATTTTATTTTATTTAAAAACACTTTTTGGGTGACTTGGTACACCCAAACTCAATACCAAGTGGCGATTTCTAATTTTTCTTAAAAACCCTTTTAGACTAAATTTTGGACCCAAATTGTCGCATTTTTAAAGTCCCATTTTAGGTCCCCTTTTCACTTATTTTTAAATAAAATCACATTTTTATAAACATCCTTTTATTTTTTCCATCGCGAAAAATGGGACGCGACAATAGGATTTTTAAATAATAAAAGAAAATACTCCCGTTGAAGTAGTAGTTAATTGGGTTTGGATTTACCCTATTTAAAGCTCCAAAATCAACAAAGTAGTCAATGTATCAATTTAATTAACAAATAAAAGCAATAATATTAAAAAAATGAAAATAATCATGAAATTGAATAATTAAAGTATTTAAATGAAAGTAAACAACCTATATTCAAGAAATTAAAACAAGCAAGGACCTAATTGAAACAATTATAAAAGTTTTAAGGGGCAAATTGTTATTATTGCTAAGATTAGAAGTCAAAATAAAAGCTTTAAAAAATTAATGGAGTTCTACTAATTATCTCCTAAAACCAGAAAATAAACTTACTTAAAACATGGTTAAATCATGAGAAGATGATTGAATTTCAAAAAGGGTAAAATTGATCGAGTTTCCCTATTTTTTGGGCCATAGTAGATTTAGGCAACAATCCGGGGGTCAACATGTAATTTGTGGAAATATTTCATGAGAAGCTTTCTGCAACTTCTTTCTGGGTTTTCATGAAGAAACCAAGCTCCAATCAAGCCCCAAACTTTCAAATCAAGACAACGACGCTGCTCAATCCTATTATCCGACTTGAATCCTATACTTTACATTCCTAGGAATCCTCAGACCCAGATCACACAAACAAGAACCAAAAGTGTAGCCTTTAGTTCATCAACTACACAGGTTACATATATGAGAAAAACACTATCTGTCATGACTTCTGAATCGAATTCACAATTTTAGATACATGTTAAACGAACAAAGGAACCAGCACCAGGCCTATCAACAACACAACAATCAGCACCAAACTTAACCATAGTCCTCTAGCATTAGCAACGACCAAAACTCAGAAAAGGAAGAAAAAATCATGCAAAAGGGAGTCTAATCTCTATGAAAATTGCATTAAACCAATGTTGAGAAGAATCCGTGATTACTTGAAAGCACTAGAGCTGCTAAACGAACGTGAGATGCCCAAAGAAATTTAGCTGTTCTGGAAAATGGAACTCAAGAAACTCTGTTGCAGAAAATTCAGACTTGACAAACCCGAGACTTCGAGCCCCAATTTGGTTGCCTTGGAGGTGTTTTCATTCAATGATGACTAAACGAAAGTTATTCCCAGATATCCATAGAATGTGTAGAAAGAAAAATCTCCTCAAAATAAGCACTATCGAGACCAGAAATAAGCAACAAATAAGACTGATTCGTCAGCCTGAATAGGGTTTTGCATAAGAACAATTTCTGTACTTTTCTCTTTTTCTCTCTCGTTTTCTCCTTCCTTTGCTTTCCTTTTTCCCCTCGTTTTTCCTTTTGTTTTCCTCCCTGATTCCCTTGATTCTCCCCTCTTTCTCTTCTCCCTTTCTTTCTCTTTTTCCTCCTCTCTTTCTTGTTCCCAAAACCCCTTTCCCCTCTTTTCCTTTTTCTTCTTCCCTAGTTTCTTTCTCCCCTTCTTTTCCACAGTCTCATTCTCCTTTTTCTTGTTCTCCCCCAGATTCTCTCTTGTTTCCCTTTCTCAATTTTTTCCTTTTCTTTCCTGTCCCCCAAAAGCTCTCACCCGAAAAACCTTTTCTTTCTTTTCTTCCCTTTTCCTACCCGCAGCTTCCTTCCTTCCCTTTTTTTTTGTTTTCCAGATTTTTCCCCATCTTCCACCTGTCTTGCCACCTATCCTTCGAATGGTATGTGCAAAATGCCAAAATCACATGGCTAATGCTCACCTATCCCACTTAGTTACTATGCATGCCTTCCACCTTTTTTTATTTTTTTTTCAAAATAAATTTAGTGTAAACAAAATATTAAACTTCTATTTGAAATTGCCTTATTTTCAAGAAATTAAATTTGAAAAGATTAAGAACAAATTTTTGTGAGACTTTTCTCTTTTCAGAAATTATTTAAAAAGAAAATGAACCCTAATTTAATAAAAAATAGCTAACTATCATTTTGAGAACTTTGATTAACTAAAAATAAAATAAAATTAAAATTAAAATGAAATTAAATAGTATTGAAATTTTGGTGTCTACAAACCAAGTACCAGAAAATTATTAAAAAAGGAATTTGAAAAATATTTTTACTAAATAACCAAACACTAGAAAATTATGGAGAAAGAAGTGATTTTCCAGGAAAATGACTTCGATGGAAAATATACTTTCCTAGGGAAAATATTTTGTGTATTTTCCATCCAACCAAACGGACCCTCAGAGTCCGTTTGTTTCGGGTGAAAATGTTTTCCAGGAAAATATTTTCCTAATTTCCCGTATTTGGTTGCATAAAAGTTACTGAAAACATTTTCCTATGTAAAATATTTTCACTCATCTTATGGAAAACAACTTCCCTTCCAAACTTACTGAAGTTGTTTTCCGAAATGCATGCATCCCGCCTGTAGTATGTTCCAAACTTACTGAAAACATCTTGTAGTATGTTCTTTTTTTTTTTTGTTTAAACAGGAGAATTTGAACTCAAAACCTCTTCTTTACACTCCCTCCCCCGTACCACCCAACCCAACCCAACCCAACCCTCCTCCTAGTATATTCAAAAAAAAAAAAAAAACCTCATCCTGCTTATCCTATGCTAGTAATTAATTATGTATAATAAGGACATTCTTTTCTAGAGAAACTTTCAGCAGTGAGAGTGCAAGATATATATCACAATAAGCATTGCATGTGATTTATATTTGACACTAAATGGCCAGCAATTTCTTTATTATTTAAGGAGATATTTTTTATTCATATATACATTTCTCCAAGATTTTTTAAAGTTAAACAATGAGATAAATTTTCTTATTTTGCATGGGAAGAAGTATGTAGTTATAATGTGTAGAAAATAAAGATAGAAATAAAAGTGAAAATATTTCAAAAGTTAAACAAACACCAGAAAAATGAAGTAAAAAAATATTTTCAATAAGCTAACCAAACACCTGAAAATGACGAAAGGAAAATGATTTTCATGGAAAATTACTTCCACGGAAAATATTTTCCCAAGGAAAACATTTTACTTCCAACCAAACAGACCCTCAGTGTAAGTTATTTTCCGTCAGAAATCATTTTCTCAAAGGGAAAAATGTCCTGATGGCTCTCCAACTCTTTTGCAAGTTAAGTTTTGGCCCTTCAACTATTAACAGTAAAGTTTTGGTTCTCGATCTAATAAAAGAGTATATTTGTGGCCCTTCTATCAAATCCAGCAGTTAAGATTGATGGAAAGTATTATCACGTGAGATGCATGGCGAAATACCAAGGGTATTATAGTTTGTATAGGAGAGTAAAAAAGCAGGTTCTTTCCTTACCTTAAATCCCTAGATATATTAGAGCAAAGAAAAATCTCCATTGCTCTCAAAGCCTGAGATAAAAATGCAAAGAATGAATAGTTGGATCGGCCATAGAGATCTATTGCTCATTATGTCTGAAATTCCAATACAATGGTATGTAAAATAAACTGCACAAACCAAATGGAACTGCCATCATGGACAAAAGCCCTTTCGACAAAGCTAATGCTTCTCTTCCAGACTCAAGATCAATAGACTTTGCATCGTAGTCGTACATCTTTTTTGCAAGAATTTCAACCATAGGAGCTGCAAAAGAAGAAAAGGATCCTTCGCAAGCACGATCAAATGCATAAATCATGGTCCGATGTTTCACAGAGACAACCTCAGCAAACATTAGACCATTTGTAGCAGTAGCACACTAGCTAGTAGTAAGGCCCATCAAGAAGCGGGTGGCAGCATATGGCGAATAGCTGCTCATAGATTGTGGAACAGCTCTCAGAAGGAATCATGAGAATGGAATGCCCATAAAAGCAGACAATTGAGCACACATGACACGGCCTGAATGTGGGTACAATCGTGACATCTGATCTGCAATTATTCCACCAACAAAAGAGCCCACTGCACAACCACCAGCAAAGAGACCAACAAGGACTACTGAACTATTGTGATCAAAACCTGTAGAAGAATTTGCAAAAGATTTTGTACGTCAAAAAAGAATCATTTGCAATAGATCTCTATGACAAGCAAATAGACCATAAAATTAATTTTAGCACCCTGTTGACAAGCAAATAGATCTTTGCATTTTCAGCTTCGGTTTTGATAGCAATAGAGATTTTTCTTACCCTAATATATCTAGGGATTTGAGATAAGGGAAGAAAGTGCCTTTTTACTCGTCAACGCTTCTGCACAGACTATAATGCCCTTGATATTCGGTTGTGCATCTCACTTGATGATGCTTCCCGCCAATCTTAACTGTTGGATTTGACAGAAGGGCCACAAATATGTTCTTTTATTAGATCGAGAGTCAAAACTTTACCGTTAATTGTTGGAGGGCTAAACTTTATTTGAAAAAAAGTTGGATGGCCATTGGAATTTTTTTTCCTTTCCCAAATAAGATTATATCCAAACAGTGGAAAATTAGGAAAACGTTTCCGAGAAAATGTTGTCCGTCCAACTAAACAGACCCTAAGTTTCATCTTTGCAATCTAGCCCATACAATTTTCTGAGGGGAAAAAAAACATAAATTCTGCATGTCCAACAGCACGTTTTAGTGGCAATGCAAGTAACTTCAGGTTTACCTTTAAAAATCACAAAAAAAACTAATACAAATAAAAAAGGGATATTGATAACCATATTGATGATATAGATACTCATCACTTCATCATATAGATCCTTATCAGTTCATCATGTATATGTACTCATAAATACAATTTGAATTCTGCAAGGAATGAAATTCATTGGATTCCAAGTTCTTTATATTTTACTAACAACTAATTTGCCATACTTTTTCAGGCTTATAATTGGAATCGAGCAATCTAAGTCATTTTCCAAATATAACATGGTCATAGTAAAATTACTCTAAAATATGTTTTCAGATAAATTATAAGAACTCAAAAAACGGAAGAACAAAAATAAATGGACTAAAACTCAAAACCAAAGAAGAGGGAAAAAAAATGGAAACTCAAGAGAAATATCTTAAAGTGACGTTAGTCGGCCTTAAGAAAAATTAGAAAGATGATTGGTTTCCAAGAAGATACATATTCTTTTCCTTCAATTACAAGATACATATTCCTTTCCTTTTGTGATCCAATTACAGAGGAGATAATATTAGGCTTCCAACTATAAATATCTACATAAAGCAGAATTGCCTAATAAATCAGGAAACCTCAATCTTTTATTCTTTCAGTAAATTTTCTGGAAGGGTTTCAACTTTCGCTTTCAAAGATCTCAACGTAAGTGATGTCACGCTGTCGCCTTCTCTTCTTCGTTTTTTTTTTTATATTGTTTTCTTGCCTTCTAAGTATGGTAACGTGTGTCACAAAATTTTTTTTCTAAAAACCTATTGTTTGCATTTTTTCCTGAGTTTATGAAATAGATAGTTCAAGCCCAGGATTGAAGCTTTTGTGGAATTCTTTTTTTTACTTTTCCTTTTTAGCTATTTTTGAAGGGTTTTTATGTTCGTTAATATTTTAAAATATATGGTTGTTTCTTCTAGTTTGATTATTATTTAGTTTGATATTTGTAATTGTGACTAGGTTGATTTGGTCTAGGTCTGAAATTTTCTGGCTAAATCAGTGTTGGTTGAGTTTTAATAAGTGAAATTTTGTCATATTGATTATCCCTAAATTTTTTGTGCACTTGAGTGTAGAATATGTGAAGATTTGATGCAATTTTAGTAGTTTTCATTTTGCTTGTACTAGTTTCCTTTCTTTTTTATTTTTTGCCCCTTTCTACTGTTCTCGTTAGTAGAATTTATGTCTTTGGTTTTATCCTTGCAATTGCTTGCCTACTCGTGTGCAGTTGCTTATCTTTCCTGCAAGCATAGTATTATTATTGAACAAATTGGGCTGGTGCTTGATGCAGTATTACATCTTGATTCGTTAATGTCAATGAATTTGGTACCATCGGCAGGTAAGGTTAAATTTTTATACAGTTGCATGGTTGTTGTATTTCATACATAATTTGGTGTATGTTTGTATAACATTATTATGCGTATAAATTTTATTTGTGGACACAAACTCAATGTATAAATAAAACCATATGTATAAAGATACATCAAAATCAAATTTTGAAAGAAATACAACAACTGTACAGAGTCGCACCAAACCGAATGGAATTGTACCTGTCCCAATCCCATGAATTTGTACCGTCCTAACATAGTTCAGCTTAGCTGGCTTGATGTAGATGCTTAAATTTTGGAGCATTTCATGTGATTTAGTTCAACGTTTATGTATGTTTATTGTGCCTTAGTTGATATCTTGGTACACTATTGACCATAGCAAGAATTCAATACAGGAAAAATGTATCGTGTCGCGAAGGCATCTGAGTTTCTGGCCATTACTGGTGCTTCCATTAATGACATCAAGATCACAAAGAAGGCAATTGTCTGGCCATTGCAGAAATGCAGAGTCGTAGATGTAACTCCAGTTAACTACACTTTCGAAGTCAATGCAATGAGTGCTGAGAAGCTACCCTTCCTCCTCCCTGCAGTTTTCACAATAGGTCCAAGAGTTGATGACCATGACAGCCTTGTTAAGTATGCCAAACTTCTTTCTGATCATAGTCACGATTCTCATAATGTCAAGGAGCTCGTTCAAGGTGTGATCGAGGGAGAAACTCGTGTTCTTGCTGCATCAATGACCATGGAAGAAATCTTTAGAGGCACCAAAGATTTCAAGAAGGAGGTTTTTGACAAGGTTCAGCTGGAACTCAACCAATTTGGCCTTTTGATCTATAATGCTAACATCAAGCAACTGGTTGATGTCAGAGGCCATGAATATTTCTCCTACTTGGGCCAGAAAACTCAAATGGAGGCAGCAAACCAGGCAAAAGTGGATGTTGCTGAGGCAAAGATGAAGGGTGAGATAGGAGCAAAAGAAAGACAAGGTCTGACACTTCAGAATGCTGCCAAGATTGATGCTGAGACAAAGATCATATCGACACAAAGGGAAGGTGAAGGGAAGAAGCAGGAGATCATGGTGAAATCCCAAGTAAAGATTTATGAGAATCAAAGGGAGGCTGATGTTGCTGAAGCCAATGCTCTGCTAGCTACCAAAAAGGCTGGATGGGCTCAGCAGGCAAAGATGGCTGAAGTGGAGGCTGAAAAGGCTGTA
The DNA here is from genome assembly GCF_036785885.1 of Coffea arabica. Classification (NCBI taxonomy): domain Eukaryota; kingdom Viridiplantae; phylum Streptophyta; class Magnoliopsida; order Gentianales; family Rubiaceae; genus Coffea; species Coffea arabica. Next base: position 30,504,450 of record NC_092330.1, read on the forward strand.
GCTATTAGGGAGGCAGAGTTACAAAAAGAAGTTGAGAGTAAAAATGCATTGGCCAAGACTGAGCAACTAAAGGCCGAACAACTCAGCGAAGCTACTGTTGATTATGAGATTAAGGTATTTCAATGTTTTCTCTATGTCCTTTATCAAAAGTGATTTGATCACATCCTGATTAAGCTTTCTTTTTTTTACTTGTACTCTTCATAACCTTTGAGATCAGTCTCTGTTCTAAATTATTTGGGGGGCAAGGAAGAAAAATATTGGACTTGCGAAGTCAAAATCCTCTATATATCTTCATCAAGTAGAAAAGTATAGCGGTTGTTACTAATCATACAAGGCTTATTTTTTGATATTTTCTGATAGGAAGCTTCTCCCAACCCAATCCTCGTCTAGTTTGACAATCAAAATAAGCAAGATTTTTAAGCAAGTGTATCATTGTTCTTTGTGCTACCAGATTTAGTCTGTACGTTTCATTTGACTGGCTCTTTAAAAAAAAATTCCCGTACTCATGTTCCATTAAAAATCAGGTTCAAGAGGCAAATTCAGTTCTCTACAAGAAGCAAAAGGAATCTGAGGCAGTGCTATACGAGAGACAAAAGGCTGCAGAAGCTCAAAAAGTGGCAGCAGAAGCTCAACTGTATGCAGCTCAACAAGCTGCAGATGCGGAACTTTATGCAAAAAGGAAAGAAGCTGAAGGAATGAAGGCTCTTGCAGAAGCACAAGGATTCAAAATCCGCACCTTATTGACATCACTGGGTGGAAACTACAATGCTTTGAGAGATTATCTGATGATTGAAAGTGGCCTGTTCAAGGACATTGCCAAAATCAATGCTGAGGCGATCCAAGGACTGCAACCTAAGATCAGTGTTTGGTCAAATGGAGAGACCAGAGATGGATCAGGTGCTGCAAATTCTGCCATGAAAGAAATAGCATCAGTTTACGGTGCATTGCCACCTTTGTTCCAGTCTGTGCACGAGCAAACCGGTATGTTGCCCCCGGCTTGGATGGGCAGTCTACCTAGTCCTGGTGCAGGCAAGGCTATAACAAACCAGCCAGAGAATTAGATATCAGGACAGTTGCTTCTTATAGTGCAGTTTCTTAGGCGGAGATTTTCCAACAATAAGCTTCCAGACGGTTGCTCATTTCATTGTTCTTGTTAGAAGAATTTACTTGTTATTTTAGTACATATTTGGCGAAAATTTTATCACTGCTGGATTACAGTAGAATGGTCATCCATGTCTGATTAAGTTCCTTTTGTGATTTCAATTTATGTTGTTCAGCATTCCGAGTAAGATTGCAGTGCACATTCCATTATTAGCATTGGACATAAGGAATAATGTGCTATAGCTTTGAAAGTTAATTTGAAGTTGTTACTAGATGATAGCAATTTCTTTGTTGCGAGATATGCAATTTTGATGCTCCCCAAAATGTTTGGTTTGTAGTTCCCCAATGTTCGGCTTTTGTCCTCAAAAAAGAAAAAGAAGTTTAATTAACCTTTTAATATTTTTTATTATTAGAATTTATAGTATACATCTAACACAATTTTGGATCTAATTTGAATACTCTTTTGTCATGAAACTCTCAATATTGATATTTGAAACTTAAGGAACTATAATGATTCAAATTCTAACCGTTGAAAACCCAAGATGCAAAGTCAAAACTGTGAATTAACGGTAACTTGATTTTGACCTTCAATCATTGTTGAATAAATGTTAATTGTCTTAAATTTGCCTAAATCAGAAACCTTAACCACGAATTGTTTTGGTAAATATATTAGAACCGTTTAGTACAATGGCCAAATATTGAAAACCAAGACCGCATTTTTCCCTATACATCATGACAATGGTAACTATTTTACTTTTAAGCATTTAACTTTTTGAGCCCTAAATTTGCATAAATTGAGTTGCGGACAACTTTGTCTCTGCCAAGGCCAGAATTCTCACTGACCCGCTCGGTATAAATGCAACCAGAGGAGGTAATCATACAAGTGAAAAGCAAAGAAAACAGATTCTGTAATGACTCTAGTTCTTGATATCTACTGCATTAGCCTTTTTTGATGAGCTTGGGTACCAATTTCTATATCATGCTCTATCTACTCATCACGTGTAATCTGGTTGAATGTTATTTGACAATAAACAAGAAATAATAGATATTGAAAAGATTAAACTTAATGAAACAACACAAAGGCGCCATTATTAATGTCTAGGTTTTTCAATTGTAATACAACCATCTTTTGATAGATTTTGGACGTTATAAAACAGCAGGTTATGCTTCAAGGTGTTTATTCAATACTAACAATTTCATTAGTAAATGGGTACTAGAAATGATCGGTTATTAGGTACACATTTGGTTCGAATAAGAAATTTTTAGGTTGAGTTTCAAATCACCAACCAACACATGGTGGTCTATCGTGTGTGTGTGTGAGAGAGAGAGAGAGAGAGAAGGTCAGGCAAAGTTGATATTGGTCGAAAATTTTGATTTTAAAACTTGATGATTCGATCTAATTGCAAATGTTTTAAAGGTAATTTTATGGGGTTTAATCTAACATGGCCCAAAAGCAAGGATTACGAGATTAAGGCTGGCTAAACCAACATAAAAAGGGGGGGGGCAAACTTTGGAGTTTCTACCTTTTTAAAAAAAATTTTAGTGTAAGTGGAAAGGTTTGAATCTGAAATCCCCCACTTACATTCTCTCCCGCAAACCATCCAACTCATCCCTTCCTCCAATTTTAGAGTTTCATGGGAATGACGTTGCTCCAAACACAATCAAAGATTTCCATGCATCTCTCTTTTTATATATAATTTTTGATTGGCAAGCATTATGTGTGGATTTAGTGGTTGTACATAATTTGATATAGGGATTAAAATGGCAAAACAAAAGTAACCAACAATTTTAACACCAAAAGTTAATGTTTATGTAGATTTTTGTGCATCTCTCTCTCTCTCTCTCTCTCTCTCTTTTTAATATTTTTTTGGTGTGCAAGTGCCATTGGTGGACTTGATGGTTGTATATTAATTATTTGATGAAGGGTAAAAATGAAAAACAAAAAAAAAGACCAAAAGTTTAGGGTCAATGCTTTATACAGAAAATAAGATAAGATAAGTCTATTATTTATTTTTTTTAAAGAAAAGTCTATTATTTAGTTGGTCTAGAAATTAATCCTGAAATTATTATCATTTTATGACATGGCATGGTTTAAATTATACCCAAACAAATGTATCTTTGCACTCAGGGTTAATATAGTACAATTTCAAAATTTTATGGATGAAATTAGTCAAACTAAAATGTTGGAGATCAAAACAAAATACTTAAAAGTTTCAGGAACATTTAACCATTTTCATATTTTTATTCATCCAATGTTGAATTACATATTCGGAACTGTGAAATAATGACTGTGGACATCCCATGGTTCTACTGAGGCCAACTCTCAATGAACGCTTCTCTGAATCCTGGCCATGATGCGATAGCATTTTCCACAATTACAGCAAGCGTACCTTGAGGTGCTCATCGGCCGGTGGCAGCCCTAGTTGGGCAAACTGCAAGTAAAGAATAAAGATGCATAGAAATTGGTAATTTGTATCACTATACATGTCGAAATAATTAAATGCAATTTGCATTCACAACAATAATGTAGAAAATGCAAAATTCATCTTCATAAGCTATGTATATACATGCAATTTAATAAATTTGCCGTGCAGTAGAGTTTCTCTTTCTATAAGGGTTTTAACTTTAATCCCTATAAAAGATATGTACACATGTATGTGGATATGCAAGCAATGGCTGAGTTGTAGGAGGGAATTTGGAAGTAGAAAAGTTGTATAACAAGATTTAGCAAAATCTAGTCATTGTAAATCTAAGTCATTGCAAAATTTGGCAATAAAATTATTATTTTTAGTCTTAACATCGAAATAATATGTGCTAAGAACTTAAAGGACAAAATGTATTCCGAGTAAAATCTATCACAATTATAATGTATTTTTTTTCATCATTTTCAATTCCTGCATCCTGGTTAATACGAGAAAATAATCCTTGTTGAAAAAGCAATACCATAAAAATTAGTCAAAATATTTCTAAAAAAAAATAAAGAAATCAAGTCTTTTGAGGAAAAAATCAAGGGAGTGAGGCAAGAAATTTTAACAATATTTTCTCCAGCAAGGGGGTGTGATAAACTGAAAATTAAGTGCAAATTCTACAAAACTGTACAAGTTAAAATTAAATTTCTCAGAAGGGCGACAGCTGCCACGCTAGCTCTATCGTAGTTGCTAGGAGTCAAAACTGATGGGAGCTAAATTTGAAGGCAGGAAGGTGAAATTTAGAAAACTTTTTCTCTTCTAAGGTGATTTCGTGCTCTATGCATCGTATCTTCAATGAAGAATGTAAAATAAGGGTCTATTTACCGAGTTCCCAGTAGGCATTCATTAACATAGAGTTCAAGCATTGATATTTTAAGCAAAAAAAATTTTAATATGAAAAATGTATGAATCTAAAGTAAGTTAATAACTGTTAGTGTGTGCATTCACACATTAGGTTAGATGTGATATAAATGTACTAACAAGTATTATGCTAAAAAAAATTTATTAACGAATATGTATTAGACACTCGTTAGCAAAACCTATAAAACAAAAAAAAAAGACAATTGTGTTCAGGATCTACATGATACGCACCGTATCTACACCGAAGGGAAGTGTATGTGTATGGTGCTTAGGAATTCCGGTTTCATCCGGAAGCCGATAGTACTCTTCCACATCCGCCAACATCTTTTCTCTGGACGGTAAACTCACCTGTCTCGACAAAAATTGCGCCACCCACTTGGCTTGTAATTCCATCATACGAAAATTTACGGTCTATTCGTAAAAAAAAATGTCAAAATTAGCTTTCACGTTAGTAAGTCGAAATATTTCATCTTCTAGTTGCAAATTAGGAATTAGAACCATGAGCTAATCATCATACGCACAGACAATGTATACGCTAACAGAGTTAGATGCATACTACATGTACAATATTTAGATTCTGAATTTAGTTTATACATAATCGTCATGCGTTCAAAATCGATAGTACAATCTTTGTATAGAATGTTAATCTATAGACTGAATGCAAATATTGGTAGTATTTGAAGAGGTGCATAGCAAAAAATGATCTAATAAATACTAACCCGGCTTGGGATTCCAACAAAGGAAAGAGTAGGAGCAAATTGCGGAGGAAAGACGTGTTTGTATAATGGATCAACACGATTGTCATCAATGGTAATAATCCCCTTTGTGTTTAAGAAAGGGAAATCGTATTTGTAACTGTCAACACAGTTTAATGACCGTTAATCCCCACTAATTACAAACACTCTTCAGTCCCCTTCGGCCTAAATAGCAATGATCTCTTGTTATTGTGCTAAGTTTTATTTCAAAATTGTACCATTGTGGTGTTCCTGTGTTTATAACAGATTATAGCCCCTAAATTGCGGGGACTTGGTTGGGCCAATACAGTATATGTTTTTGTGCAGTTGCATAACGTTGTTGATATATGTGTGACAAGCATATGATGCATGCAGTTGCATGAGATTTGTTGATATACATGTGAATAAAGTGTAGTATTTGGTGTAAATTAATACCAAATTATTCTAATTTATATAAAATCTTCAATTCATATATAGAAATTTTGAATTAATCTCATGTATACTGATAACGTATATACTAGCAGGTACGAATAGATGTCACATGTGCAAGAATTAAAATTCATATTCGAAGTAGCTAGGACTAAGTGGCATGCATTCATGATGAATGATATATATATACTGTTAATATATACGGGATTAATTTAAAAAATTATAATCCAAAACAATATTATACGTTGTTATAAACCAAATACTGTAGCACATAACAACTGCATGAACAGAGCCAAAACACACCTGTACTGGCTCTAAGCACAAAATGTTGTATCATATCCAGGTTAGGGCCATTGCCAATTTCAAGCTATTATTATGGTTCCAAATATAATGTGTGGGCTTTTTGTTCAATAAGTACTAGAAAAATTTGAAAAAGATAGCAAAGTCCTACTCCTGCATGCTAAATGTATGTGATCAACGGATTAAGACGGAAAAAGAAGAAACACTTGTCGGTTTATACCCTGTACAATGAAGAATGATATCAGCATCAACGAAAGCTCCATCCTTAAAAGCAATTTCACCATTCTCATAGCAATATTCGACCTACAAGAAACTTAACTAGTTGAAATTACATACTGATCATCGAGAAAAGTAGGCCCCAAAAGAAAAGGCCATTCAAAAGGAAACAATGGAGGACTACTCTACTTTGTACTCCCAAACCCGTATCACATTCTCACTTTTCAATTTAAATTTTTATTTTGGACACTTTACACCGTAATCTTATAAATTTAGTTAGTCCAATTAATACTATCACTAGCAAAATTAACTATTGAATAAAGGATTGTAATGCCAATGACAAACTATTGAAAGTTCTCTCTTTATCATTTGTTGCTGGACAATTTTCCACAATTTTAGTAATGGAAATTCTGTTTTTATTAAAAAAAATAAGAAGTACTGAAAGTGGTCAAAAAGGTGAAGTGATCATAGTTAGAACAAAATAATACATTGTGATTGATTTGCATAGTCCTCTATTTCATGAATTTTGCAAACATATTAATTATTATCGATTGAATTTAAGTGGGATAAATTTGAGACGTTAGGGTGTAAAGTCTTTAAAAGTAAAGTCTAGGGTGCAAAAATAAGAATGGTATATAAGTTTGAGGATGCAAAGTAAGATTAAAAGAAAGAAGAAGAAATAAGAATGCTAATTGTCTTGACAATCACATGCAGACGTACTTCAAGGCATAGCAAAATAGCAAAATGAATCAACAACAAACCGATTGTGTTGAAAATTTATTCAACTAGGACACTGTTTTGACAAATATGTTGCCTCCATATTTTCACAGCAGTGAGCCAAGCTACTAATATTTTTTTTTAGTGCCAGACTCAGGATCTATAGTCAATGGGGACAATATTGTACGCATAAAAATGATTTCATTATTATGAAAAGAAAATTTGAAGGAAGATTATGTTTTCATTATGAGTGTTTTTTTTTGTAGTGTAAAAATATTGAAATCATTTTCTATTCAAGTAGTAATCAATTTTCTGATTTAATAACTTTAAAACATTTGTACCACATGAGAGACATGTGAAATAAATTTATTATTTAGGGATGTGATGCGTGCGAATCAATGTTAGAAGAAAAGAATAATTTTCAAAATTCAGGACAAGCAAATAAAAATAAAAATAAAATTTTCAAAAATTTCAAGACTATTCTCTAAATTTTCAAAAGTTGAGGAGGGACAATTGCCCGCACTCAACACCATGTGGCTCCGCCACTATCTTTTTCTCAAATTGGCTCATGAATCAAACTTACGCCAAACGTATTCACATTGGACGCAATGGATGTCAAACCAAGGAGCTAGATTTGTACCTCTTTATGCAGCCACATATTGCCACAGTTATCCATTTTTGTGACTTTAACCTGTGGAAAGTCACTGGAAACCTTGATGAAAGATGAACTTCTTTGGCTGCCTTAGAAATTTCGATGCCAATATCATATGCACTCGGTCCATATCCAATCACAACAACAACCTGTAAATATTTTGAAAGAACAAACTTATTGACAGAAACAATCGGACTGAAGTATCCAAAAATACGAAAGTACAATATGAAAAAAGGCAAGAAAATATTGGATATCGATATCTGATCCCCATAAGGCTCAGGAACTCTATAGTTGTGGCCATGGATTTGTTTTCCAGGCCATTTCTTGATTCCTTCAGGTAATAAACAGGTGCATAAAATCAAATAATTCACCTAATTTTTAGCACCGCACTTACATTTTACTTGGAGCATCCAAAATACCTTTGATTTCTTTTTCTAGATTACAACTGATCAAAAATATATTCAAATGGTTATGCTCAACATGTAAATTGCAAGGTGGGTAAACATGTTGTACTTCCTTTTTTTTTTTTGCAAGAGAGAAGTTTGAATAGGTCCGGCTCTGATCACCACAAGTCAAACATGCTTCTGAAACTATAAGTCAGTTTCAGGAGATGGATCACTAATACAGTCCTCACATCAATAGTAAAATTCAAACATACGACCTTTTGTGAGAAAATGACTCATCCTTATCAAAAGAACCAACTTGGTGTTAGCAAACGTATTGTACTACGGGATTACACAGATGCACCTAGAATCATTTGGCAGAAAATGCTTCATGCATTAAAATTTCATGTCATTTTCTGATATATCCAAGACATGATCTACATCCGGAATGGGCCTCACAAATTCCATTTCAAATCAGTTTGTACCTGGAGTGTAAACAAGTTAGAGTAGAGCGTTAAAATAAAAAAAAAAAAAAAAAAAAAAGAAGTGAAATCATCATTTTACCCTAAAATGGACTGGTGAGTCCTGGATCCATATAAGATCAAAAGATGATTAGGGGTTTTCAATTAGGAATGAGTACCTGGAGGATTGACCAACTTGGGTATGGTATAATGACCATTACAAACCACAACAGCCTCAAATAGCTCCTCTGAATCAAGTTCACCACGTGTTTTCGACTCAACAATCCAGTGATCATCCTTCTGCTCGACATTGATAACTTCGCTATTCAACCGAATCAACTGATTGAGTCCAAAATCTATAGCAAATTTGTTCAAGAACTTGAGCACCTCTTCATGGTGAGGAAAACACACTTTTTTACCATTATTTTTACTGACTATGAAGGGGTAATCTGTAAATTCCATAAGCTGTGTGGTAAGGTTTGTTTGAAGTGAGTTATAAAGACTACTATGAACAACATCGCCATTAGGGTCAAGCCCTAGAGGATCACTCTCAACTTTAGGATCATAGACCCATATTCCACCAATTTGGTCTGATTTTTCATAGACCACCACCTGATGGCCTTCTCCTTGAAGCTCACGGGCTGTTACAAGTCCGGAAACACCTGCTCCGATCACTGCCACCTTGAGATGATGTCATGCCATACGGTACGTAAACTAGTTTACTACCACACGCTGATATTGGGACAATTCCAGACAAATAGAAAGTACAATATATAGCGAGTGAAAGGAAGCTAGGGAAATAAGCCAAATATATGGACAAGGGATCCTTTGTTACAACATTCAGTATTACACTCTTGTTACACTATTTATTCAATTGACACGTGTCTCAAACTATAATGGATAAAAATCTAACTTTTAAAATATCTCTCTTAGTGGGAAACTTTTTATTTTTGAGAAGTTATGTAACATAGAAATGTGTAACGAAAAAACTGCAAATGAAATATATGGTAGGACATAAGGTTCAATCGAAACAATTTTGTATTTTAGTTCAAGGTTTCTCCTCTCTTTTCTTCTGAAAGGGGGATATGGGGAGAGATGACAAGAAGAGCAACCTGTATTCGTGCTAGCTTGAGCTTTAACCAAATCATTCGACTCAAATGTTATAATTAGTAGTGTAGGTATAACAAAGCCGTACCAGAATACATTTGACTGAGGATTCATTAGTATCAGTAGTCGCTCACCCACACAACAGTCTTGATTTGGTTGGCAATGTTGATTTGCACATAAACCTCAGTACTTGTTACCAAAAATAAACCATGCATCTTTTTAATTAACAACCAATAATAATAATAATAATAATAATAATAACTAAACGTTTATATTAGTTCTTGTTACCCTATCACTTTTCCTTGTTCAAATTTTTATGATAAATAGCCAAGTGTTGTAATAATTTTAGAGCTGTGTGTGTCTAATTTTTCTAGTCCAATGTTAAAGAACCAAATTTGATTTGGACATTTTTTTTCTAGGAGTTATTCTACTTTCCAGCCTTGATTTTTCTTTTTATCAATTTTTATTTTGTATGCTTAACTATTGAATTTGACAATGTTATTTTTACTATGAACTGATAAAACACATGAATCTAGGCACTAAGGAAGGTGATGTGGTGCACACAGGGATATCTTTGATCTATTTCTTCATCCTATACTATTTTGGAGTGAACATGTCTTTCTTTGGATGGCATAAAACAGAAGCTACCCAATTTTACGTGCAATTATGATCACGATTATCAACTCATGATTGTAATCAAATGTATCATGAGTTACGTGTTTCGTGGGTATGAGCTTGTTGAATAGACTATTCTATTATTTGGTAGCCATTAACGTATTGATTAAAAATTTACAAATAAGTTTCTTGTGTGATTTCCGTTTATGTTGTTCAGCATTCCAGGTAAGAATCTAGTGTACATTACGCTATTAGTATTGGACATCAGAAAAAATGTCGTATTCTCGTAAAAGTTAATTTGGAAAATGACATTGGTCTTATTCTTTATACTTAAGCGCCAGAGCATTTAAATTTTCTAATTTTTTAATGTTTTCAGACCATTTCAAAAAGTTAATTTTCCTCGTGTTTATCGAATAATTTTCTCAAAGACAGTTTTTAACAAATTACCCAATTACCCACTAAACTTTTAAAATGGTATAGTTTTGGTGCTCAAATGTTAAGAATATGAAGTTAACCATTTAACTCGCAAATAAGTATATTTTGGATCATTCTGTCTATTTTTACTATCAAGTCTACCACATCTAAGAATTTGCACGAATCACGAGACATAATCGACAAATAGACTTGATAGTAAAAGTAGACGAATGATCCAAAATATACGCATTTGCTACTTCATACTTTTAAAGGTTGAGAGGGTAAAACTCTACTCGTGTAAAGAAAATTATAAGCTGACAATGTATAAAAAAATTACCCATGTTCTAAAAGGATATTTAATTAAAGCTGAATCGCACCGTTGCTGTATTGTATGTACCTTCTAAGTTGGGGTAGAGGACTTGTTTGATCCTGATTAGTAGACAAATGCATCCTGAACAAGTTAATTGCAGTAGATGACTTGTTTGATGTTGATAGGTTGATAAATCCGAATCCCGATGGAGTTGGAGAAGGACCGATATTGTTGCTTGGGGTGATGGGTGTATGCCTAAAGCCAATCATGTGAAGATGCGTTTAGATTTACACTTGGTAATATTTGTCATCATCACATATCTCTGTTGATTATTTATATGATAAGTCCATTGTATTACACCTGAGAATATTTGGTCTCTCTCAAGTATTGAGAATATATAATATTTATACTTTTCGTACTTTAATCTAAAATGTTCGTAGTTATAGGATTGTTGATTGAATATTAATAATTCGGTAAGACTAGACATGTTGTATCTACTCAATTGAGAGGATATTGAATCTCAATCATCATTCGTGTAGAAAGTTAAGATAAATATGTGAGTGCTTATTAGTGAATAAGTTCAATGAACATGAATCGAAGCAAGAACACGAAAAGGATTTATTACCTGTCAAATGATTATTCTTTGTTATAATTGTATATATGATTCTTAGACCTGAAACATCATGGTTTATATTGTGTATAATTCCTATTCTTTAATAGCACGATATATTTATGTTGCCTGTAATCTAAATTTGAATTGAATGCAATGGACCATAAGATTGATTTGAATTTGACAATTAATTTGAATTCAAATTTGAAATCCAAATTTTATGTATGTATATACATCAAACTGTAACAGTATATATCAGATTAACGCATTCTTTAATAGTACAATATATTTATGTTCTAATCAACAAATATAAATAAGTGTTCTTGGATGTATTGAATTATATTTGGAAACATGTAAGGGGTCAACAAAAAATAATCACCCTTGGTAAATAAATAAATAAATAAAAATCTCATGTGATCTTCTAAAGATATAACTTTGACGTCCGTGAAGGGCAGAAAGGGTTGGGTGGCTCGAAGGGAAGAAATGTAAGTGAGAGATTTGGAAGTGAAAGATTTGGGTTTGAACCCTTCCACTTATACTATTAAAAAAAAAACTTAGAAGTCCTTAGAATGAGAAAATTAGAAAATAGTTTGTAATTATTCAAAGTTTATCTTGTAAATTGGCATATGTGATCAAGTCCAGGATTTTGCCAGTTATTCTACACCCTAAATAGACTAACCAAGATATTTTATGATAGAGGAATTGAATTAGACAGCAATCGATAACTGAAAAGTTCACAAATAATTCATACCGACTGGTATTCTGAAAATCTGGTTTTTCCTTTTTTTTCGTTGTTCTTCAAGAAGAACGAGACAGGGTTTTTGTCCTTTAGCACCGCTCTTGGGACAATTAAATTTCCTGCTGCTGTTTAAGAAACAAAAGGCAACGACGTAATATGAATATGATCATACGACAAATCTGGAGATTATTTTATTAAGTTCAAAGAATTAATCTGCCACGTACTGATAAGACTAATGAATTTCATATATTATCTTTTTGAATTATATGCCTATGGTGGTCAACTTGATGAGATCAGGTTAATAGTTTTGATCAATAAAATAATGCAAAAGCTTTCTTAAAAGTCATTTACTCTAACAAATCAATGAAATAGCAGAATCTTTTGGGAAAGTGTTTTGTCTTAATTTTAGTGGTAGTATAAGTCCAATTATTGTATTTTACTAATAATGACATATGAAAAGTGTAATTTAAGTTTGTGATGCATGTTACATGTTTTGATTAGATTAGACCATAATTTAATATAAAAACCCTAGCAGATATTAAGTTGTAACGCCAAAGAAATATATGAGATATATTTTTTATTAAATTGGGTTTTTCATTAAATATATGGGCTACAGATATATAAGGATGTATTTATTTCAAAAACTTCTTGATCCCTTATTTATATTTGTGATATCATGGAGTAAAAAAACCAACAGCTTCCAAGAAATTAATATGTGAGGAATTTCATTCACAATCTTACACATGTGCAAATGGTGGTGTAACTTATCTAAGGAATCATCAGACCAAGAAACTATTATGTGATGTTCTAATTTTCTTTGAGGACGAAACATTTGGGGATTTAAGAAGTAACTGTTACACACTATTGAGGGTACAATATCTTAGGAAAATAGTGGGAGCACCATTATAATTTAAAGTTCCAAATCTTATGGTTTATTATCAATTTGCTTATTATCTATTGTTCATTTCTATAGATTATTATGGTTTCTTTTTTTTAAAATTGTCAAAGATTCTCAATACCAACCTTTTGACTAACTGGTTTTGATTGCTATTTTTAGAAGTTTTTGTAGAAAAATGTATCATAACGATTTGATGTATGTAAGGTAAAAAGATAATTGGAAAATGTGTTCAAAGAGAATGTAAATTTTTTTCTGCACAAAACCACAATCTAAATTTTTTTGATTGGTTGAGGAATTTGAGGATTCTTCTCACTTGTGACAAGAATGCAAATGCTTTAGATAAACCTATTTCTGAATCACTTCCTGAAAATTGCCTATGAAGATAAAAAGATGAAGCAGTGAAAAAATGATGATATTCAAGCTAAGCACTACATTTTAGTTTCTATGAATAATAAGTTTCAAAGGCAACATAAGAGCAATTTTTTTATTATATACAACAAATGATTAACAATTAAGTAATGTTTAACTCATTAGCAACTTTTTGTTTTTGTAATTTTGTTGGCCCTAACCGTTTGATACGAGCATAATTGCATCTTGTGTTCTAACTTGATTATAGTAGTTAATTGGTTAAATAGGGTTGACTATACATAATAACCTATTATTATAATACTTACAAATAAATATTCAAATAAATATTTCACCGTTTAATTGGTTGAATATGATTGAGTATACAAGCAAGCATCTAAACCTAATTGTATTTATGAAAAAATTTTAAAAAGATGATTTCTATTTATACTTGAAATTAGATTATCAAGTTTACTATATCAACCCTTTCCAAGTAGGCATGTCAATGGGTAGGGTCTGTGATCTAAATCCAGACCCATTTAATTTAATTAGACTCAGATTCAGATCCAAACCCTTTTTGGTCTAAAAAAATAAATCCATACCCAAACCCTCATGGATCTGGGCATTCAATGGGTATCCATGGATATTTTATGAACATACTAAAATAAAAATATATTAAAAATGTATAGAGTTCATAAATAATATAAATACCATTCAATTTTTGTTTTCAAATAATAAAAATAACATTCAACAAGTTGAATGCAATATTATGAACTTAAAGAAAGAACTATTATTGACTACTTGTGTATATTTTCAAAGATTTAACTGCATCCACATCCAATCTTTTATTTGTTTGCTTTTACCTTTTCTCCTTTTCCTGAAAAAGTCTGCACCAATTACAATAACAACTAGGATTAGTTCTTAAAAAAGAAAACAATCATAACATATATAAATATTCAACCTTATTAAAAAAAATGTAATTTTGTACCTCTTTTTCTTATTTAAGTATCAATATTGGTAGATGTCTCGCAATGAGCCCTAAAATAGTGAATGAGATAAAAGTCATTTAATTAAGAACCAATAGCAAATAAATGATAGAATATGAATATTTATAAATATTTACTCATTTTTTTCTTGAAGCCAATCCAATCATCAGTAGTCACTAATACTCCACATCTGGAAGCAATTTGGCACGAGTCTCATCAATCAATCTACCCTTCAACAGGTGTGTGTTTTTCTTCATCTCCCAAGATGACCACTCTGTCTTCATCTCCAATATTAAGAGTGGGATCCGTTGCCAATTTGTAGAAAGCAAAAATAGATTGATTATTTACATGATTCAGTGCATATAAAAGTAATATACCCTAATTTGCAAGTACTATGAATAAAGTAATCAGTAGAAGACTTTTATTTCATAAAGCAATCAACGAATCAATGCTTTATAATATCATGAATTTATTATTACTTTAACATATCGTGCACAACTATTTATTGTGCACATAGACGAATTGGGAACATTATAGTAGATTCGTTACTACCAAATTACATCATATATTCATATGAAATATTTTTTGAACTTACCAATCTTTGAACTTAGTAGAGTAAAACAATAAAGACAAATTGAGAGATGGTAGGGCAAAAGAAATAGTTTGCAAGATTTCTAAGAAATGAAATAGAGAGGTAGGGAAAGACAATGGAGGCACACAATAGATAGGCATAGGTGGAACTAATTAGTGTTTTATTAGGTTAAGAGTGAATCATTTAATCTAACGGTCATGAAGTCTTACATCCAATCGTCATAGAATATTAGATTATTTTATAAATTTATTAATATATATTATTTAATTAAATATACATGGGTCTGGGTAGAGTCTGATATGGGTCTGGATTTGGATATGAATTCCAAAAAATCAGATCCTACCTAGACCCATAACTCTCTCACATGGTCTAGGTCTAGGTTAGGTCTGAATTTGAAAAATTAAATCCAAACCCTGTCTATATGTATTGGATCTGGATTGGATCTGAGTAAAATCTGACCCATTGACATGCCTTTTTCCAAGCTAAACACAACTTGAAGGGAAGTTACTTGTAGTGAAAGTGCTGAGAGAGAGAATAGTTGGTAAAACATAAGCCTGAAATAGACGAGCAGCTGCTGGGGGAGTTTCCTCCAAATGCCCAATAGCTGTCGAATTACTGCGTATAGCAACAGAGAAAGCAGACAGTCAAAAGCAACTCTTTCTTAAATCACTATTTCAGAATTAAAACGGAAAAGTTCCATTAAAAGAAGGAAAACAAAAAAAAAAAAGAAAAAAGGCAATAATAGAAAGTGCATTAGGCAAAACATTTTAATTGTTAGCTCCTGTCCTTTTCAACATGACTAAATTAGGAGTATATATTTGGACCCTTTCTTTAATTTAATTAATTTTCTTAGATGAAGGTTCTATTAATTTTGATAATTGTGACATAATCATACCTCTATAGACTATAGAATCCAAATTATTATGGGAAAAATATTCGCACAAAATGAAAAAAAAAAAATCGAAGTAGGTAGTAACGTAAAATTTGTTGAATTCACTAACTAAATCAAAGGGGTAAAACCAACTAAAGAGGCCCAAGAATTTCTATTTCCTTTTATTTTAACATTATTCTTCACATTTGAAACGTAGAAAGAAGTTACAGGTAATTTACAAATCATTGAACCAAATTTAATCAAAATTTCAGATATTGTACTTTCTTAGGACTCTACTCGAACTTGACATTTTGAAAGCAAATTGGGAATTATTTTTAACTCGATAACTATAAGTGAGACTTTTTAATTAAAAATGGACTGAAAGAGCTAAACTCTAAACATCGTGTGAATGTCACATCATAAAAATTATTATCTGCTAAATTTATATGATCTCATATTGAATGGGATCTTACTATATATATATATATATATATCTCTAGCATAAGAACTCAAATCAAAGACAAAAGCAATCCAATTTTTTTTTAAAAAAAAAGAAAGAAAATCAACAGAAATATTATCAGGTGATGCAGAGTAGCATTTTTGGAAATACACACAATAAAAAAGAAAAATACTCGTAGAAATATAAAAATTAAAATTTATAAATCTATTAAAAGGTGGTAAATTTCCTAATAAATTCCTGGAAGCTGCAGGTTGTTTTCCTTCTCCTTGTAATAGACGTAATCTCGTACGATCACATCAATATAAATAAACTTCCAACACTTAAATTAGTGTAAATTTTCTGGAAGGACTTCAGCTTTCAACTTTCAGCTTAAGATCTCCGGCTAAAAGTTTTCCAGTCAAAAGAGAAAGCAAAAGTAAGTTATAGTACAGTGAAAAAAATTTGAAAACCCTTTTTTTTTGGGGCAAAACCATTGTTGAATTACTGTACACAGTGAAAGAGATACTGTATAATTTTTGTCTTTGCTAGCCGTCTTTTTTCTGTTTTCTTGGCCCTCAAGTTTTCAGTAGTCCTTGTGCTAAGGTTTTTGAAGGGATTTATTTTTTTTCCCATAATTTTTTAAAAAATTTTTTTTTCTCTGAGTTCATGAAAGAGGGAGTTCAAGCCATAATCGAAAATTTTGTGGGTAATTTCAGAATTTGCTTCTTTGTTCTGTCTTCCTTAGAATCTCTGTTTGTGAAATAGATGTGGCTATCTACTGAAGAAGGGGAAATATTTCAAATCCAGATTAAAAAGAGCAAAAGAGAACAGAAAAGAAATGACATGTTTAATATACCCTTTTTTGCTTATTGTCTTCACTAAAATTTTATTGGGCTTGAATTGCATCCAATTTAATTTTCTAAAACAGGGGAATATATAGAAAACTTTATCTCTTTTGGGGAAACATTTTTTTGGGTTTTGGGCAGGTTGTTTTATGGCCCCTGAAAATAAGGTCTGAGATAAAGCACTCAGAAAAGAGAAGTTGAAACAGAACATACATCCTGTGTATGATTTTCATAGACTTTTATGGAGTGAGGATTTTTCTTCTTGCGGTGTTCATTGTTTACTTCATGAAGTTATAGTTTTGATTGGCTTGATATTTGGAGCACCAATTGATTCTGTAATCTTGGAATGGAGATGGTGTGAATTGAAGTTAAACTTCTGAAGTGTTCTTTGTCGCTTTTTCCACTTTGTTTGCCATTTTTGTTACAATTCCTAAGAAACATAATAAGAGAACTAAAGGACTAGAGTTTATTTCTTTGTAAAACTCATTCAAAACTCATAACATGAAACTGTTGTATTTATAGAGTTCAAAATAACTCCACTAACTTCACTAATTCCACTAGCTACTCCACTAACTCTACTAATTCCACTAATTAAGTAGAACAAAACAAACAAACATGGTCAAACTAACAACAGTAAATATTTCTAACAATGCAGATAACTTGTCTTCCTTCTACACTTCTTAATTGCATTATATGGCATTTATGTGTTGGTTGTATACTTCAATAGAAACTGAATTAGTGATTGTCAACTTGTTTACCAAATTGCATTCTGTTTGATATTTTTTCTATTAATGCTTGCACACATTCACGCTGATAGGTGGCGTTTTGTGTATTGTAACACAGACATGTGATTACAAGATTTTCCATTTGTTGTCTATTTCCAAGTGTAGTCAATTCCAAAATCACCTGATGTTTTTGACACTCTTTGCCCATGCAAAATTATTTACATGTATGTTCTGCTTATAATTTTGTGCACAAAATCCATTTTGGGCTGTTATGGTAGTCTTGTACTTTTCAAACTGCTAACTGGATCTAAGACTTCTTCAAAAACAACTTGCTAACATGCCGATTTATCAGAAACTGCATTTCAAAAATACCAAAACGAGGCAAGTTACTAGAAAATCGGATTCAAAATTAAGGGATTCAGAACCATGTTTGCTTCTAGGAGCTCTGTGATGGCAGGCAGTAGCTTAAGATTTCGAAATCAGTACGTGAATAAATGCAGCTTTATTATGCTTCATTAGATTGTGAAAATAAGCAATTCTGCGAAAGTGGTTGGCTAAATAGAAGAAAAGCCTTGCTGAGTTTGTACTTGTAATGTATCTTGTATTCCCAAAGTTGCAAACAAGTGTAATGCTCATGAATCTGTGATATCCTACTCAAGGTTGTCAGCCTGCTAATGTCGAGTAAATACCTGCAAATCATTATTTTTCCTCTGAAGAGGTTGCTTGGTATATGTTGTTTGCTACTTAATATCTTCCATATGGATTTAATCCACGGTTTTCTCTGTTTTAGGGAGGAACACTACAACAGAAAAAAATGTATCACGTTGCAAAAGCATCTGAATTTCTGGTCGTTACTGGGATCTGTATCAATGACATAAAGATCACAAAGAAGGCAATTATCTGGCCATTTCAAAAATGTAGAATCATTGACGTGACTCCTGTCAACTACACTTTTGAAGTTAATGCAATGAGCGCCGAGAAGCTGGCCTTCCTCCTCCCTGCTGTTTTCACTATTGGTCCACGAGTTGATGACCATGAGTGTCTTGTGAAATATGCCAAGCTTCTGTCTCATCATAAGCGTGATTCACATGATGTCATGGAGCTTGTCAAAGGTGTCATTGAGGGAGAAACTCGTGTTCTTGCTGCTTCAATGACAATGGAAGAAATCTTCCGAGGCACCAAAGAATTCAAAAAGGAGGTATTTGAGAAGGTTCAGCTGGAGCTTGATCAGTTTGGACTCTTGATTTATAATGCTAACATTCAGCAACTAGTTGATGTTCCCGGACACGAGTATTTCTCATACTTGGGTCAGAAAACCCAAATGGAGGCAGCAAATCAGGCAAAGGTTGATGTTGCTGAGGCAAAGATGAAGGGTGAGATAGGAGCTAAGGAAAGGCAAGGACTGACGCTTCAAAATGCTGCTAAGATTGATGCCGAGACAAAGATTATAGCCACACAAAGGGAAGGTGAGGGGAAGAAGCAGGAGATCATGGTAAAATCCCAAGTACAGATTTTTGAGAATGAAAAGGCAGCGGATGTTGCTGAAGCCAATGCTGAGTTGGCTACGAAGAAGGCTGGATGGGCTCAGCAAGCAAAGATAGCAGAGGTGGAAGCTGAAAAAGCTGTGGCCATACGTGAGGCTGAGTTGCAAAAGGAAGTTGAGAGGAAAAATGCATTGGCTAAGACTGAGCAGCTGAGGGCCCAATTGCTTAGCAAAGCTAGCGTTGACTATGAGATTAAGGTATGCCACTGGTCTCAATTGCACCTGACTAAGACTACTTCTTTTTCAAAAAAAAAAAAAGGCTTATTCTGATTTATTAATTATGATCCATCTAACTAAATCTGGACTCTCTTTGTAGATTTTAAATTGCTTCTAATTTGTCTAATGCATTTCTCGATGACCACCTTACAAATTATTGCTCGCAAGTGTCAGTTGGCATTGATAACTTGGCTTCATATGTCTTTGTTCTTAACATGACTCAGGAATTAGGTGTTTTGTCTTTTAGATTCTAGTTTTGACCTTTAATTTGAAATGGATGCTTGTGAATGCTAATACAAGCCTGTTAAACTTCGTTCCTTAATGTCTACGTAATGTGGTCTTAATTGTAACTTTTGGGGTTAATTTCACTTTGTACTCTGTAACTAGATTCAAATTCTCATTTTGGTTCTTAAACTTTAAAATGGGGTACTTTGGTCTCTAAGTTACAAAATTTGTCATAACTTTAGTCCCTATAGCATAAAACTTGTCCATTTTAGTCCCTAACCTATAAAATGTGCTCCCATTTAGTCCCTAAAGTATACCCACTTAGGCGAAATTCTGTCTCACTTCCTTAAAGATGTTATTTAAGTGAGACAAATTTTATAGTTCAGGAACCAAAGAGTCTTATTTTAGAGTTTAAGGACCAAAGTGGGAATTTGAGTACAGTTGAAGGGTGCAAAATGAAATTAACCCTAACTTTTGTTACCCATGCTGGTTGATCTGGTGCAATTTAGGAACCTCAAATTTTTACTCTCTTTAAGCTTTCTTGCAAATCACTTTGGATGAGCACCTCAAACAAGAGTGCTTTTTATTTACAGTACATTGAAAGAATCCCATATTTTTACTATATGAAATTCATTTTGGGTCCTTATATCTGAATTAAGCTTTCAACACTACAGACATTTGCACATGTATCACATCAATTCCTCGTTATGGACTTTGATTTTAATGACTAAATATACAACTCTAGGCTCAAGAGGCAAATTCAGAGCTCTACAAGAAGCAAAAGGCCGCAGAGGCAGCTTTCTATGAGAAACAAAAAGCTGCGGAGGGTCAGAGAGTTGCAGCAGAAGCTCAACTATATTCAAAACAAGCAGCTGCGGATGCAGAACTTTATGCAAAGAGAAAGGAAGCTGAAGGGATGGTGGCTCTTGCAGAAGCACAAGGAGTTTACATCAACACCTTGCTGACATCATTAGGTGGAAACTACCACGCATTCAGAGATTATTTGATGATTAATGGTGGAATGTTCAAGGACATTGCCAAAATTAATGCTGAAGCCATTAAAGGACTGCAACCAAAGATAAGTGTCTGGGCAAATGGTGGAGAGGGTATGGATGGAGCAGCAGCTGGAAATTCAGCCATGAAAGAGATAGCATCAGTTTACCGTGCATTGCCTCCCCTGCTTGAGACAGTGAATGAGCAAACTGGTATGCTGCCTCCAGCTTGGGTGGGTAGTCTCTCCAGTTCTAGATCTAGCCAGCCAGCAAATTAGTAATCAAAGCAATATCTAGTGGTAGGACCTCATTTACATTGCACTGATCTCTAAACTTGCTGAATCATGTTTTTTTATCTTGCTCATGCTACATGCCTAATTATGAGGTAAATTTTCAAGGTAGAACAGGGGATACTAATTGAGATGGTCATGTGCTCATAACTTGGTGCTGTGATTTAGCAGCCATTGCAAGCTTTTCTTATGAATTAAAATTGGATCCACTTAGCTTTTTCTATTTGATTTTATCGGTCGAAACTACTATCATCAGAGCCGCAGATTGCAGTCGTGTTTAGCCTTTAAGGTGATTTCCACACTTTACCGCTCAATGCTTGACTTATAAGTACATTATACTGTTTGTCAAACTTCGTTTGCAATCCAATGGTCTGTGAAGCTGTTAGAATCATCACAAATGTGAAGTACAGAGGTACAAGGATATTGCATCAGTTCTGGGAAATGTATTGAGAAATCATATCTGATGAATTGGGATAGGAATGATCTGGAAAGGAGAGTTCGAACTTGGATTCCTGTTCTCCATGAGCAATAATAATTAAGGCATTGTGCCTTTGGAATGGATGGAATGTGGAAATCTTGCTAATATTTTCTTTACACGTTAAAATCTTAGTAGCATTTTCAAATAGGGCAATATACATTTTACCTCTTGTGATTTAGTGATTTTTCACATAATCTCCTATGAATTCAAAAGATATATATAATCCCCTCATAATTTGGATTAAAGTGTCAAAATTACGAAATTTGTATTCTGTAACTAAGTCAATTAAAATATCAAAAGTACCATTATACAAAGTTGAAAATTATTTATTAACTACGGGGGTTATTTATATATTATGAAAACTATAAGGGGGTTATATGGTAAAACACTAAACTATAAGGGAGTTGTATAATGAAATATAAAATCATATGAGGTTAGAGTATCATGCATGTTATATTTATATATTTTGGTCACTTCAACCATTTTAGTTTTTAAACAAAGATAATTTCGACATTGTTATGGATTCTGTTACAAATTATTATTTCCGTTATTTTGACACTTTAATCTAAATTATAAAGGGGTTATATATAGTTTTTGAAACTATAAGAAGGCTATGAAAAAAATCGCTAAATCACAGGGGAGTAAAGTGTATTTTGCCCTTTCAAACATTGCTTTTTGAGTATGCACAGGAGAGTATGCAAAAACAAAGGAAGAATAGGGAAAAATCCAGCCAAAATTCAAACTAGGGTAATTTTTAATTTTATAACACTATGCTGGAGCAAATTTTATAGAATGCAGTCCTCGAATTTTTAAAACCCCTTAAAAGATCTGTTTTTAAGTCTTAACATTTTTTTGACACTCCACCTGACTCTATTACAAAAGTCAAAAAGCTCTCGACTTCCACTATAACAGTATTTTTAATAGAAAATTTCTTAATCAAATGACAAATGTAAATACATCTTTACCCAATTTTTGCAAGGGAAGGATTCTCACATTAATGCCATCAATCTTGAGTCATATTTCGAATTAATGAAGGCTGTCAGTTAAAAACTGTTCATTAGGTGAAAACTCGAAAGGGCACCTTTTCAAAAAAAAGAGAGAAGGAAAAAGAAAAGAAGAAAAAGAAAAAAAATAAATGGACGGAGGCAATCTTAGTGAAAACCCGAGAGGGCGCTAAGCAAGGATTTTGAAGTACAAATTGAGCCGTGAACGAAAAACAAAGGATCGACACTATTGAGAAGCTGGTGACTATATTCATTTGGATTTCTTTTCATACTAAGATTCTTTGGGTGACACTAAATTTCAAAAAGGTGATATCCGAAAGGGTTAAATGTGGTGTTTCTCTCATCATAGAAGGACCATTCAAATTTGTATGACTCTCCAAGTCATTTTTCATAAGAGTCATTTTCTCGTTGAAAGTCATTTTTACTTTATATTTTGCGTCGTAGCATGAAATAATCTTGTTTAAACTTTTGCGTGCTTTCCATTAAATTCAACCAAGAAACAATCCCCGTAATTTATCGTCATTGGTGCATACATATATATCTCATGGTATAAGCATGGTTGCTTAAGTACAGATACTAATATATCAAGAGGGGGTTGCACAAAATTTCTAAATCGGACAATTTCTAGACATCAAAAGGCTCATATTTACAGGGTTCTCAAGACTCAAGGGACCGCATGGTGGTTGCATTATATTTCATCCTAATTATTTTTTTTTTTGTAAGATTGAATTACGCTCGTCTTCTTAAAGGAAGAGGAAAATTAGCATTTATTTAGCTAAGTCTGATTTATATTAGGGCAAATTTTTTCACAAAAGCGATATCTGATTTTATATGTAAGTTTAAGGCTTATTTAGAAAAATAGCAAAAATAACTTCACATCTTTTGATTCAAATACATTTTCATGTAACCGTTCATTTTGTTGGATTTAAGTTTTATCCTACCAACAATTATTTTATTAGGTCTGGATTTTATTCTACCAACCATTATTTTGTTGAGTTTAAATTTTATTCCACCAACCGTTTATTTTGTTGGATTTGAGTTTTACCCCCACCAACCGTTTATTTTCCCAACAACCGTTTATTTTGTTGGGTTTGATTTTTATTCTGTCAACCGTTTATTTTATTGGGGTTGAGTTTTATTCCACAAACCGTTATTTTGTTGAGTTTGAATTTTATCCCACTAACCGTTATTTTGTTGGGTTTAGATTTGGATTTTATCTCACCAACCATTATTTTGTTGGATTTGAATTTTATCTCATTCATCGTTATTTTATTGGATTTGAATTTTATCCCAATAACCATTTTTTTATTGGGTTTGAATTTTATTTCACCAATCCATTAGGTTTTATTAGTTGTTCAAGGTTAGGTTGTATTCTACCAATCAAATCTGGTTTCAAAACGACTTTGTAAATTTTTTAGTTGTTTGGGGATTGGAGTGGATCCTATCGATCAATTTAAATGCTTAATAATTCCAATTTTGTTTAAAAAAAAACTCACTTTATTTGTTTTGATTCAGTTGCAGTTGAAGTAGACAGATAAATAATTTGATATCTACGTTTTTGTCTTTAGTTTCTGCAAAATTCAGACAAAGAGGAGCAAACTGTTGACACCAAAATTTTATCTATTCCATTTTATTTTTATTTTATTTATCACTATTTCATTTTAAGAAAAATCATTTTCACCTTATTTGATTTTTATTTGGTTGGTTGTGTAGGAAAATCAAAAGGGAAAAGAAGAAAGAAACGAAAAATGAAAAAAAAATCAGATTTTTGAAAAGAAAAAACTCACGTGCGCGTTATCTTCTTCCTCTCCTTCGTACAAAAACCAGTGCATGAGTACAAATTATCAGCTGAGATTTGAGGGATCCAAATCCATTTTGGCTTTAGATTTTACTTGCCTTCTAAGCTTAATTCGTACAAGGGACACCTCAGCCTCAAATTCTTATCCAAAAAACAGCTAGAATTTGATCGAATTGACCAAATGTGATAGCCCCACCTAACCCTAGAGCGTACCCAAGATTTTGGCGGACTGTCTGTCCAACTCTCACCAGGATTCAGTCACATAACATGAAAATTTACAAATAGACCCTCAAAAAAAATAATATTAATTACAGCCAAAGAGTTGAACTTGCCAAAAATCAAACCAAACAAGTCAGTTAGACACCTATGCAGTGCTCACACGAGCAACTAACAAACTTAGAAGAAAACGAGACTTTCCTTAATTCGATCTCTCAAGTTCTCATCCCTGTAAGGAAAACAAATGGCGTGGAATGAGTTAAAAACCCAGTGAAGTTTCAAGTAATTAAGCAAGTAAAATACAAGACAAGATAGCATATCCAAACATCGAGAAACAAGTCAAACACGAATGGATCATGACTCAGTATATAGCTAAGCAAGTAGCCAGATAAAACATGCAAAAGGGTACAGTAAGGAATACATTCATGTCAAAGGATACAGGTTACTCTCCGAAGCAAGTTTCACTGTACCTTGATCAAGGTCTGTTGACTCTCCGTCAACCGCAGAAGTATAATGTTCGTAGATCTCCACTTTACACCAATTTTCGTCCACCGATCAACTCTCTTACCAGGCTCGAACGCCACGGGGGTACCCAAGGTTCGTCGATCTCCTCGACCAAACCCTTACTGGCTCGATTCGACCAACTAGCCCTAGATTGGACTTATACTCCTGTATATTCAATAATTCAGGAATGGCTTATAGCCCCAGTATTCAGTAAACAATAATGGAGTCGTTGGCTAATATCCAATGCTCACGCAGTAAAGATTGGAGACGTTAGTTGTCACTTAACGCTTCATATTCAGAAATAAATAGTGGTGGTAATATTCGAGCATATCGATTAGTCGAGGAGATAACACTCCACTCGACAAAACAGAATAGAGGCACTGAGACAAGATGAAAGGTACCTCCCACTCGGATGGAGTGTGGTATATGCGACCGTTCAATCCTAATGTCGATGAGATAACTCTCTAATCGACTTAATCGGAATAAAAGTACTGAGACGGGATGAGAGGTACCTCCCACTCGGATGGAGTGTGGTACATATGGCCGCTCAGCACTTGAAAGTCAAATATAAGCACAAACACAAGTACAAGTCAATCAAGTTCAAGTGAGTACAAGATCATTCAAGAAAGGGAGGCCAAGTGCGATAAGGACACACTCGCCTAGCCAGAATCAAGTCACAAGAAATATCCAGTAATTCACATTCTCAAGTATTCTAAATATTTCAAATAAATATACAGGTCATATACAAATTAGGTTACTTGTTCATGCGTGAGGGAGATATCAAGTACTTAGTCAAGTCGGGTCAATTGAGGGTACAAAAGAGCACACTCGCCTAAACAGGTTCAAGTCACAATTAAGTTCAGCATATCATGTTTCAAGCATTTCAAGTATTTCAAGTCCAAACAGTTGAAAATCGGATGGCTACAAAAACTTGATCAAATAAGAAGAACTGGAGAAAATTAGAAATCTCTTTAGCAAATCCAGTCACATATCAATTATAACAAAATGGCCAGTACATATTTTAACAAAATACCAAAATTTGGTTGAGCGAGGTCAAGTGCAATAAAGTACACACTTGTCTATGACACAAGAAATCAAGTACCTAGCATTGTCTAACAATAATGAGCACGTAACATGTAAGTCGGTGGGATAATCACCCGAGTGACTAACAAGTCAAGTACAAACAAAGCATTTCATTTCATATGAATGTCACGAAATGAACTACAAAGGATCGAGTATGATAAAGTACATCTTCGTCCCAAGGGTTATCAATTCAAGAGCAATTACTTTAATCAAATAAGCATGCTATTAAAGCAGGAGACATTCTACATAAATATTTTCATGTACTTGGAACACTCACCTGTTAAGAAATGCAGAGCTTAATCGTCAAGTTCCACGATTAACCTTACCTCCGTTTCCCAATCCTAGGGCAACAAGTGAAAGTCATTAATGATCTAGATTCAATTCCAATCCAAATGTGAGCTCATTAGGTGACCAAGTGAGTGGTTAACTTCACTTGTTTTGGTTCAAATTCATCCAAATAAATCTCCTAGGGTTCATAGACTAGGGAAGCAAGTTATCTAGCATCATTGGAGCTCAAAATGCAACATACATAATTAATTAAAAGAGCCAAAACAGTCTAGCCAACCAATGGTACTAAAACAGTCTACTACTAACTCAAACAACCGCTTTTCTTGCTTAAATTCCATTTTATTTCACACCAAACCTTAAACCAATGTTTATCCAAGCTTCTAAGGCCTAACTAAGGTGCAAATGAACCACAAAATCAAGGAGAAACCTCCCTTACAAAACCGCTCAGTCAAGAGAAAAGGAAAATAGTCCACAAGTTCACTTATATCACTAACCTTCATCCTTACATTGTAGTTAACTTAAACATCATACCAAGCATTATCCTAAACTCAAAAAGGGTCCAAAACCATGTTAATACATGAAGGAAAGTTATGAACAAAGTTCAAGCAATTCATCAAACACATGGTATTCAAAACAACTAACCCTGCTACCACTTGTTTAGTTCAAGAATTTTAACCATAAACAACATCCATGTGACTCCAAGTTTGCCATCAAATCTTCAAACACATGATATAATACAAGAAAATTAGGATTTAAGGTTCACATCCCTCTCTTATGTGAAGCTTGAAGCACCAAAACAAACCACCAAAACCAAAGCTCTAGGCTTGAAACACACTCTAGGGTTGCAAGTAACTCACTCACTAACTCAAGTTCCTTCTCTTATGATTTTTACTCAAGATCAAACTAGGGTTTTAAAAGCAAGAAGATAGAGTTTTCTTCCTTCCTTTGGAAGCTTCAAGCTGGCTGAAAATATGGTGGAGGAAATGAAGTAAAGTTGGTTTAAAATTCCTCTAATCCTTTAGTCAAACAAGATGTGTGGTTAGGATTTTGCCGTTTAACCCAATCTTGGCCCTTTCTTCCCTTAATCTTTGACTAATGATGTTTCTACTCTCCAAATGTTCCGATACCTATTTAACACCTCTAAACTATCACATAAAGTCCCAATCATAAATAAAAGGACATTTGATCAAAGTGTATGTGGTGAAATAAAATAAAATCAATTCAAGGAAATGTTACAATTCAAATAAAAGTAATAAAGTGAAATGTAAAGAAATGTTATAATGCATGTAGAATGCAATGCAAGGACATGTTATAAGTGATTTAAATCTTAGGGCAAGACATGTAGTTTAGGAGAATTGTGTTTTAAAGTGAGGGTTCTCACACCAAAAATATGGCCACAAAACCCAGTTCATCTCAGCCTTTCCTCTGAGGGTTTTGTGGTTTCCATTTCATTTAAATAGCAAAAAGACGCAGCTTTAAGGCAAGAAAAAGGGAAGAAAAGTCGGCGGCATAAGGGATAGGTGAGGAAGTCAGAAAAGCGAGAAAAAAAAAAGAAAGAGAGAAAATGGAGGAGAAAAGGAAATTTGGCAGAAAATTTTTTCGAAAAACAAGCTGGTCAACCAGCCATCTTGGATCTCGATTTTCTTCCTCGATATAGCTCCATTGGAGCATATTTTTATTTCTGGGTAATCTAGGAAGTGAGTAGAGGAAGTTTCATTAGAAAGTTTTCTAGAAAAACTCCCACAGGCCCCTCAAATTAGAGCCCAAATTTGCTTGCCTGGAAAATTTTTCTGCAAAAACATTGAACAGGTTGGACAAACAGTCCTATTCATCATCGATTTCCCGCTTTGATTGAGGTTTTAGTCATGATTTCTTTGTTTCCGCATCTTCTCCGATCGTAGTGGAGAAGCTTTTGTGTTAGGTGATTTTCAAAAAAATGGTTCCAAAACGTTCAATCTAAGCCTGAACTTGCTGCCATCACGGTTCTTGAACATTCGTCGATGAAAGCTCTCTCTCTCTCTCTCTCTCTCTCTCTCTCTCATTATTTTGGCTCTTGGATATGTTTTTCTTGAGGTTTACTGCATTATTCGGGCCTCCTAAAACATCAAAGGTAGTGTATTCCATATTTTCCTTTTTCATCTAAGTTTAGATCCGTATCAAACTTGTTCAAATCCTGGCTATACTCATTTTCTTCTTTTTTTTTGCTTTTTTTTCCCATTCATTTCTGTGGATCAATAGTTCAGATTTTATTGTATAATCTTATGTTAGACATTGTGTTTGGATATTGGGCTACACGGTACTATGTATTTGGGTCTGAAGTTTTTGGTAATAGTTCGGCATGGTTGCTGTGTTTGATGAACCGCAAAGATTGCAGCAAAGTTTTGAATAGCTTGCATGGAAATTTAGAAAAAATTGCAATTTGGCCCCTTGAATTTTGCATAATTACACTACTACCCAAAATATTATGAAAAATGAACCAAATCTTCCCTTTTTCAAGCCTTGACCCTTTTCTGCGTATTTTATGTATGTTTTGAGTAAATTATTGTAGGTTTTAGCATATAATCATTTTTTGTTTGACTTCTATATTTATTCATTTAAATATTTCGGGTAGGAAAATAATTTAAGAAGTGGGTAATGTTATTTGATTAGGTTTTGGCAAATGGGTTGGTGGTTTATTTTCTTTGGGTTATGACATGAATTTTTTGGCTAAAGCCCAAACATTTCTTATTGGGTTTACTTGGTCAAAGGAACAGACCAGTCCATTCTTTTCCTTTGAATCTTTCGCTAGGCCAAAGGATTTCAGGCCAGAAAATAAATAAAAACGGCTTGTTGGCCTTTTTCTCTAAAGAAATCTGATATAAAAATTACAATCTAGTCCCTGGTCTTTGGAATAATTTTATTAGAGCTTTTGATTTCTTTCAATTAGGTCCCTAATTTAATTACAATTTGATCCCTAAACTCTATCTTTTGTTCAATTTTTACCCTTAATCTTTATAATAATTGTAAGTTGACCCCAAAAATTTTCTTTATTTTTGCAATTGGATCCCTAACAACATTGATTTCTTAAGAATAATTGGTTTATCTCCCTTAATTGTTAATCATGCTTCATTTAAATGCATTTAATTTGTTAATTTTAAGGATTTTATGTTTGTTTATATTCCTTTATAGTAATGGAGTGAATTTGACATATGTTTACCCTTTCTTTTTAATTGTTAATTAATTGGTGTCTTGACTATTTTATTGATTTTGGAGTACAAATAGGGCAAGTTCTACCTCATTTAATCACTACTTCAAGGGAGGTACTTTCTACTATTATTTTAAGTTATTTTATGTGCTTCTATGTGATTTTATGTGTGATTATATATTTTAAGTGCTTTTTCTTTTTATTTATTCATTTTATTCATTTAAAGTTTTAGTTTGTTTATTTAATTTTTCATTGTCCTTTGAGAGGCATTTAAATGTCAAATTATAATAGATAGATACCTAAGAAATGTATTTAGTTAAGTTATGTAATAGATAGATTTTATTTTTATCAAAAATGTAATTAATTAGATAAATGTAATAGTTAGATTATTATTTTTTTTATTTATTCATTTTATTCATTTAAAGTTTTAGTTTGTTTATTTAATTTTTCATTGTCCTTTGAGAGGCATTTAAATGTCAAATTATAATAGATAGATACCTAAGAAATGTATTTAGTTAAGTTATGTAATAGATAGATTTTATTTTTATAAAAAATGTAATTAATCAGATAAATGTAATAGTTAGATTATTATTTTTTAAATCCCCTCTTTAGATTGTAGTTAGAACCCCAAATGTAACAATTAGGTTTTTATGTGCGTTTCTTTACTTGTGTGATTGCATGCTTGTGTGCTTATGTGTTTATGCTCTTAAACTATTTTGCATTTAAATATTATGCTTATGTGTTACGTGCTCTATATGCTTTATGTGTTTACTTATTTTAATTATATTTTATATAGGATTTATTTATATATAATAAATGCATGACTTTACCACACTAGTTCAACGTTACTTATGGTCTTTCTCCCCATATTGTCATTAGTCCAACGCTAGTGAGAACTTGTAGAAATGGACTAGTCGAATATTAGACCCCTTTGACCATTTTCACATTAGATTCATGCCCTGTCTGGCGTTTATTGCATTTTATGCATTTTTCCTATTTTAGGTTATTTTCATTTGCGTGATATTTTTCCTACTATTATTCAGTTACCCCCTATATGTTTGGATCATATCATTTAAAATTTCATCTCATTTTAGAAAATTAGAAATAGACTAGTCTATTTGCTTGATTAAATTAGGAGAGTCACCCTTCAAATATGGGAAACGAACGAATATGATTTTTTAGTCTTAGCATGCTCTTATCCCCTTTATAAGAAGGAAAATTGAGTCACGAATTTTAGCATCCCGTACCTGTTATGTTACATTCTCCTCTTCTAGATCATGTGTATTTATCTATGTATTATAATTTCCTCTTTGGAGTCTCATCTTTTACATATTCATGACCTTTTCGAAAGATCATTTTTGGTCTTCACAATTAATGTGATTAGCCCCAATTAAATTTTAAAGAGATATTTCGACCCTCAAAATATCGCTCTAGATCTAGATTCACATTCATATAGAAACATACTAGTGTGATAAGTTTTATAAATTAGATTAAGAAAATTTTCGACTAAATCTCGCCACTAGTTTTGATTAGGTTGAAAGGGTACTTTAAGTTTAAACCTATCAAATCTTTGCATTCCCTTTCTTCAAACGTGACTCCTAAACTCTTTTATCTTATTTTCAAAAATCTGGAGTCGTCTAAAAAGATTTTTTTAAAATATATATATATTTTAGGTGATTTGGTACACGTAAACTCAATATCCTCAAACCATCTCATATTATAAGTCCAATTTTAGGCTCTTTTCCTTTATTTTCTAAAATCAAAAACTCAGTATTTTACCTACTAAATTTATTTTTCAAAAATAGGGCGTGACAGCCTTCAAGGTGTCCAAAAATGGGACCGGTTCAAACCGTTAGAATGAAATTATGGGCAGATAACCAATCATTTGCGTCAAAACCATGGTCATGAAGCTACTGCAGCCCAGTGCCAATAAAGATTCTACTAGTTCAAGAAAAAATGACAACTCTTTTACCAGCTTCGTGGGCTTTCTAACAAGGCCAAGGCTGGCATCAAAAGTGAAGAGGTCACCTAGAATTTCACTACTAGCTTTGACCATTGGGTTGTTTTGCAGTCAGTTAGTGTTTTCTCTCCTTACAACTCGGCTACCGTTAAATTGTTCCTACTTTGTAATAGCAATTAGGTTCCTGCTTTGATTTATCAATCCATGTACAGCAATTAGGTTTAACATATAAAATTGTTTGTGTAACAGTTTATAATTGCTACCACTATAGAATTTTGATTATTTTGTCTCTTTACCGATAGTCCAACACGAACTTTGCCAAATTCGCTGTGCCCTTCAGTTGTGGCCTGTACAAGCGGTTTACTCCCATCATGCTTGGGGAGACCACTACAGGAATTCGAATGCAATTCACTGGCTAGCCTGTCACTCTCGAATAGTGGGAAAATGACCTGTCTACCTCTAGGAGGAGTTGAAAAGACAAGGCCAAAGCCTCATCTTCATCCCAACGTCCCTTTGACACCTCCTCTTAGGAAGGGGACAATGTGTACTATATCCCACCTATTCTGGGAGTCACTAGTGATAAGCGACCAGCATCCAGTTTGAGAAACTCCGGTGAGCGAGAGAGTTCAAAAGGCATGAAATCCACCTGATCATCTGCGGATAGGATCGATGACGCATTAAACAAGATCGACAAACTTCACGGATATGGCGATCTGCAATTGAAAGAATTGCATGGATAGAGATGAGATGTACAAAGTTGAGCATTGTCAAGATATTGTTTCCAACATGGATGTCCTCGTTGATTGGAAGGTGGAAATAGACTCGTACCTTGTCGAAGATATGAAATTAGGCTAATGCATTCTCTTTATCCGGTATGATGATACTGGACGGTATGCATGTGTCGCAAGGCATATGAGAAAGAAAGATTTAACGTAGTAATAATTCCCTACTAAGTTGAAAATTGACAGTTGAAAATTGATAGTTTTACTTGCTAGTTGAATTAGGAGTGGCCTGTGCATGATTTAATGTATCTATTCAATTGTTATGCTTATGTTTTTTCATAATGGACTATAGTTGTGCTTTGAGGGAATATGGCGCTAACCATTTTCCTACTACTACTCATACTCAGCTCCAAAAACGACCGCTATTCTTTAGATTGACTGAAAAAAATTGAAATCTATTGTATGTACATTCTAATTTTTTAATTTGTGAAGTATTAGTATAGTACGGTTCACGCAAGGACCCCATTTGCGAGGCTAAGAAGTTTTTTTCTCTAAATTATTATGTATATATTTAAGTTGGACAAGTGCTTGTCTTGTTTTTTCCTATGCTTGCTGGCACAAATATTTGTTTGCTCTCTTATCCATTTTCCACTCTGAAAGCTGAGTGATCTATCAGCAAACTATAATGGCAGACATGTCCTAAAAATATGCTTGTCATGTGCATGTACAGGGGCTATTAGCCTTGTTTAGACTACTGAAAAAGATAGACCGCACGCAGTGAAAAATAATTGAAAGCTGACAAGCATGTTAATATGAATTATTGAAACGATGAAGATGTAAGTCCAAAGCACACTACTGTCATATGCTACAAAGGAATACCAGCCTAATTGTTAAAACAAGTGAAAATTTATTTTTAAAAAATCAAAAAGCTATGAAATAATATTTTAGGATCAACATGAGAGAGTATCTTTGCTACATCTTTTATTTGAATCCTTATATGACCCCAATCTTAGAGCACATAATTATATATAGGAACTCGTCTGACTGTTATCATCCAAATTTTGAAAGCAAATGAGTAGTCATTCAAATAAAAACTAGTCTTTTACATGTTACATGTCAGTTTTAATAGAAATTGGGAACACAAAATGTAAAGAGCCATGTGAAATGCTGGCGTACATTAATTGGTGGCAGCACAACAATTCCTATATAATATGTTATGCTTGAAGGAATTCAATTGACACAGAACTCTTACTCATGCTCTCATCTCCCTGCTTATAGTTTTCTACCATCCAAACGTCTGTGCACTACTAAATTTGAAGGTAAACGTAGTCGTACACCTTGTTCAAATACTTCTTTCAATCTGTTCATACTGCTTAACTTATTATTGCTTGCCTCTATGCAATAGGATTATGGTAGGGAACAATAGGAGTACTTCAAGAGGATGAAACCACTCCATATCTACAGAAAATGTACAGGACGAAGCTACTCCATATCTGCAGAAGATGAACAGGACGAAACCATGTTAGCCTTGACAGCAGCATTAATGATATGCATTGTGACCTGACAAGGGATAAAATACCTCACCATGACGTCGCTTTAAGTGGACGTGAATAGGTGGAAGAGTTTATCAATGGACATCATCGATGAATAATGGAAAACATGCGTATAATGGAAAACAGCATTAATGACAATTATCAATGGAAAACATCATCGATGAATACTTGTGGAAAATGGTTATGTATTTAGGTCCTATCAGCAAAGGGTTGAAATCTAGGAAGTCTTGACAATGACATTAGTTATGGTCAGTCATTGCCATACTCAGCGTGTACTAGCTAAAGAACGTTTCAACTGGCCAATGAAGGCAATCAACAGAAACATGCATAGAGTACTAGTTGGCCTATACAGATTTGCCTCCACAATTATAAGGTCTTATGGCCACGATAATGTTCACCCAAGAATAGTGAACTCAAGACGTTTCTATCCATGGTTTAAGGAAAAGTTATCATGACTTTATATTAATTTTTCTTGACATAAATTGGTACATTTGTGTAGTTGCTAGCTTTGGCTTAATTGCATAATAGTTGCCTCGTCAAAAGAGAGGCACAATCATCTCCAAAATGAATTATTCAATTGACCCAATAATGGCAAGGTGCCGTTAGGGTTTTGGATGGCACACATATTCTGACATGCCTGCCTAGTGGAAAGCAAATGATGTATATCAATCGACACGGGACTCATTTGCACAATGTCCTAATAGTGTATGATTTTGACATGCGCTTCAACTATGTGTACACTGGATGGAAAGGTAGCACGCACGATGCCGGCGTTCTAAAATCTACGTTAATGTCGCCGTCAGATTTTTTGATTTCTCCTTCAGGTCATAAGTAGTGACTTTAATATTTGGCACCCACGCACACAATATTGTTTAACTACCAATTTTGTGCTGACATTTCCTAGACTATTTTGGAAATATAGGTAAGTACTACTTAGTCGTTGCAGCGTATAGGAACACTCCAACTTCTTACCACCATGTAAGAATTTATGTCTACCAGACCCAATCAAATGGTTGTTTAACACTCAACGTTCCCAATTTCAAAATGTTATAGAGCAGACATTCAAATTATTAAAGGCAAGGTTCAAAAGCCTCATGGGCCCAGTGCTGAATTTCTATATGAGTACTCAAATTAGTGTGGTAATTGCATGCTGTACGTTACATAATTTTTTGAGAATGAGAATGACATACTTCGGGAATGCCCACTTTTGATTATTCGAGAATGAGAATCCACATTTCGAGGTACAACTCGAACCTGGAGAAAGGGTACGTATGCAGCACGGGATATAATTAAAAATGAAATATATGTAATTCGAGCTGATGTAGGCACTAAATGACAACACCCGAAACATGCAGCTCGAGAGCATAGGTTAAGACGTGAAAGGTAGCACAGGATACAATGACTGCTGAAATGTATGCAGCCCGAGGGTGATACAGGCACTAGAAGACAACACCCAAAATATGGACATTATCATCACTATTTAAGGAACTAATGCCACAGTGGATCGAACTAAAATTGATCGAAATCGAAGTGGTACACTGTAAACAGGAAAGCTAATGTTGAGCATTTATAGCCTAATTGTAGTGAACCACTTACAAAAGGATATCTTTTGGTGGAAAAAGGATAAATAAATGTTTTAGCTGTCTAAATAATTATTTAAAGTAATTATTCACTGGCCAAATGCTTATTTGGAACTTTCATTATTCACAAAAGTCAACTTTGAATATCTCAAATAATATTCTAATTAATACACTATCCAAATGCACCCAGTGTATTAAAGATAAATAAAGCTGACTCGCAGCCCGATTCTAATTCTTCTAGAAAGTCCACCAGGAAAGGTCTATTCTCCTGGGAAGCATTCTTCGAGGGATTAGCCTGAGAATGAGGTTGATTTTCCAACGCAATCTCTTTATAAGCTGACTAAATCTTGATCTTGATTTCAATTTGCACTAGCCTTTGACAAGATGAGATGAAAAGTCTAAAGGCCCAAATCTGGTTTATGTCTTAGAGGAAAAGTAAGCTCTAATGGTGGGTTGTCTTCCTAGTCCCATTTCATCAACATAGTCAGAAGCAATGACTATTGCAAATACACAAGCAAAACATGTTTATTAGTAGATCACTTTCAATCCGATCTAGCAAGCAGTGCTTTTCTACGAGAGATAGTTCGAAAATAAATTTAACGACATATCAGCTAACAAGGTGACACTGAGTATAAGCTAGCGGTCTAAAAAGAAGAGAGAATTGGTATCAATATTCCAATTAAACACTTAAATATTTTCTTTCAACAACGCTAGTAAGCCTTTGCTTTTTTAACCTTGAATGGCCCAAGTGGGGATTGGAAGAAGCGCTCTAAGGGATGGGAAGAATACGCAAAATAGTGAACTTTAGAAAGGTTAGGGTTCTCCCTACTTGATCAATCAAATTAAAAACTTTTTATAGGTGTGTCATTGCATATGATTTTTGAAAACACATATTCTTGAGTATTCAATGAGTAAATTTTGGTTCAATGTGAGGGACTAGTTATAAAGACAGAAATTATTAGGTTTATAAGTAGATAATTGTGTTCCACATTAGTTCGAGAAATAAGAAAAGAACACTTAATATACAAGTAAAGATCTAAGACCTAACAACTTAAATTTTTGGGCCAAAATTGAATTTCTGACTTATATATTGGATATCTTTGATGACCTCTCTCTCTCTCTCTCTCATTTGTTTCCCTAATAAGTTGGTTGTTATAGAATAGTTGTATCGAGAGAAGACAAACAATATATAACCATTAAAATTTTAAAAATTTGAATTTTAGTTTAGTTAAAAACATTGGGGGAAAGAGGACAAGAATAATAACATAGTTTAGTCAAATGTTCAAAAATACAATCATAGAATTTTGAGTAGAAGAAAAGAAAATTAAAATAAAATTATGTCAAAGGCCTTCATCATTTCATGCTTAAAAATCACTGAGCAGGTAGAATTTATCAGAGATTATCCTGTGGACTATCCTACGGGATAAAATTAAGTAAAATAGACTTCTAATGATTGCTCATAATTCGGTGAAAACCTTATTGATGAAGTTTTATTTGATAAAAGTCTACAAAAGGGTTGTTTTCTTTGGAAGACAAGCATTTAAAAGATTTGCAATATTTCTTATAAATAAGAAGCTTATTAAAGATTTCTTGATTGCCTGTAACAACTAATTTGGTAATGTCTTTCACAAGTAACCTAAGTGTCCTATTATGCGACTATAACAAGTTAAATTAGTTGCTATCCAAATTAAAGAAAGGCTAAAGTATATCTTGTCACACCTTGAATCTAAGACATAGAATTGTCTCTCCCTTAATAATTTAATCACCATGACACAAGGCATCAACATGTCAAAGATATGTAAAGCTTTAAATTCACAAATTTGACATCATAAAATAGATTGCAGCTCTAATATCTATAATAAGTTTTACAATTGTTAGTGCAATTTTCAAATATCCAATTTAATAACATAAGCACATGTTAGGCAATTAACATAAGGCTTAAATATTTAAATACATATATGATTGGAGACTAAGTTACAGAGCTAATAGCTCAGCAAAAGAGGACTAGCAAACAAAATCTTTATCGATGTTTCAGTGAACACAAAACTTTTGTGTGGTATAGAAAAAAGACACACCCTATGTATATGTAAATTGAAAGAAAAACAGATGCAAGTTACAGGCGGTTTGGATGTTTTATTAGTATTCCTGATGAAAGGTCTAAAGGGGTCAAGGATGATGCAAAATCAAGTGATCAAGTTGTCCAAATCCCGAGTGGTCCAATTACAAGAGCTCATGCGAAGAATCTTAGAGAATCACTTCAAACTCTTGTTTATACAATTCAAGATCGAGTTGGGGATGATTTAAAGGCCATTGAAGGGCTGGAAAGTGAAGACCGTACGCTCTACACCTTGCTCCAAGTCATCACGAATGAAGCTCAGTTTAGTTGTGTAGCAAGTTGTATCGTTTGATTAGTAGCACTAGTTAAGGTTTTAATTGTCAATTTAATTATTAAAATAATTGGCCAAAAATTAGTCTTCAAGTGGCCAAAAATTTAGTTGGTTTCTTACTCAAATAAGTGATTCCAAATCACATTAGATTTTCAAGTAAGTGATTCTAAATCACATTAGGTTTCTAAGTCATGTAAAGCTATAAATAGCCTAACCTCTTAATCATTTAGAAGATCAGATTTTACAATAAAATTGTGAGTTTTATTCGCTTTTCTTGTCCAAGAGAGCTTTTCTTGACTTTTCTTGAATACTTGAGTTTTTCTTAAGTTATTCAATTTGAACTTGTCAATCAAGTATACACATTGATTGTGGCGTTCTTCTACCAATACTCTTGGTTCACTAAAATGCTAGGGTTGAGATTCGTCTTGGTTCATGGCTTGTGGTTTTGGAAGGGTCAAGGTTCGACATTCCAACTTGTTTTCTTCGTCTAGATCCGGAACTACGTGGGATATAAGCTCATACCTTCGGGCAGATTCGTATCAGTTGGTAATCAGAGCTAATTGACAAATTCAAATATATCTTGTTGTGTCAAGTAAGTTTTCCTTGTGTTAAAATTTGGTCGTGTCATATTTTCTTAGAGTCGCTAGGGTTTCTTCTTTTTCCTTGTTGTTTGCGTCTTGTTGCTAGCTGTTCGTGATTGATTCTTGGTTGCGTTGTGTTTCTTGATCTTGTTCTTAAGTTTTGAAATTGTTGAGAGTCACAAAAAAAATCTGACCATTAATTTCTTGTTGAATTCATGGCTGTCCTTGTGTTTTGGTGTCTAAATCGAGGTTGATTGTTCTTGTTCTTGAAGACCCGAAGCTTCAAGCCTAGGGTTTCTAGTTGGGTCAAGTTGATTCTTGTGTTTCTTGCATACCGTGGCTGATTCCCTTCGTTTCTTGGAAGTTCTTGATAATATCTTGAATTTCTGGAAATTCTTGGGTGAATCTTGAAGTATGGGGTTGATAATCTAAGGTTCTTGAATTCTTGAAGTCAAGTTGACCATATCTTGAACTTGACCAAGCCCTAGTTCTTGTTTCTTGAAGATTGGGGCTGATCTTGTGCAAAACCCTAAATCAAAGTCTTGTTTCTTGAGTGTAATCCGAATTTAAAGAAAGAAAAGAAATCTTGTTGCGTTGAAAAAAAGAAAAGAAAAAAGAACGCAAGAAAGGAAAGAAAAACTAGAATTGGATTCACAAGAAAAAGGAAGCAAACTTGAATTGGGAAACTAAGTTGAGTTGGGTTTGCAAAACAAATCCTAGTTGCACGCAAGTTGCCCAAATTCGGATTGCTAACCTTTGCACATGTGAGGAACCAGAAAATCAACAGCTAACCTTCCCAAAAACAACCCAAGAAACTTTGCTTAGAACTTTCAAAATCCAGTCAAGTGCAATTCGAGTAGAGTTCTATCTAGGGTTTCGAAATTTCTGCTATTTTCCCCTTGTTTGAGCCGAAGTTGTGCAATCTGTCTCGCTGCAATTCGTGCCTTTTTTCTGAGTTTTTCCGGCTCTATTTCATGTCTAAAGGTTCCACAAACAAGTTCAATCAGTCTTGGTTTGCACTTAGTTATTAGTTTCCAAATTTGGGTTAAGAGTCAAGTCAATACCTTCCTAATCTTGGAGCAATCCTTAAGGGCAGCAACCTACTGTTTTTCTAACTTATAATTCATGTATTTTGAGTCCTTATCAATCCATTTAACTTTAAAAATCTCCGCCTCAAAACGCCACCATCTTGTGTAAACTTGGTGAGAGTTTGATTCAATTTTTTTGAGAAAATTCTGATTTCTTCAAAAGAAACAATCAAGTGACTTGAGAAGTGATTGGTGAGAACATTAGAGTGTTTTAAACACTTGAGTGATACACGAGGGTGAGAGAAACATGTAAGGGAGTGAATGGGGCATTTTCTACTAACATTTGTTGAGTTTTACAGATTTAAACCATGACTAATGAGAATGAACTTACCATTGCTCATTTAGCCCTTAAAATAGATGCTATGTGGACCAAAATACAAAGGAGGTTCGACCAAAGGATTGAATCCATCCATGAGAGGATTGATCACTTGGATTCATCTATGAATTCCTCTAAGAAATCAAGAAAGAAACAATCCGTAAATGAATGTAGTGATTCAAATGCGGACACGGAGCTTGAGGGACTTGAACCAAGGAAGCCAAGAAGGAACACCAAATCTATTGGTGATGCAATCAACGGAATTAAAATAAAAATTTTACCATTTCAAGGAAAATCAGATCCAGACGCGTATCTTGAGTAGGTAGGAGAGATGAGTGGAACTTGTTTTTTATTGTAACGACTACACGGATGAGCAAAAGTTGAGACTAGCTATAATAGAATTCACCGACTATGCTATAGTTTGGTGGGATCAAGTGGTTACAAGTAGAAGGAGATATGGTGAATCATCTATAACCACTTGGACTGAGCTCAAACGCCCCATGACGAAGCGATTTGTACCAAGTCACTACTATAGAGACTTGCACCAAAAGATTCAAAACTTATCACAAGACAAGCGCTCAGTTGAAGACTACTACAAAGACATGGAAATCTCTATGCTTAGAGCTAAGATTCGAGAGGATAGGGAAGTTACAATGGACCATTTTCTCAATGGTTTGAGGGCGGAAATTACTAACCAAGTTGAATTGCAATATTATGTTGAGTTGGAAGACATGGTGAAGAAAGCAATTAAGACTGAGCGAAGGCTTAGGAGGAGGGGTACAACCAGAAATTACACCTCCAATTTCACTCCAAATCAATGAAATTTCCAGCCAAGGAGGGAAGATAAGATCGCAAGCTCCACGGCCAATTCGAAGCGAAAACAAGAAGTTTCCTCAACCTCTCGACCAAGTGCTTCTAAGACCGAATCTAGGGGAGATTCGAAATCAGCAATGGAAGCTTCAAAAGCTGGAAATTGTGACACTAAGTGTTGGCAGTGTCAAAGAGTTGGACACATTGCAAATCAATGTCCAAATCAAAGAGCTATGCTCATATTACCAAATGGAGAAATCATCACTGACGATAAGGAAGAAGAGTACAATGACATGCCTCCATTGATTGGGGAAGATAATGAGATTGAGAAGATACCAACCAGTGATAAAGTTGGTTTAGTAGCAAGGCGAGCACTACCTTCTCAAACTAGTAAAGATGAATTTCAATGTGACAACATCTTTTACTCAAGGTATCATGTGAACAACAAAATTTTGCAACTTGGTGATTGATCCAAGGAGTTGCATTAATGTTGCTAGTGCATTAATGGTAGAGAGACTAAACTTACTAACTAGTGAATACCCTCGACCCTACAAGTTTCAATGATTGAATAACAGCAGTGAGGTACGTGTTCATAAGCAAGTTTTAGTTATTTTTCACATTGGTCGATATGAGGATGATGTTATGTGTGATGTGGTACCAATGCAAGCTGCACATATTATTTTGGGTCGTCCTTGGCAATTTCATAGAAGAGTCACTTTTGCTAGGTTTTTAAATAAATACTCTTTCTTATATAATGGTAAAAAGATCACACTTGCACTTCTTACACCTCAACAAGTGCATGAGGATCAAGTTAGCTTACAAAAAAAGTATGGCATGTATGCTACTAATAAAAGGAAAAACTCAAAAGGGAAAGATAGGGTAGTGGCCGAGACTAACCCAAGGGAAAATAAAGACACCAGTTCATCCATTGAATTAAAGAAAGAAAGGAAAACCAGCATACTTGTTAGGGTTAAAGATGTGAGACAAGCTTTACATTCTAACTAGATTTTGCTTATCTTAATTTGTAAAGAAATTTTACTCACTAATGAACTTGATGTTTCCTTGCCTAGAGTTGTCACTAACCTTTTGCAGGAGTATCAAGATGTGTTTCGTGAAGATATACCTAATGGTTTGCCACTTTTAATGGGAATTGAACATTAAATTGATTCCATTCCTGCAGTTTTATTGCCAAATAAGGCGCTATATAGGACTAGCACTGAGGAAATCAAGGAGCAACAAAGGCAAATAGAGGAGCTACTTGGCAAATGATGAATTCGTGAGAGTATAAGTTCTTGTGTAGTATCTATCCTACTAGTGCCTAAGAAAGATGGAGGACGGAGAATGTGCACTGATTGTAGAGCAATTAACGCCATAAAGGTAAAGTTCGCTATCTCATATCTCGATTAGATGACATGCTTAATGAATTAGATGGTGCTATCATTTTCACTAGGATTGATTTGAAAAGTGGTTACCACCAAATTCGCATGAAAGAAGGGGATGATTGGAAAACTATTTTTAAAACCAAACATGGACTGTATGAGTCATTGGTCATACCTTTTGATTTAACTAATGCACCTAATATTTTTATGAGGCTAATGAACTATGTTTTGCATCCCTTCGTTGGTAAATTTGTAGTGATTTACTTTGATGATATCTTAATTTATATCAAGAGTTTAGATGAACATGTGATACACTTGCAATCTATTTTGGATGTATTTCGAAAGGAAAGGCTCTACACCAACCTTAAGAAGTGCATTTTCTGCACTAATCAACTTGTATTTTTAGACTATGTTGTGAGTAAACAGGATATACAAGTTGATCAAGCAAAAGTGAAGGGTAGAAGTGAATGGCTAACACCTACTAATGTAAGTGAGGTAAGAAGTTTTCATGGTTTGACAAGCTTCTACCGATGCTTCGTCAAAGATTTTAGCACAATTGTTGCACCACTTACATCAATAGTCAACAAAAATGTGTCATTTCATTAGGGAGATGAACAAGTTAAGTCTTTCCAATTATTTAAACACAAGCTCACATGTACATCTGTTCTAAGTTTACCTAACTTTGATAAATCTTTTGAAGTTGAGTGTGATGCTTCTGGTATAGGCATTGGGGCTGTTCTACTCGAAGAAGGTCGTCCAGTTACTTATTTTAATGAAAAGTTAAACGAAGGTTCATTAAACTACTCAATCTATAACAAAGAGTTGATGGCTTTAGTTTGAACTCTCCAAACATCTAACTTCGGCCTCGAGAGTTCATTTTGCATACTGATAATGAATCGCTCAAATACATCAAGTCCCAAACTAAGTTGAGCAAGCGACATGCGAGGTGGATAACCTTCATTGATAGCTTTACATTCGTGATCAAGTAAAAAATAGGTAAGACTAATGTAGTAACTGATGCTTTTTCTAGAAGATACACACTTATCACTACAGTAGATGCTAAGTTATTAGACTTTGAATTCATTAAGGATCTTTATGCCACTGACCCAGATTTTGGTGAGATTTTCACTTTTTTGCCACAACACACTCATGAGTATTATTTCATATCACAGGAGTTCTTGTATTATAATGATAAGTTGTGCATTTTGACGAAATCAATGCGTACACTATTGGTTCGTAAGGCACATGAAGGAGGACTTAAGGGCCATTTTTGCATTGTTAAGACATTATCATTTCTTTAAGAGCATTTCTTTTGGCCACTAATGAAAAGGGATGTAGAATGACATATAAAAAGGTGTGTCACTTGTCATCGTGCAAAATCCAAGGTAAACCCTTATGGTCTTTACACTCTCGTACCCATTCCACATGAACGTTGGGTTGACTTATCTATGAATTTTGTGCTTGGTTTGCTTAGAACTAAAAAGGGTCATGACTTAATTTATGTTGTAGTTGACCGTTTTTCTAAGATGGCACATTTTATCCCTTGTCACAAAACTGATGATGTTAAGCATATAGCTTATTTATTCTTTAGAGAAATAATTCGCTTGCATGGAATGTCCCACACTATTGTGTCAATAGGAATGTTAAGTTCCTTAACTACTTTTGAAAAACTTTGTGGTGTAAACTAGGTATCAAATTGCTATTTTCTACTTCTAGTTACCCACAAACTGATGGTCAAATCAAAATAGTTAATCGAATCTTGTCTATTTTGTTTTGAGCAATCATTAAAAAGAACATTAAAACTTGGGAAGATTGTTTGCCACATGTTGAGTTTGCCTACAACCACACTATGCACACTACTACATAATATTCACCTTTTGAAGTTGTTTATGATTTTAGCCCTCTCACACCATTGAATTTATCTCCTTTACCTGTTCATGAGAAAGTTAATTTAGATGGTAAAAAAAAAGGTGATTTTGTGCGAGATTTGCATGCTAAAATTCAAGCTAATATTGAGAAGTGAACTCTTCAATATGTTCAAAATGCAAATAAGGGGGCGTCGAAATATGGTATTCGAACTAGGTGATTGGGTTTGGATACATATGAGGAAGGAACGATTTCTAGTCCAAAGGCGTATTAAGCTCCTTCCAAGAGGTGATAGACCATTCCAAGTGATGGATCATATTAATGACAATGCTTACAAACTTGACCTTCTAGGCAAGTATGGAGTTCACGTTACATTTAATGTT
This sequence comes from Coffea arabica, assembly GCF_036785885.1. NCBI lineage: Eukaryota > Viridiplantae > Streptophyta > Magnoliopsida > Gentianales > Rubiaceae > Coffea > Coffea arabica. Next base: position 30,548,714 of record NC_092330.1, read on the forward strand.
ATTGACTTGAATCCTTTTTATGCAGACGACGAGTTTGATTTGGGGACAAAACATTTCCAAGAGGAGGGGAGTGATGAAAGGTCTAAAGGGATCAAGACTAATGCAAGATCAAGGATCAAGTTGTCCAAATCCAGAGTGGTCCAATTACAAGAGTTCATACAAAAAAAACTTAGAGAATCACTTCAAACTCTTGTTTATATAATATAAAATCGAGTTGGGGATGGTTTAAGGACCGTTGAAGGGTTGGAAAGTGAAGACCCTACGTTCTACACCTTACTCCAAGTCGTCATGAATGAAGCTCAGCTTAGTTGTTTAGCAAGTTGTGTCGTTTGATTAATAGTATTAGTTAGGGTTTTAATTGTCAATTTAATTATTAAAATAATCGGTCAAAAATTAGTTTTCAAGTGGCCAAAAGCTTAGTTGGTTTCTTAGTCAAATAAGTGATTCCAAATCACATTAGGTTTTCAAGTAAGTGATTCTAAATCACATTAGGTTTTCAAGTCATGCAAGGTTATAAATAACCTAACCTCTTAAACGTTTAGAAGATCAGATTTTATAATAAAATTATGAGTTTTATTCACTACTCTTGTCCAAGAGAGTTTTTCTTGAATATTTGAGAGTTTTTCTTAAGTTATTCAACTTGAACTTATCAATCAAGTATATACCTTGATTGTGGCATTCTTCTACCAATACTTTTGGTTCACTAAAATACTAAGTTGTGGGTCAAGATTCGTCTTGGTTTCATAGCTTGTGGTTTTAGAAGGGTCAAGGTTCCGCATTCCAACTTGTGTTTTTCATCTAGATCCGGGATTATGTGGGATACGAGTTCATACTTTCGGACGGGTTCATATCACTTGCATATGTAACCATGTTTATGTGTATGTATTTTTTTCTTTTTAGTAAGGGGAGGAGAGAGTATCATTTTGTCTTTTGTGCTTAGGATAAAAAAAATCACAAAGTTTTGATAAAAACTTAATGCAACAAGCTTTATGAGTCCTTTTGCAACTATTAAAGTATGGATATTTGTTTGTTTTATAAACAAAGGAGACAAAGGTATGAATATTTTTCTATACATAATCACATAAGATATATAAATTTGCCAAAATTTAAATACGTACAAATGTTTCATAAGTGTTTTTTTGTTATGAAACAACTAAAAATATGGATGTCCCTTTGTATTCTCAAGAGAATTAATTCATGATTTATGATTACATTATGCATAGAAGTTACAATCCATAAATCTATTCATGTAGTGGAGAAACCGTTTAATAGATTTTTTCATATTCTTGTAGTAGTGGGTGTTTAATAGAATTAGTGTACCTTTAATCTTATAATACCTATATATATAGGTACATTGACACCCTTTGTGAAGGCTTTTGTATTTAATTGGAATATAAGAAAATCATTCTCCATTTCTCTACTTCTTTCTATTATAGTATTTCATTTTATTAGTTTTATAACACGTTATTAGCATGAGTCTCTACCTTTGAGTAAAAGGTGAAAACGGAGCCTCTACCTTGAGTAAAAGTGAAACACGAGATTCTGCCCGTGTTTTTTTTCGGCAACTTCTGTCCACTGATTGAAGTAAATCTCTGATTCACAAACTTATTTCAATTTTTTAAGGCTAACATTTGAATGATCGCAAAATATAAGTGCTTAATGCTGAGCAACCATTAACCACAACAATATACTGTTTGACATCTTTGAAGTAATATCTTTTCTTTTAATTCTACTCATTTATCTTTAGAATTATTTGTTATAAATACTTATATTATGATGCATTGAGTTTTAGAGATGCTATTATAGAAAATTAATTATGTTTGAGGATCCACTTGTCCTTTGAAATACTTAAGAAAAAAGATTCGACCGCTCAAAGATGATCGTTCTTTAACGAAAAGATTTGGCTACCAAAAGATGGTCATTATTTCAAAACCTGGTATGATAAATTTACTTATGGCTACAAGTACACAATTATGCTATTTTTAGAATTATTTATTAATTGAAAATAATATTCTCTATATATTTCACAAATATGCTCTTGTAGTAGCAATATGAAAAGAAAATTTAAAAAATATTCTGTTCTTATTGCATGCTAGTTCTAGTCCATTCCCAGAAATGAATGCGACTAAATTTTAATTTACTAGTTATGGTTACTGTCATGACTATGATTTTGGTAAATATGTATTTTACCATGACAAGAGAAAAAGTTACCACTTGAAGTGGAATAATAATGATAAGGACAAGAAAATAAGGATTTTGAAGATAATTATCCCTAAATACATTTGACGAATCAAAATTATAATAGCATTTTCACATGGCAAATTTCTTTAAATGCCCTAAAGATGTATGATGATTGATTTAATTTATGATAGTAATTAACTTTTCTTCCTGAAGAAGAAATGGATGTTAAACATTTGGGATCAAAAAATTATGGTGATGATATTTGTCCCATAAGAATTATGGTGATAATGATATGTGTTTCATTAATAAATGCTACTATATATACTATATTCCAATAAGAGAGACAAACACAATCAGTGGTAGAAGTTAAGTGATTCAAAACTCCAGAAGAGCCACATATATATTTCTCCTTGTAGAAGAAAAAGTTTATGATAAATAAAACGCTACTTTTTATCATGTCTCAAAAAATTTATTGAATTTGAATATCCGTCGTAATGGATATCAAATTGAGACACTAAATGAGATAATAATAAAGATCATGTTTAGAAATCAAACGAGATAAAGGTTAATTATATCATAATAATCATTCGAAAGAGAAATGGTTATCGATATAGTTGTCTTCATTCTCATTTGATTTATAATCATCACTTGCAGTAAACCAAAAGTTTACTGATTCTAATGGATATATGATTTGGCAAAAATGAAAATATTTAAAAGTCGACAAGTATTTATACATAGCTCCTTTATATTATATATGGCTCCAAAAAAAATTTAAAATTTATGTCAAGTATGAATCACTTTTTACGATTAAATATCGTAAAATATTTGATAGGTGATCTATTGAATGATTTATTTATTCTGATGAGTTACGATTCCCGACATTAGGGGGAGAAAAAATTCAATCGAAAGGAAATCATTTGAAAATTGGATTTCCTCGATTCTCATAATGTGAATTAGAAGTTCAAGAAATTCTTCATTTGTAGAAAGTTACAAATCAATTGTCAAATATATTTATCGATTCCAGAAGAGTCATTAAATCAACTATTCCTACATGAAATATCCTGATTAAAATTTATGTCCCTGAAGGACATGCACAAGTACTACAAATAAATTTAAGGCCGGCCTACCTAAATAAGATATCAATTGATTTTAAATATCTCCGAAAATTAATAAATGTCATGACAAAATTAACCTTCTGAAAAGATCGCTCCTTAAGAGCTAACTCTTGAAGAGTTTACTCCTAAAAAAAATGAAATCATAGAAAATTTAATTGGAACCTAATGAAATGTAGCACTTGATATTATAGAAATTGATGAACATCATGAATTTAGATCGGTTGATGAATGTCGGTATATAAATAACTGGTCAAAATGAAATGATGCGATCTAATCTTGCTTATCTCAATCCATAACTTTTGATGATTACAAAAAATGAATGTTACTAATATTCTCTGATTAGATCTTTTCAGAATTGGAGCAGAACAGGTTCAAAAGCTAATATATGCTGAAATAGCTGTCGGACGCACATAAAAACTGTATCGATCGTCCGACAACTAATGAGTAACTTCGGACGCATGAAGAACCCATCTCTGACGTCCGAAGATGATAAGCCAAGTCCTCTAAGCTAATTGATCTCGATCGGACGTACAACACCTGAGTACTAGATGTCCGACAAACGTTGCGACACTTTGGACGCAAAATATTGGAGGCACCGGACATCCGAACGAATTGAAAGAGAATTTTCAGTTTTACATCATACCTCCGGACGCATATTCTGGAGGTACCGGACATCCTAAATATTTTAAGAAAACTTCTTGAACTCACTGCCTGCGTTCGGATGCAGAAAACTAGCCTACCGGACGTCCGACACCACCAACGGCTAGTTGACTCTTCAGTTGCCTTCTATCTGTTGGTAGCATTAATTGAAAAATTTTTTGATATCTTATAAAAAGGAAAAAGTTAACCACTTCAGACAACTTTTGCACATTGAGATTATATCAGATCTTGAGTAATTCAAATGTAAGAATACTCTTTAAAGAAGATTTGTACTCTTAATTGTGTAATTTTCGATAAGTTTTTCAAGTGTGTTTCTATTTCTTCAATAGTGTAGATTTGTGAGGGTTGTCCGAGTGATAGTAAAACTTTCTTGTTTGACTAAGTGCGGTTTAGGACGAGGAGGAAGTGATCCTTCCTTTGTGTACAAGAGATTGATTGTAAGTTGATCAATTTAAAGAAATTTACTATATAAAGTGGTATTCAAACTCAAGTGGAGTTTGAAACTTGGTTTGCTATTCTATCCTTTTACTTACTATCTTGCAATATAAAATGTCTATCTTTTCTACTTCCAAGCATTTGTGCTTCCTCATTAATTGCTCCATTGTATGATCCTTTAGAAAAAGAGGGCAAGTTCTTAAAAAGTGACTCATAACTTGGTCAGTTTTTTAAACCACCTAATTCACCCCTTTCTTAGGTTGTTTTCGATCCTTACAATTGGTATCAGAGTTTGGTCTCCTAAAGATTAAACTCAATCGATTTTGGAGTAAAAATGACAACCAATAATGTCATATTTTTTGAAGGACAATCCTTCACTAGATCTTCAATGTTCAATGGATCAAATTATGTGAGTTGGAAGGAGAGGATGATTATTTTCTTACAATCTATTGATATTGAGTTGTGATTTATTGTCAATGAATGTCCATATGATACCTCTATTATTGATGAAGCTATTCTTAGGTCGAGACAAAAAATAAGGAGTGAGTTGACTGGTGATGATAGAACTCATTTTATTTTAAATGCCAAGACTATGAATGTTTTATACAGTACTTTAGATTCAAATGAATCTATTAGAATAAAAAACTGTAGATCTGCAAAAGAGATTTGGGATAATTTCAGAGAAATCTATGAATGAAGGGAGAATGTGAGAGAACAAAATGAGTCCATTCTGGTCACTAAGTATGAATCTTTTAAGATGAAATCTCATAAAAATATTGACAAGATGTATTGCAAATTCAATTATCTTATTAAAGATTTAGAAGTACTTGAAAAGGATTACTCTCTAGGTGAGAAAAATAGAAAAATTCTAAATACTTTATCCAAGAATTGGGAGAGTAAAGTGACTGCCATTGAGAAAGTTAAAAATCTAAATACTTTACCCATTGAATCTCTTATTAATTCTCTAATTTCTTATGAGTTGAAACTCAAGTCTAAGGTGCATGAGAAAAAAGATACAAAGGTGAGAAAGAGTATTGCACTAAAAACCTCACATGATGAAAATGATTCAGCCTCCTTAGATGAAAATGACATGGAAGATAATGACAGTGATATTGCACCCATCACAAAAAGTTTCAAAAGAATACTTAATAAGAGGAGATTCAGAAAAGGTGGACCCATCAATTCATTCTTAAATCAGTTCAATAACTTGAGAAACAAAGGAAAGTTAGAACTCAACAATAAATAAACTGATAAGTGTTTTGGATACTTCTAACTTGGACACTACGCAAATGAATATCCAATAAAGAAAAGGAAGGAAGGCAAGGTTGAACGAAAATCAAATTTTAACAAATTTCAAATCACCTGAAATGATTGTAATTCAGAAGGTGAAGTCGAAAAAGAAGAGAAGTCTGCCCAAATGGCTTTCATGGCCATTGGTGATGAAGAGGTGAATATGGTAAACATTATTAAGAAATCAAAGTGATTCATAGATAGTAGATGCTCAAGACATATGACTGGTGATCCATCACAGTTCATCAAACTCAAGGCAAAAGCAAGCGGAAAGATAACATTTGGAGATGATAACAAAGCCAAAACTATTGGAATTGGTGATGTTGGTAAGAATGGTCAAACCTTTATTCACCATGTTCTTTTAGTTGACAATTTGAGCTATAACCTGTTAAGTGATAGTCAATTGTGTGATAGAAATCTGTTTGTGTTATTTAAAAAGCATGAATGCCTTGTTCTTGACTCTAAATTCAACACTATTTTCAAAAGAAAAAGAGTTAATGACATTTATGTAGTCATCTTTGAAAAAGTTCATTCTTCTAAATTAGTTGTTTCAAAGTTGCAAATGAAGACCCCTGATTGTGGCATAGAAGGTTTTGTCAGTTCAATATAGATTTCCTAAAAAAATTTTCAAAAAGAAACTTGTTAGAAGATTGCCAAAGATCAAATTTGAAAAGGACAGAATTTGTGATACTTGCCAATTTGAAAAATAAATCAAAGTGTCTTTTAAATCCAAAAAATGTGTTTCTACTACAAATCCTCTAGAACTTTTACATCTTAATTTATTTGGTTCTACAGAAACTACCAGCTTATGTGGCAAAAGATTTTACTTTGTTGTTGTTGATGATTATTTTAGATATATTTGGGTGATGTTTCTTGCACACAAAAATGATGCTTTCAAAAACTTTGTTTCACTATTTGCAAAAGTTCAGAATTTAATTGGATTGAAAATCATTAAAATCAGAAGTGACAATGGCTCAGAATTTTATTTTTGTGGCTTTTCAGAATTTTATAACAACAATAGTATTACACATGAATTTTCAATTACAAGAGTTCCCCAATAAAATGAAATTATTGAAATAAAGAATGGAACTCTTCAAGAGACTACTAGAACTATGCTAAGTGAGTATAATTTACCAAAATATTTTTGGGGTGAAGTTATAAATACAACTTGCTATACCATGAATAGAGTTCTTTTAAGATCAATTTTAAACAAAACCTCCTATGAGCTGATGTTTGATAAAAAGCTTGTAGTTGGATACTTTAAAATCTTTGGTTACAAATGCTTCATTTTAAACATCAAGGAACATCTCGAAAAGTTTGATAAAAAATCTGATGAGAGAATTTTCTTGGGATATTGTGAGAATAAGAGAAGTTTTAGAGTTTACAATCGAAAGACTTTGGTTATAGAGGAACCTATACATTTAATTTTTGATAAATCTAATGGTGATATTTTCATAAGTATTGGTGAAGATGATGATGCAGGTATTTAATAATAACTAAAGAAACTCACAATTACTGATCAAGGCATTACTTCATCAGAAAATGATTCAAAAGAACATGAAACTCAAGACAGTCCAGCAAGGAAAGACAATGACAGAGACACTAGTACACCTAACGATCTTCCAAGAGTTTGGAAATTTGCTCAAAATCACCCTAAGGAGCTCATTATTGGGATCCATCCGAGCAGGTCAGAACTCGTTCCTCCTCTAAACAACTAATGGATAATTTTGTATTAGTTTTACACTTTGAATCCAAAAATATTGTTGATGTTTTGAAAGATGAGAACTGGATTTTAGTTATGGAAAAGAAGTTAAATCAATTTGAAAGAAACAAGGTGTGGACATTAGTTGCTAGATCAAAAGATCATTCTATCATTGGCACAAAGTGGATTTTTAGAAACAAAATCAATGACAAAGGTGAGGTAATAAGAAATAAGGCCAGACTTATAGCCAAGGGATATACTCAAGAAGAAAGAATTGATTTTGATGAATCATTTGCACCCGTAGCTAGACTGGAATCAATTAGAATGTTTTTGGTCTTTACATGTTTCAAGAACTTTAAATTATTTCAAATAGATGTTAAAAGTGCTTTCTTAAATGGATTTATTGATCAAGAAGTATATATTGATCAACCTCCTGGTTTTGAAAATCAAATTTATCAAAATCATGTATTTAAACTCTCAAAAGTTTTGTATGGATTAAAACAAACTCCAAGAGTTTGGTATGAACGTTTGAGTGATTTTTTGATTAAAAATGATTTTAAAAGAGGTATTGTGAATACTAATCTTTTCACTAAGCAAAGTTCACGTAATCTTTTAATTGTATAAATATATGTGGATGATATTATATTCAGTGCTACTAATGAGAGCTTGTGTAAGGATTTTTTCAATATCATATAAAAAGAATTTGAAATGAGCATGATGGGAGAATTAAATTTCATTCTTGGACATCAAGTGGTTCAAACTCGAGATGGAACGTTCATCAATCAAACAAAATACATCAAGGAACTGCTCAAAAGATTTGGAATGGAGAATTCAACGCAGGTCGAAACACCTATGTGCACATCTACCAAGTTTAAAAAGGAAGAAGAAGGTACAAAAATTGATGAAAAGAAGTATAGAGGTATGATTGATAGTTTGCTTTACTTAACGACTGGTAGACCTGATATTATGTTTGCTGTGTATTTATGTGCTCGTTTTCAGTTTTGTCCAAAGGAATCTCATTTAAATGTAGTAAAAAGGAGTCTTAGATATCTAAAAGGAATTTTGAATTTGGCCTATGGTATTTTAAGTATCATGAATTTCCTTTGTATGGATTCTCTGATACTGATTTCGGCGGTTGTAAGGTTGATAGAAAAAGTACAACAGGTATATGTAATTTTCTTAGAAATTACTTAGTATCCTGGTTTAGTAAGAAACAAAATGTTATTTCATTATCTACAACTGAACCTGAATATGTTGCCGCTGGAACTTGTTGTACTCAATTATTATTGATGAAAAACACATTAAATGATTTTGGATTGATGTATGATTGTGTGCCCATGTATTGTGATAACACTAGTGCAATAAATTTGACAAAAATCTCATCCAACATTTTAAGACAAAGCACATAGACATAAAGCATCATTTCATTTGTGATCTTGTCCATAATGGTGAAATTTGTGTTCAATATGTCTGTTCAAAAGATCAAATTGCTGATATTCTCACAAAAACCTTACTACTGGATCAATTTGTGTTTTTGAGAATAAAGTTGGGCGTTTCAGAAAAAATACTCTAAAAATTCTCTGATTACTCTTTATCGGACGTCTGATGTGTTAGAACGGACGTCTGACAGTGTTCTTGATCATTTACTCAGAAAATTTTGGTTCAGACGGAGGTGTCGGACGCTCTACTTCGTTTGGCCGTCTGACACTCAAAAATTGCATCTTATAAGGAAACCCTCTGTGTTATTCAATTCATTCTTACCATTTTGTTTCGAATGCAACTCTTCATATTTTCTCAATTTCAAAATTCAAATTCATCTCTTCTCAGAACAAGTACCAAGAAATCACTCTGACCGACACATTCACATACCTATTACGAGTTTATTGCGTATCATAACTTCCCCCAACCGCCAACTGCACTATAAATTCCAATTCTTACCCGAAACCCTAACCACAAAAATTTCTCCCTCTGTGGACAGTTCGTGCATCTATTGTAATTCATATTGCACTCCTCATCGTTTCATACTTATTTGTATCACATTACACAACAAAATCACACTGCATTGCAATCATGGTGAGGATTAGAGGAGGATCCGTGTGTGCCGGACGCACCTTCAAGCTTCATGATGAGGAGGATGAAGATGTTCAAATTATCGAACCTTCCATCAAATCTCCCAAAAAGAAAACTGAAAATCGTAATGAAAAAACAAAGCAATCTACAAGGAAAAAACAGAATGCGCAAACCAGAAAGCCATCTGTTGAACCATCCGATGAGCAGATAGAGGAGCATCAATTTGAAGGGCATCCAGTAAGTGGTAATGAAGAGGAACTGGAGCAGCCTACTAATGCAGATGTAACCACCATGAAATCACTCAAGAAAGAAAAAAAAAACTGCTAAAAGGAAGAGTATTGCTCAACCCAAGAGAAGGCAAACTACTGATCCTTCTGGGAAACAGTAGGATGCAAAGAAAAATGCTGAGGAACAGCAGACTGATGAACCATCTACCAGGAAGTCACTAAGGACAAGGTCTGGTGTTCAGGGTACTGCACCAACTACTCTGTGCAGTGGCAAAAGAAAGCGTCCAGAACATGAACAACCAGAGACCCAAACTGCTATTGAACCTACTCCCCTGCCCAAGTTCATCAATAATGAAGCCAGAGAGAGGTTTGAATGGATCTTGCAGAAAGGTTTCATCACTCAAAGGACCATCATTGCTTACGAATTCCGTAAGTTTGATTTTAAACCTACTCTCAACCTTTTTAAATTTCAAAAATGAACCCATCTTTTGACCATTCCAAACACCTACTATCCTGATATGTTTCATCAATTTTTTGCAAACCTCAGAAAGGGTAAATCTTATACTGATCTCATTTCACATGTCAATTCTGTTAATATAGAGCCGATTCCTGAAATTGTCAACTCTGGTTTGGAAACCAAAATTGAAGATAGTTTTAAAGGCAAAATTGTAAATTTCTTTTCTTACGAAGAATTTTCCTCTGCATACCATCACTTTCATGTTGCAAAATTGATGACCTATTTTCAGTCTCACTTTAATACTCCTGCTGAGGCAAGATTGGAAGATCTTAGTCCTCAAAACCTGATCATTTTTACTATAATTTCAAATCTGTTGGTGCCTACTGATAGTCACAGAACTGATGCAAACAAAATGAAACTTTATTTGTTCTACTGTTTTTTTTGAAAAAATCTGAATTATTTTTGGTTTTATCATGTGCAAATTTCTGTTCAAAATCAGCACTGATAGCCGTAGGAAACTGTCCTATGAAAAATTTTTGATTCCTATTTTTACTCATTTTAAAATTTTCTTTACTGGCAAATCTCCAAAAAAGAGTGCATCAACTGTGTTTTCTAAGACTTACCTTGAAAGAAAAAATCTGAAATTTTTTTAGGGTCATTAGTACTACAAAGAAATTGTCTCTGAGTTTAGGAGAAAAAATTTTCATGAAACTCCTATAACCCCTAGAACTCCTCGAGACCAGTCTATGTATGTGACACCCTTCACCATTCATCCTAGAAGGTCAACCTCTATGTATACTTCATCCAACCTTGAGGTCATCTCTCTGCTTGATGACCTCAAACAATATATCCTGCTTCTTGAAGATGGCTTGATAATGACCATGACTTCGGAACAACAAGCCACTTTCGTTGCCAAAAAAAATCTGCTTGTACCTCCCATTCCTCCAGAAAATGAAAATACACACCGAAAGGAGTCTAGAACTGAGCCAACCACTGAGACTACCCTAAAGTACCGTGCCTCTAATTCTCAACCACAGGACAAGGAAAAAACTCCAGCAACTGAAGAAGAGACTGAAGATGATGATGATGATCAGGATGAGGACACTGAGGAAGAAGACTCTACCCAGTTTCACCTAGTTAGAAAAAGATCTGGATCCTCTAAGATCACCATATAGGCATTACTAGGCTACTGCACTTCATGATTAGGATAATAGTTCATAGTAGATTCCTGTATCTTTTGCACTTAAAAACATTTGGTGTGCTCTGTTTTAAGGATTTTACTCCTTTACTGGTCTGTAAAACTATTTAGTTATCATTTATATTGAATGTTGCTTATTTCAGTTTATCTGCCAATATTAGGTTCTAGTTGATGATGTTTTGGTTTTGGTACTGTTCTGCTGTGTTTTGTTTTACTGTTTTGCTAAATTCAGTTTGGATGTGTGTTGCTGTGTTTTATCTTACTAATAATACCTGGTGATAATATTGGTGAGTCAATAAATGACCATATTGTTGGTAATATGGATAATTTCATTGGTTGATTCAATGATGACAAAAAAGGGAGAGATATGAATATGTAAATAGATATGTAATCTATATGTAAGGGGGAGTGAACATTATTCTGAGGGGGAGTTGTGAATAATCATGAGTAGACATTATTTTGAAGGGAAGTTGTGAATACTCCTTGAATGCATTAAGTTAGGGGGAGCTGTACCTAAAACCTTTTTACTCCATCCATTGTTTTATCATCATTAAAAAGGAAAAAATTGTTTATCTCAATCCGTAACTTTTGTTGATTACAAAAAATGGATGTTACTAATATTTTCTAATTAGATCTTTTCCGAATTGGCGCAGAACAGGTTCAAAGGCTAACATATGCTGAAATAGCTGTCGGATGCGCATAAAAACTGCATCGGCCGTCCTATAATCATTGAGTAACTTCGGACGCATGAAGAACCCACTCTCGGATGTCTGAAGATGATAAGTCAAATCCTCTAAGCTAATTGACCTCGATTGGACGTACAACACCTGAGTACCGGACGTCCGACAAACGTTGCAACATTTCAGACGCAAAACATTGGAGGCACCGGATGTCCGAACAAATTGAAGGAGAATTTTCAGTTTTACATCATACATTCGGACACATATTGTGGAGGTACCGGACATCCTAAATATTTCAAGAAAATTTTTTGAACTCACTGCCTGCATTTGGACGCAGAAAACTAGCCTACCGGACGTCCGATATCATCAACGGCTAGTTGACTCTTCAACTGCCTTCTATCCGTTAATAGCATTAATTGAAGAATTTTTTGGTCTCTTATAAAAAGGAAAAAGCCAACCACTTCAGACAACTTTTGCACATTGAGACTGCATCAAATCTTGAGTGATTCAAGTGTAAGAATACTCTTTAAAGAAGATTTGTACTCTTAGTTGTGTAACTTTCGATAAGCTTTTCAAGTATGTTTCTATTTCTTCAATAGTGTAACTTTATGAGAGTTATTCGAGTGATAGTAAAACTTCCTTACTTGACCAAGGAAGTGATCGGGGTAAAAAGGAAGTGATCATTCATTTGTACACAAGAGATTGATTGTAAATTGATCAATTTGAAAAAACTTGCAATATAAAGTGGTATTCAAATTCAAGTGGACTTTGAAAGTTGGTTTGCTATTCTATCCTTTTACTTACTGTCTTGTAATATAAATTGTCTATCTCTTCTACTCCCAATCACTTGTGCTTTCTCATCAATTACTCCATTGTATGGTCCTTTAGAAAAAGAGGGCAAGTTCTCAAAAAGTGATTCATATCTTGGTCAGTTTTTTAAACCACCTAATTCACCCCTTCTTAGGTTGTTTTCGATCCTTACAAATCTGAATTTGACTCATGAGCTAAAAGAAAAGTTTTTGGACCTGTAGTCCAAACACCTGAAGGTATAAAGCCAGTAGGATATAAATAGATATTTGTGAGAAAAAGAAATGAGAAAAATAAAATTGTGAGGTATAAAGCAAGACTTGTAGCCCAAAGATTTTCACAAAGGCCTGGATTCGATAATAATGAAACGTATTCATGTGTAATGGATGCTATCATATTTAGATATCTTGTGAGTTTTGTGGTACATGAAAGACTAGATACGCGTCTAATGAACGTCATTACTGCATATTTATATGAAAATCTTGAAAATGATATTTATATGAGAATCCCTGAAGGATTCAAAATCTAATCTTAAAGATATTTATTCTATTAAATTACAAAGTCTTTGTATGAATTCAAACAATTTGGACGTATGTGATATAACCGTTTCAATGAATGTTTAATCAAAGAAGGTTATACAAATGATCCAATATGTCCATGTGTTTTTATCAAGAAAAATGGATCAAATTTTGTGATAATTGCTGTATATGTTGATGATCTAAATTTGATTGGAACTCCTGAAGAGATTCAAAATAGTGTTGAATATTTGAAGAAAGAATTTGAGATCAAGATTTTGGAACGACAAAATTCTGCTTTGGTTTACAAATTGAGCATTTGAAAAGTGAAATTTTTGTCCACCAAACTGCTTATATTCGGAAGGTATTAAAGCGATTTTATATGGATAAGACACATACATTAAGTACCTCAATGGTCGTCAGATCACTAGATTCTAATAAGGATCCTTTTTAGACCGCGAGAAGAAGATGAAGAGATACTTAATTCTAAAATACCATATTTCAATACAATTGGTGCACTAATGTATCTTACTAATTGTACAAGATCTGATATATCATTTGCAAAAGAATGGTGAAATTGATGTACGATAAATCCGATCAGATAATAATTTGGCGGATTTGTTTACCAAGGCATTGCCAATTGCAATATTTGAGAAATTGGTGAAGAATATTAGAATACGATGATTAAAAGATTTCAAATGATATTTGCATCAGGGGGAGAAATTAATACATAGGAATAGTGTACTCTTTTTCCTTCACTAGGGTTTTTGTTCCGATGGATTTTTTCCTAATAAGGTTTTAACGAGACATATTTTTTGTGTAATTGACATACAAGGGGGAGTGTTATGAAACAACTAAAAGTGTGGATATTCCTTTGTATTCCCAAGAGAATTAATTCATGATTTATGGCTACATTATGCATAGAAATTACAATCCATAAATCTATTCATGTAGTGGAGAAACTGTTTCATAGGTTTTTTCATATTCTTGTAGTAGTGGGTGTTTAATAGAATTGATGTATCTTTAATCGTATAGTACCTATATATAGAGGTAAATTGACACTCTTTATGAAGGTTTTTGTATTTAGTTGGAATATAAGAAAATTATTCTCTATTTCTCTACTTCTTTCTATTATAGTATTTCATTTTATTAATTTTATAACATTTTTCCTTTAATTGAGCAATTCTTAGGTTATTTTTAACATATATGTATTTTTTACTATGGTTATAATCTACTCTAAGTTTTTAATACTCATTAATTAGAAGTACGACTAGGCATTGTGCCTCGCGAGTTTCGCGGGGTGCCCAGTATTGATTGTTTAAGAGTAATGTAAGATTTATTTAATAATTAATGTTTAGAGTGTTTTATATGATAGTAGGGTTGGAATAATAAATAGAGGAACAATATATTGGATTAATATATTTATAAATAGATATTGTAATATTGTTGTGATTTGTATTTAATTTTTTAAGAGTAACAGGATGTAAATATTATTTAAATTAATGGAATGTAAATCATTTTTTAAGAGTTGAGATAAATTAATAATTTGAAATAATTTCGATATGTTTATTTTTATATTGTTAAATATAAGTGGAAGTAGAATAAAGAAAATTTAGGGAACAGATTAATTATGATTGTTGGATAAAATCTCTGCCGAAGAGCTGCAGATGATAATTGTTTTCATTGAGCAAGGTGAACAGGATGACACTTCCTTCATGTAAGAAGTGTTTTCGTGCAAATATTGGCCAGTCTTCTGTTATTTTTATTCCTTCTAGTTGAAAGATCCATCGAGTTTTAGCATGATAGCAATTAATGACTCCTATGTTGTCTATTTGTATATGCGAGGGTATATTACCAATGAGTACCTGAGATAGAAAATAGGAAAAAAACGTAGTTGTATAATGAAATGAGAGTAGCAATGTAGTGTATGAATTATACTGATTGGAATGTAATTTGTATGAAACTCACCAAAAATTCAAGATCGTGTGTTAGATAGTGGAAGAGTTTAGTGTTACAAAAACTAAAAGAAAAGAAATATAGTGAAGAATATAAATTCATAAATATAATATATACAAATTAAGGATTTTTAACAATTTGAAATTATAAATTTAGAATCATATATTTGTATTTATTGATCGAATAATTGTTTTTTGAATCAATAAATATTGGATTGATTTATTTTTAAGTTTATATATATAAGATACATGTCAAGTACATATGATTTTCAGTCATTTGTATTAATACGAAATAGCATAATCAATTTATATATATTGACTGGATACACATAGAATTTGTATTCATTTGCATATATTAGATGCACGTAGGATTTTTAGCAATTTGCATATTTTTTTCATATTTAATATTTTTGCTAATATATACATTTTGGAGAAAATTAATTAAATTTATATATATTAGATACATGTTAAGTACATATGATTTTTATTGATTTGTATTAATAAGAAACAACATAATTGATTTATATATACTAATTGGATACACATAGAATTTTTATTCATTTGCATATATTAGATGTACGTAGGATTTTTAGGAATTTGCATTTTTTTCATATTTAATATTTTTGCCAGTATATATTTTTCGGAGAAATTTAATAAATAAGTGAATAAACATAAAAAGAAGGCCATTTTATGTATTAGATGTGCATAGCATTTTTAGTGATTTGCGTATTTTTTTAATAGTTAATATTTTTGTCAATATACATACTTTAGACAAAATTAATAAATAAGCAGATAAATATAAAGAAGGAGAGAAAATTATAAATATAGAAATAGTCTCGAAAGTATAATTATTTCATATAAATAACACTTATTATATGTTAATACAAGGCAATATTATTAATTTATATATATTAGATATTGGTTAAACAAATATAATTTTCATTGATCTGCATTAATACAAAACAGCATAATCGATTTATATATATTGATTAGATACATATAGAATTTTTATTCGTTAATATGTATTAGATATACAAAGGATTTTTAGTGACCTACGTAATTTTTTGATATTTAATATTTTTTTCAATACACACACTTTTGACAAAGTTAATAAATAAGTGAGTTAATAAATAAGCGGATAAATATAAAGAAGGACGGAAAATTATAAACACAGAAATAGTGTCAAAATTATAATTATTTCACATAAATAACACTTATTATATGTTAATACAAAGTAGTATTATTAATTTATATATATTAGATGCATGCTAATCATATATGATTTTCATTGATCTGCATTAATATAAAACACCATAATCGATTTATATATATTGATATATATTGATTAGATACATATAGAATTTTTATTCGTTTGTATGTATTACATGTACATAGGATTTTTAGCGACTGGCATATTTTTTTGATATTTAATATGTTTGTGTATATAGCAACCTGCATATTTTTTTGATATTTAATACAAAATAGCATGATTGATTTATATATACTGATTGGATACACATAGAATTTTTATTCATTTGCATATATTAGATGTACGTAGGATTTTTAAGAATTTGCATTTTTTTCATATTTAATATTTTTGCCAATATATATTTTGGAGAAAATTAATAAATAAGCGAATAAACATAAAAAGAAGGCTATTTTATATATTAGATGTGCATAGCATTTTTAGTGATTTGCATATTTTTTTAATAGTTAATATTTTTGTCAATATACACACTTTCGACAAAATTAATAAATAAGCGAGTTAATAAATAAGCAGATAAATATAAAGAATGAGAGAAAATTATAAATATAAAAATAGTCTCGAAATTATAATTATTTCATATAAAAACACTTATTATATGTTAATACAAGGTAGTATTATTAATTTATATATATTAGATATAGGTTAAACACATATAATTTTCATTGATCTGCATTAATACAAAACAGCATAATCGATTATATATATATTGATTAGATACATATAGAATTTTTATTCGTTAGTATGTATTAGATATACATAGGATTTTTAGTGACCTGCGTAATTTTTTAATATTTAATAGTTTTTTAGTCTCGAAAGTGCAAAAGGTTTAAATTAATAATTTAGTAGTTAACAAATATTATGGAAGTTACATTTTTGAAATAGAGGGAAATTATCCTATATTTTTAAAAACAATTGGTCATATTAATGGAAGCTAATACAAAGCGGCACAATTGATTTATATTTATTAGATACACACAAAATTTCTGTCGATATATATTTTCTAGAAAATCATTATTTTTGTCAACATATATATTTTGGAGAAAATGAATATATATATATATATATATATATATATATATAGATAAAGGCACACAAATAGGATGCAAGAATATATATAGAGTTGTATAGCCCAAAAAAATCGTGTCTGCATTAAGGAATGGAAGGTAGCGGCTACACAGTTGCAACAAACAAAAGCAAAGAAACAATAATTAAGAGAGAATATCATCGAAACAACCTCTTTATTATTCAATGTGTGTATCTTGTTTCTTGTATATAAATTAACAATGTGATATCGAAGCAACATATATAAATTAAAGATTTTTAACAATGTGATATTAGAAATTAAGAAATCATATATTTGTATTTATTAATCGAATAATCATTTTTGTATTCAATGAGTATTAGATCGATTGATTTGTAAATAAATGTTGCTGGAAAGAATAGTACTTGCATTAATTTTTTGGGAATTAATAAGATTCTAAAATTTAAAGATAACACAATTTCGAAGAGTCTGTTAGTTTATTGATATTGAAAATTAATAATGCTTGATTGAATAGCATATATGAAAAAATATTTATTTAATCATGAAGCAATTTATTTATTGATCAATCAATATCTTACTCAATTTTTTTGGGAATTAATAAGATTTTAAAATTTAAAGATAACACAATTTTGAAGAGTTCGTTAGTTCATTAATATAGAAAATTAATAATGTTTGATTGAATAGCATATATGAATAAATATTTATTTAATCATGAAGCAATTTATTTATTGATGAATTAATATCTCATTCAAAATCAACCAATAGATAATGTAACACATAGAATTTATATTGTTCTGTATATATTAGATGCACACAGAATTTTTATTGTTTTGTATATTTTTTAGAAAATCAATATCTTTGCTAATATATATATTTTGGAGAAAGTTAATAAATATAAAAGAGTAGAGGAAATTATATTTTGAAGAAGGAGACGCTAATACAAAGTTAAAGAAGGAAGTTATATGTTGAAGGAAGTTAATAAATCAAATCGATAAATTAATATATTTTTGTCAATAAAGTTAGATAACAATTGCAGCGGCGGAAGATGCACAAGAAACAAAAGGATAAAACTGTTAGATAACAATTGCAGCAGCCGAAGGATGGACAGCAAACAAAAGGACAAAATTGAGCATAAAATTACAAAGAAACCAGGACAAGGACACAATTGGAAGAAGGGAACAAAAGCAGGAATGAGCCAAAAGGCACCAGCAGCCAAAGGGGCTGCACGGAAGCTGGGAAAGGAAAGGACGAAATCAGCTGCGGTTCAGTAAATGTACCAGTGATCAATTATCCGGTGCCCTAACTGGCCGGGTTCAGTAAATGTAGACCCCATTTAGCATAAAAACCGTCGGTTCAATAACAGCCAAAACCCCTGTCTGCAAATTTTGGTGGAAGCAAATGGGGGCGGAGGCGAATTCCGCAGAAGTCACTCCACCTGAAACCACCAACTCCGATGACGTTGACGCCATGCTCGAGGTACTGTCTCTCTTCACTTATATGAGCTTGTATGCATTACTAGGGTTCGATAAAATGACGGAATTCCATGGAAAATTCTGATTGCAAATTTGATGTAGACTCTTTTTTTTTTCCCCTGATTTAAGTTATTCTGTTTAGTAGTTTCTACAGCATGTTTTTAACTGGAGTGGTAAAATTAGTAAAAGTGTTATATGCAAGGGAAAATTAGTAAAAGTGTTCCATATTGGTGTTGACTTTTTTTTTGAGGTCCTGATTTAAGTGATTCTGTTTAGTCGTTGCTGCACCATGTTTTTAACTAGATTGGTGAAGTTCTTGATTCTTTGAGGAAATATGCAAAAGAAAAATTGGTAAAACTGTTCCATATTGTTCCAGTGGTCTGTGTCAGGTATGGGCTTACGTTCACTCTGCTTTTTCTCTGATCAGAATGTATAGCTGACAGACTCTGAATTTCTTCCTGTTTTATGATGACTGTACTACCCCGACATGTGTTCTCTCAGAACAGAAGTCATGCACCACACTTCTGTAGTGCTTTTCATGCCATGATTTTCTAACAGAAGTTTAGCTAGTAAACTCCAAATAACTAGTTTCGTCATTTGTAAAATAACTGTTTTTGTTGGCTGCACCTAATTTATTTTAAGAAGCGTTGGACTGATTTTGGATAGTGTATGCTTGTTGAGGATGACATTATTGTGAGTTCATTTGGTGCTTATACTGAAACAGGCTGCTAGGTATGATGATATTGATGATTTGAGAAGCCTAGCTTCTGCTGGTACTTCTCTTGATTCCAAGGATTCACATGGACGAACAGGTTACAATTTTAATACTCTTTACTTTGTAGCAAAATGACTTATTTGATTGATTTTTGTGACATATTTTTGAGTTCAAGCTTGCAACTTCTTTGAATAACATTCACCATTCCTCTGCATTATATAGTGTTGGAGTAACTTACATAGTTGGATTCGGCATTAATGTCCTCTTATAACATTATTTTGCTGCTTCACTATCTCAAGCTTAATTGTTCCATTAAGTCAAAAGCTAATTGCTGCATAAGTTAGTCCAACATATTGTGTCCTTTTGGAGTAGCTGCAGCTATTCACATTGACTTTTTTCTTGCCTTTGGCAATTTAACAATTGAAATTGCTGATGAATATATTGTATTCAGTGGTGCATCACATGACCTTGGACACGTACAAAATTAGTGGTGCATCTACTTTCATATGCTTTTCGATATGTACAGATTCATCTGTATATGCCAATGTATGTGGTTGTGCACGTTTATATATATGATGTTAGCATGATATTAATGAAGATGGCAAAGGATCTGCTGCAGGTGACTACTGTTAACAAACATGACTGGTATTTATCTACAAATAAAAATTCTCAAGATGATATAGCATGCTAGTTGAAGATTGCAGAACAAGTAGGAAAGTCTTTTTTTTTTTTTTTGGGCATAATCTTAAGTTGACATTGTGCAGCTATACTTTTTAGGCCATTTAGTGTCATGTTATGCTTTTGAGAGACTT
Source organism: Coffea arabica (assembly GCF_036785885.1). Classification (NCBI taxonomy): domain Eukaryota; kingdom Viridiplantae; phylum Streptophyta; class Magnoliopsida; order Gentianales; family Rubiaceae; genus Coffea; species Coffea arabica. Next base: position 30,569,314 of record NC_092330.1, read on the forward strand.
GCTTAAGTTGACTATGTAGTGAGTTCGTAAAAGAACATGTCAGACATTTCTATCAATACCTAGAATAATTAAGACTGCAGCTATACTGAATTATATAAGACTGCACCTTAACTCAATTCAAAGTGCTCGTCCTCTTATAGGCTACAAGCAGCAAACACCATCAAAGGTTCTTGAAACCATCAGCATATGCTGGATTGCATTTAGTTCCTAAAGTCTGTAGATTTTTAATGGAGCAGTAATTGTTATTGTGGTTAAGGCATTGACCTCCCAAGCTTGGATTTTTCTCATGTCAAGGGTATGATATGACCTATACAGGATAAGAGTGCTTATAGAAAGAATTCAAGGTTAGTTGGAAAATTCTGGAGAATAAAGAGCTATTAAATTGGTTCACAACTGTTAACGAATGAAAACATCGATCACAGGAATGGTCATTCTACTAATAAGTAGAGCAACAAGAAGGAGCAGAAAAATTAGGGACCAGAGAAAAGAAAGGAATTGTCATGTGGATACTTGTAGGACCTTCAATTCAGCAAAAAGTGAATTGCATGTTTTGTTTACATCTTTTAACAGCACTTGCAATTATTGCGCAGATTTAAGTATTACTTAGAATATATTAACTAATGAAGGCATTTTAGAAGGAGTTGTACTTAAAAGTTGTGCATATATTGAAGTTGTCAGTTGTCTGTGTTCTACAATTATTTGTAATTTTGACAATTGGTTAAATAATCCATTACCTGGCCTACATATTATATGGATAAATTTTGCAGAATTTCTGGGTAATGAGAGTGAGCATTTGAGAGCTGATGTTCTTAGAGTTTGGTTTATGGTTCTAGTTCTTGAATATGTTCAACTAGTCTTAAGCTCTGCCCCTTAATATCATCAAGTAATACTATTCTCGATTACATCAAATTGATCTTTCTTTAGTAAAATATAGCTACTTGCACTCTAGATATCTTATCATGAAGCTCACTACAATCTGGTTTGAGGAAGAGGAAAGGGAAAACTGCTCTGATGTGTGAGAAAAGTGCTAAAAACCTTCTCAAGAATGACATGTAAGACAAAATTGATGCTCAGACTAGAGAGATGTAATTTGGTGTTTAACGTCATTTGGAGAGTGAGACTGACAGCTATTCATAGTACATTTATTGCTAATTAGTGCCTCAAACTAGAATTTTTTGGGCTTCATTTTTTTGGAAGATTTGTTGCTGATTTGTTACAAACATCAGTTAATTGAAACAATTGTCAAGCTTACTCTAGTTTTTTAACTAATATGTTTGTGGAAGTCTTATGTTCATCACTTTATCTTTCTATGGAATTAATTAAATTTTTTATCGTGTTTCTTTTACTAAAAGCATACTGTTTGGCTTACTTTTTTTTTTTTTTGGCTTTTCTAATCAATCATTTAACCCAGTTTTATTTGCATCAATTTGCAGCACTTCATATGGCTTCAGCTAATGGGCATCTTGACATTGTAGAGTATCTTGTTCACCATAGAGTGGTAAGGGAGTCAATCCTTTTATGTATCAATCCACTTTTTACATTATATTTGGATGCATTTCCCCCAGAAAACTTTTTAGATGGATTTCTTTTAGTTCCTTGTTCGTTTATGTCGTCTTGTGACTTTCTCTTAACATATTTCTCAATGTTTCTACCAACATAAGTGTTTTCTGGGATATTTTATCAATTAAGCATAAAGTTATGAGTTGGAAATGGTAACTTCTATGTTCTTTAGCCAGACATTTGTTCATTGATAGGTGTGGTTTTGACTGCCTAAGTTTAGTTCTTGGTCTATTTTCTCATATGCTTTAGTTTCACCTTATTGGAGCTTCAAATTTCTCTTAGATGCTTTCTAAAATTACCCCACCACTGGTAAATTTTGGGTTTGCTTTGATATATCTGTGAGTTCTTCTGTTAACCTAGGCTTTAGGACAAAACTTTTCTTTTGAATGATGAGATATATATGTTTTGGTTTTATTGATAGGATTAGATATCCGTGCTATAAAGTCACCGCTAAGAAGCATATATGTGGCCTTTAGTGAGGTGTATAAAAGATTTCATTCCTGACGACCATAGGAAACTGCAAAAGAAACTTTTGTTGGTTTACCATAATGGTGCCTTTTCTACATGTACAATTTTGGAGGGTTGTGAATTTTGGGGTTGCTCTTCAACTCTAGAAAGATCATTCTTACCTAGAGAATGACTATGGTAAAATTTCTTCCTTAAATGAAAGAGTGAAAATAGCTGGACACAACATTTTTTTCCAGCCTTAATAGTTGTCAAAACTCTCTTGAAGCAATTTTATATCAGATATCATTCATGTTAGGTATTGATGCAGGAGCATGTTTGATATTATTATTTTTGTTATCTAACATTATTGGTTATGTTTTGTTGCTGAATTTTGTAGTGCCTTTAGAAATTGCTGCCTATAGTTGGTGCAAATATACTAGGCATTTGCCTTAGTAAGGGCATTGTGGTTTTTTTGTCACTTTAGGGCAATACTGTTTGGAACCCCATAAGTACTATGTACTGCAGTAGCATGTTTTAGATCACTTCAGTACCTAATGGTGTATTAGCTCTGTTTGGGTCTCGCATAGCCTACAAGCTAATCTCCTAAGGAGTTTCTCTTCAGCAATGCCTGTAATATAGTGCTGCTGTCTAAAGGTGCCTTTAGTCTTCTGCACTTAGCATTAATTTTCACATGAATATAGAATATACTGTTCACTGACATGTGAACGTCAGTGAACTTAGAAAACTGTTTCTTTCTTGTTTTGAACATTTTTGCCAACTGGAATTTCCCTGTGTTGAACACCTGACCGTTGACTTTATATGTTAAGGGTGGGGACTCGAGTAATTTTGAAAGGTGTTCTTGAAGTTTGACTTTACTGGTAATGTACTACTTTAAAGGTTCTGCTATCACTTCCTCGGTTGAGTATTACAAAACGTAGTGATGCAGGACATATAGACAAGAATTTGGCTGCAGTGGGAATCCTAGAATATGATAATGTTCTAGATGCTTGGCTGTTTTAGTGATGTACTTTAGGTTGATTTAATGTATGAACATTAAAGTGTTGTATTAGAATTTAGGGTTTCGAGGGCAAATTTTAGTTTTAGTGGGTGCTAAGATGTGCTGAAACAAGTAACACCTCTAGGCGTATTAAGTCATTTTAGGTTATCTAGGGTAGTATTAGATACTAGCATTTCGTGTTTGATTCAAAACATTTAAGTAAAAGTCACATGGATTGGTTCCTAGACTAAGTTAGGTCCAACTAGATTTTATCATACTTATTTCTAAAATCTTAGTTTTAAAAGATTGGTTCATGTTAAGAATGCTTAGTGTCCAAGTCGTGTTTTCTATGTATTTGATTTAATGGCTATAGTGAAGAGGAATGTAAAGAAGAGCAATGTTTCCATTGAGTTTTGGATGTGGTGGTGTGCTTTCATTGATCAGTGCAAGAAGCCTTACCTTGGGAGGTCAATGCTTAGGAAATGTAGGTGAAAATCTCACATATTTACTTATCCAACTAAAATTCTTATTTTTGCACTCTTCTCTGTTGTGATACTCGAAAACAATTTCACAACTATGTAGTTAAATCTGATCTTATTGTATTTTTTGGTACTGCCCTGATCTTATCATGCTGTTTGGGTGCTGCATTGCTGAACCTATCAAATGACGCCAAGTTTTGACAATAATAGCCAGTTTGGTTTCACATAAAAGTAAGAAGCAAATACATCAAGGGTGGTTCCACATACTTGGAAATGGAGATCCTTGAGAACTAGTATTTCAATTGTAGTATTAAGGCAATGCTATTTCCTAGGGAGAGCCTTCCTTTTATGTTTCAGTTCCTATTATTTTTTGGCTCTGCCACAGTTAAAAATCAGTAGATCTGGTGATCACATTCTTTAAAGAGATTGTGTAATGTTAAGATATGTACTATGAAGTAAACATGAAAAGTATATGAGCTACCTGTGGCCACCTTAACAGTAGACTATGGGATATGAAGTAAAAATTTGTCAGTTTTTGTGACCTCAAACATTTTGTAAATCAAATGGTGATTTATCATTTTGTCTCTTGGTACATGTAGATTGACATCACTATGGTTCCAATATTAACTGCAACTGCTTCACATTGCTATGGTAGATGTAGATTGACATCAGTGGCTCTTTGAACTGGAACTGCATCACATGGCAAAGAACTGGAATTAGCTATTGAACCTTGAATAAAGGCTTTGGTTGTGGTTCTTTGAAATTCGGAACCTTAATTGGTCTAAGAGGGAGTGAGAAGTAGAGGGGAAAGATGAGTTTGTGGGACAATGGATAAATACTAGTCGTTGCCCTTTTGCGGTGCTAGTATCCACTGCAATAGCAACAACCCAATTTTGGGAACAGCAATTGAACTGGGAAGCAACACTATTATCGGTCAATTTAAGTGCTGCTGCAATAGTAATGGTCCAATGCTGTTGCAAAAGCAATGGCCCATTTTGGCAGTAGCACTTAAATTGGGAAGCAAAGGATGTTATAGGCCAATTTAAGTACTGTTGCAGTAGGAACAAGCACTAGCGCAGTATTTGGCCATTGCCCCACAAAGACATCGTTTAATAAAAAAAATGTTTCCTCATGGTTTTGATCGAATTGAAACCGTCGCTTCTGCTTTCGATTCCAATTTTATGAGAATTGGAACTGAAACCACAACCTTTCTTCAAGGTTCACTAGCTGCTTTTAGTTCTTTGGTCAGTTCCAAGAACCACCAGTCCTGTTCCTGTCCAGTCCACATACTGGCTGGAATTGTGGTCATGTTTGAGTTGATGAGATTACTGATGCAATGCAACACCAAAAGCCATGTGTGAATTAGATAGGATTATAGGTAATTTTCTTTAAGAATCTAGTTGATAGTTTCAAAAATGGAAAATAGAAGAGACAGAAGTATGATAGCTGAAGCAAGGACAAGGAAGGCCAAATTTAGCTGATATGTAACTTGAATTTCCTTCAGTTGAATGCTATTTTTGCAAATCTATTACAATTGATCATAGTATAGAAACAAATTTCCAAGGCTAAGGCCCTGTTTGATAACCCAATTCAGCACCTAAACTTAATGGATTCAGATCTTAACATGTTCAGACGCGTTTGATGTTCAAAAATTGAAAATCTGAATTAATTAAGTGATTGAATTTTCTAGGCAAAACTTGCTTCCAAAATTAAGTGATAAGTTATTCACTTATCATTGAATGTGATACACTCAAATGTATTAGATTTAATACTTATCAATTCAATTAATTAATGGAATCAGATTTTTTATTTCAGATTTCAAATTTCAGTTTTATCAAATGCGCTGACAAGTAGATATTTTACATATTTTAAGTGTGTTTTATTAATTAATTTTGGTGTGTTTTAGTCATGTTTATAGTTAATGAACTAAGTTTCTAGTGATAATATGCATATTATGGTTTAAGTGTGAAAAATTCCATTTATATGGATTTTAATGGTAAAAACTTCATGTTTTTGTAGATTTAATGATTCAATTATCAAATAGAATGATTTGAGAAGATATTTGGATGATTGATGATGGTTTAAAGTGATAAAAAATAGAATATGAAGTATAAAAGAGAAAATACAATTAAGAACAAAAGAATGCAAGAAAAGTCAACTTTGGTAACTTGCGGTATTTCGGCTATATCTTGGGCTAGACATATTGGATTAAGATAATTCTTGAACCATTTTGAAACTAAAAGATAAATCTACATTTGGTATGAAGACATCAAAGTTCGATTCAGCCGTAGTCCTAGTCAAAAAGTCGAAATGTAGAAGTCAAAGTCTGTTGTTGAAAGCTGACAATAGAGCTCTGACCAGTCAGTGATATTTTGATTGTACCTTGGTTCTTAAAGCTCCAAATTGGATGATTCTTGATGCTTTGGAAAACTAAGTCAAATATCTACAACTTTTGTATTTTATAGAAGAGCTATGTCGGCTTCCAACATCGAGAAAATAGCAATTAAAATGTATCTGATGGCTGCAAATTACTGACCAACGTGCCTTGTTTTCACACAATCTTTTCAAATCAATTCTAGCCATCAATTTGGGTTGTATTTGACCAAAAATAAGTTGGAAAGATAATTCAAGAGAGTTTCAAGAGTCAATTTTGCCAACTAGAAACAACTCTTGAATTCTACTTAAAAAACCCCACATGCGATTTACATTTATAATTCCTAAATATCCCACACGCGATTTATCGCAAGTATACGAATCGTGAGCGACTATAGGGTATCAAGGGTCGATCCCACAGAGAAGATTGCAATTACCGGTGTTTTTCGAATTCATTTATTATATAGACTACCATAACTGTAAAAATAATGAAAATAACACTAGAAAACTCTCCTACAGATATGGAATTCCTTACTACTCTTGCAAATGAGATTATCAGTTAAGTGAATGTTATTGTCTTGGCTAATTATGGCGCAATTTCCTCATGTATGTGAAACCTACTCTTGTAGTGAATTAACTATATTTGTGACTAAATCATAACTACTCTCATGGTTATGAATTAATTACAAGTTTATTTCTTCTATGAAATTACATGAAATTACAAGTTTATTTCTTCTATAAAAAACCCCACATGCGATTTACATTTATAATTCCTAAATATCCCACACGCGATTTATCGCAAGTATACGAATCGTGAGCGACTATAGGGTATCAAGGGTCGATCCCACAGAGAAGATTGCAATTACCGGTGTTTTTCGAATTCATTTATTATATAGACTACCATAACTGTAAAAATAATGAAAATAACACTAGAAAACTCTCCTACAGATATGGAATTCCTTACTACTCTTGCAAATGAGATTATCAGTTAAGTGAATGTTATTGTCTTGGCTAATTATGGCGCAATTTCCTCATGTATGTGAAACCTACTCTTGTAGTGAATCAACTATATTTGTGACTAAATCATAACTACTCTCATGGTTATGAATTAATTACAAGTTTATTTCTTCTATGAAATTACATGAAACAAGTCATATAGATGCACTTCTACTCTCATGATTATACTCCCTAGATTTATCACTTACTTAAACTAGTGTTAAATTTCAATTTTCATTGCAAACTTAACACCTTAAGATTATTATAATTAATGGCCAGTTAATCATGATTAGATAAGCAAAAGTGATAAATAATTTGTTCAAAATAATACCGCCAAGTAGCCATCACAAACAAGATATAACAAGTTCAACCATAACTCTAGGTATAAACTTTAACTAAACATGAAGAAAATAAAAGAAAGATTCGTACTTGTATTAGAATTAAACATAAGATACAATACAAGAAATAAAGTGATAGGAGAAATGTCACCCATATCACTTGAACTTCATGCTCTCCATCTTCATCCTCAACTCCATCTAAATTTAGTTACAAATACAAGAAGGAAACACTACTCTAACTTATGAACTAAGAAAAATTAGTGAAAACTATATTTCTTGTGAGTTTCTCTAGCCTTCCAAATTTATGAAAATGGTCTCCACAGACTGCCATTTATAGAGAATTCAAGAGGAGTTGTTTTTAGTTGGCAAAATTGATTCTTGAAACTCTCTTGAATTGTCTTTCCAACTTGTTTTTGGTTAGATACGACTGAAATTGATGGCTGGAATTGAGTTGGAAAGGTTGTGTGAAAACAAGGCACGTTGGTCAGCAATTTGCAGCTATCAGATACATTTTTAACTGCTATTTTCTCGATGTTGGAGGCCGACATAGCTCTTTTATAAATACAAAAGTCGTAAATATTTGACTTAGCTTTCCAAAACATCAAGAATCATCTAATTTGGAGCTCTGAAGACCAAGATATGATCAAAATACCACTGACTGGTCAGAGCTCTATTGTCAGCTTTCGATAGCAGACTTTGACTTCTGTATTTCGATTTTTTTACTAGGACTACGGCTGAACCGGACTTTGATGTCTTCATACCAAATGTAGATCTATCTCTTAGCTTCAAAATGGTTCAAAAATCATCTTAATCCAATATGTGTAGTCCAAGATATAGCCGAAATACCACAGGTTACCAAAGCTGACTTTTCTTGCATTATTTTGTTCTTAATTGTATTTCCTATTTTGTACTTCATATTCTATTTTTTATCACTTTAAATCATCATCAATCATCCAAATATCTTCTCAAATCACTCCATTTGATGATTGAATCATTAAACCTACAAAAACATGAAGTTTTTACCATATAAATGCAATTTTTCACACTTAAACCATCAAATGCATATTTTCACTAGAAACCTAGTTTATTAGCTATAAACATGACTAAAACACACCAAAACTAATTAATAAAATATACTTAAAATATCTACTTATCATGCGCCTTAAGTATTGTTAGGGCTTAAGAGAACTTAGTAGCTAAGAAATTAAAAGCTAATTCATGGGGAACTCAAGTTAGATCTGACTACCTTTTGAATATGAATGGAACATGTAAAAGTTCAAATCCAACAAACACCCTAGATCTGATATTACCCTTGACAACATTAAATGGCTTCATGTGCCTGCAAATCTAATCTCTTTTACCATCTGTTGGAATTACAAAATAATTCTAAGCTCAACTAGACACACTAAGCTACCTACCATAGACAATTTCCTTTGGCCCAAATGCTTCTCTTCAATGATATAATCTAAGTACTTGGTTTACAAAGGGGTTGCTCCTTTACTGGTCATATGACAGATGCTGCATATGATGGAATTGGTGGTACCGTGAGCTGTATTTGGAAATAGTTAATTAATGTGTCCATTTTTAGTGTCCTTTGGCTTGGTAACTAGAATCAAATTGATTGCCTGATTGATCTCTTAGATTTTCCTTGTGAGGCCAGAACCTGTACCGAGGTAGAAGGATTTGGATAAAACATATTAAAGCAGTAATTGATTTATGTTATCCCTTTGTGGCTCTGACTGTTATTTTGGGTTTCAATCCAAATTAGTTGTTTAGTTAGAGTTCTGTAGCTGGAGTCATAGATCCTCTAAAATTGGTCTGTGGGGTATAGTTAATGTCCTGAAAGAAATTAGAGTGAATGGCCAAAATGGTCAGTAAACTATTCAAAATGGCATGAATTAGTTGCGGAACCTTTTTTTTGAATCACTTTCACTAAATTAATTGGAATTAGAAGTTTTTAGGGGCAAAATGTCCAAATAATGCTACCTCACTCTCTTTCCTATTTTCGCCGTAGTAATGCCCTCTACCACCTTGACGTCATCAAGCTAGGTAGAGCATCAAAATACCTAGAATTCCTTCTCCTTCCTCATCAATGGAAAAAAAATCTTTCTCAGTTATCCTAGTCGTGTTCTTATAAAAAATCAAATCTTAGATTCACTTAAAAACCTCCAGTTCCCTATTTTTCTCGTTTATATGAGAGTTGCTTAGGAAACCCATCAAGATGAGTCTCCTTATCTCCACTGCCTGCTTTAGTTCACAAGCAAATTTCGCACTGAGAATCCGAGATTCTTCGACCTCCTATCCTTCACTTGACATTCCATCTATCATCCAAACGTGCTAAGGGGCAAGGAATTTATTTGCAATTAGGTATTATATCTCCAAATATGAAAATTTCATGGAATTGGGCAACTTCTGGCCAGATGGCTGGAGTAGGTTCCCTACTGACGAATTAGGGGAAGTCTATGCGGCTGTGCTTGCCAAGGCAAGGACGATAAGGAAATGACACTGGATGTCATGAAGAATGGTGATCCTCGATTGTTCATCATCCACTGATAAGATGTCCAGTAATTTGGATTGAATATTCCAAAAGTCACCAAACCTTTATAGACCCAATTTTCCTGATGACGTCATGGTGGCCTATGAGGCTTGGAATCAGGCCCGTTCCATTAGGAGTGGCCTACTAGATTAATATGTTTGGAACATTTTGGGCCGCAGAAAAATTGGGTCTATGGGGATGGAAGATGGAATGTGAAAAGGTGGATAAGAGGCCAAAAAACCTCGAATTCTTGGTGCGAAATTTGCTTGCGAATTGAAGTAGGCAATGGAGATAAGGAGACTCATTTTGATGGGTTTTCTAAACAACTCTAATGTAAACAGGAGAAATAGAAAACTTGAGCTTCCTAAGTGAATCTAAGACTTGATTTTTAATAAAGCACATTTAGGATAAGTGAGGAAGATTTTTTTTGCGTTAATGAGGAAGAAAGAAGGAATTTTAGATATTTGGATGTTCTACCTAACCTAGTGCAAACTATTCCTACAATTGGGTAGAATGGGTTGGCCTACATAGCCCTCTACCTCGACCGTAACATCTCAATTTTAGTGTTTTGTGGGATTGTGTTTTCCACCTAGGGTCGCCACATTTTTTATATTTTTTCTTTTCAATTTTATTTTTGGTGTCAAACATTGTGGGAAAAAATCATGGGAATATTTCTTAAAAATTTTCATATCCTGCAGCGAAGAATTTTATTTTTAAAATGCTTGCTGTCGCCGCATCTAGTTTGGATGCCACGACCCCCTTTTTCTAAATTTAAAATTAAAAATTTTTTTAATCCTATTTGAATTTTTTTATGATCAACTAGTTTGTTTTTTAAATCATCTCTTCCAATGAACAAGCCCTCCATAAGAAGAGTAGTAGAATTGCCCAAAGACTAATCCAGGACCATTCCAAGTAATGTATCTAGCATCCAAATTATTTCTTTTCACTCTATTTTCTTTTGGAGACCTGGCAATTGCCGCATCAAAATCAGATGCAGCGACTGCAAGTTTTTTTTATTGTTATTCGCCGCATCAAACCTTGGATGTGATGACTTTAAACTTTTTTTAAAAAAATTTCCCACAAAAAATTTTTTCCCCAACATTCTGACACCCAAAAAAAATTGTAAATAAAACAATATTTTATGGTCACCACATTCCGAAATGCGGCCATCCTAAGTGGAGAATAAAATCCCATAAAATACCAAAATTGTGATGTTTTTTGAAACAATCATTATTGGTAGAAATTCGCCCTGAATAAGTTTTGAACAACCTAATTGTATCAACTGTCAATCACATGCTAGAGCATCTGAAAACCTTGAGCTGGAAGACCGGCTAACGTTTAGATTTTTTATGGGTATAGGATTTTGAAGATCACCATTTCCTTGTCTAGCTAGGGAGATATGATACCACTGCTTCTCAACTTACTGTTTACCATAGAAGAAAATCTCTTGCTATTTGTTCTGAGATTTTAATGGACCAACTTGGGAGTTCACTACCAACTAAACAATATCATCAATCCTTTTTGTGGCCAAGACTAACTATTAGAATCTCCTAGCATGTTTATTTGGTGTGATTGTTTACATTTTTTTAGCTTTTTACTTTCATTTTATACAACCAATAGAAAATTTATGCCCTCTCAAAGTTAGTTGTTCAAGGTGGATTTTTTTTTTTTCACCACCTTTAACAACTTTTTTGTTTGTACTTTCAGAGTTAGGTAATTTTGCAAAAAACTAGAAGGGAATTGAACTAGCAGCACTAGAGTATTGGGAATGATAATAACAGAAGTTTGAAGGAGAAGCTTCTAGGCTGTGTGAGAGCTGATACAACTTTTTAGGTAATAACTGATCTGTTAAATTGCTGATTACTTATAGGGCTGGAATGGTTGGTAACATTGCATAAAACTAGAAGGGAATTGAACTAGTGGCACTAGAGTGTTGGGAATGATTATCGCAGAAGTTTGAAGGAGATAAGCTTCTAGGTTGTAGGAGAGCCCCAAGAGAGCTGATACAACTTTTTAGATAATTACTCATCTGATAAATTGCTGCTGACTTATAGGGCTACAGACTCATTTATTACCCCAAGGTGACAAAGACCACAATGCCCTCAATGAGGAACATGCCTAGCACATTTCCACCGGCTATACAAAACAATTTCTAGAGTCCATCTTAAGTGCTGAATCGGCATGCGTGGGATAGTACTCATTCTTACTTCTTGTGGTTACCATCCAATTTTCTTCTACCATTGTATTTTCAAGAATGGGTATTGGTACCATAGTTCCAAGAATGAGTACTAGGAAAGTTGGATAGTTGCTATAAGGAGTAAGAATGAGTGCTATTTGGCATGTGCTGTTTCAGCAGTTAAGATTTTCCCTAGCTTTTAAAACAACTGTTGCTTTAGAAACAAAGCATGACTAACAACATAACAACTGATCCAAAAACAGTCTTTACTTTAGTGACAAAGCAAAAGGAGGACACAACTGGTCAGAAATTTCCACTCAAAGAAAATTTGACCACCTTTGAATATTGACAGCAGCATCCAATCTCATAGATGGTTTAGAAGCCACCAAGTTAAGAGGGAAGACATTGTGCTGAAAGTTGAAAGTGTGATGCTGTTAGACTAATTTCTTGAAATAATGGTGAAAAAGTTGCAAAAATGGGGCAAATAATTGCTTTTATTAACAATTTTTTTTAAAAAAAAAAAAGAAGAAGAGGCCGCCGCTTGTGAGACGTGGTTGCTGCAAGTTGCAGTTTAGTCCCCACTGCATAGGAGGGCCAATGGACAATTTTTAGCCACCATGTCTCTCATGCAGCAGCCTTTTATTTAAATATAAATAAATAAATACGTCCCATATCATTGAAGACTGATTAGTCCCATGTCTCTCATGCAACTGCTCATGCTGAAGACTTGATTTAATAATAGGGACTCTTCTTTTTTTTTTTAAAAAAATAATAATAAAGGGCCGCATTATGAGAGACGTGCAGCTGCCAAACATTGCAATTTAGTCCCTCAGCGCATGTGCTATGTAGCGAGGGACGAAATTGCAATGTTTGGCATCAGCACGTCTCACGTGCAGCAGCCTCTCCTTTTTTTTTATTGTTAATAAAAAAAATTTATTTTGGCCAGTGCATCTTCGAGTTGCAACTGCCGTAGATGGAGAAACCCCTTGCAATTTGCCCCATTTTTGTGACTTGTTTTTTACCATTATTTCAAGAAATTAGCCTATACTACTATGGTGATTGTAAGTTTTATTGCAGGGGATCATATGTCTTTGAATACCTGGGAAAAACCTTTATAAGCGTTTAGTGCTAACAATGCAGAATTGGGGGGATATGTGGCACTAAAGAGAGCAAAACAATAAAATGAAGCTGCACATGCTAGATATGTACAATGTGGGTGTTATTACCGGGAGAGTTTGAAGGCTAGGCACCAATGAAAATTGATATCATAAATTTATCTGTCTACTTTTCCGAAGCGAATTGAAAATTTTGGTGAGCTTATAATTGACGGAAAAAGTTGTATTAATATTTTTTCTTGGACCAGTAAATTTAAATTCAAGACATAACTATATCCTCAAAATAATAGATTGCATGGGTGGAGAAGAATACTATTATGGTAAACAATGTGCTCTCTTTTCTTGTGGTTGTTACAAAGATAGTTGTTACATATTTCCTTCTTAGGTACTTGGAAAAAATGTGTACCCTTGGAAGTACTTAGTGTGGATTCTCATCCTTCAGGTGAACAAGAGTCTAAATGCATGGGTCCCCATAAATATAATTGGTTGAATACCCTGCTTTCTGCACACCTACCCTGCTAAGGAGGGAAGTGATCACAGAGGACTTCCTAGGATTGACTTTCCCTTGCACTTTGTTTTATGTGAGAGGTGTATCATTCTGGTAAATCAAACAGATATGATTTCATGCAGTGGACCAACAGAATTGCCCTAAATTTTGGCCTGAAGATCTAAAGAGTTGAATAAGTGAAGGTTTATAGGGGTGAGCAAACTGTAGATTCGCGAAGAAACAATTATGGGTCAACTAAATAAAACAGAAGTAAATTAATTATGTGCAAGATGAGAAACATATCCTAGATGATTATAGACTGGTCAGAGTGGTCTATATACTGGGTTTGGGACACTACCTTGAATGCATTCTGTCCTTGCTGACCTTGCCTATAACTATGATGGATTCTCCTTTCATTTATTTTTGAAGTTTAATGAATTTGGTGTAAATATCTGGATAGAAGTTGTAAGCTGTATCCTCTAATCAGCTTCAATCTTTTTCATGTATATCAGCAGCTGCTTTAAGTGGCATGATAAACTTTTATTATATCATGTGATGCTCTCTGAAATGGTTGCGCGGAAACAAAACAGTTTGATTAGTTGCTACTCTAGCAAGCGGCTAAGTTCAACAGAGTTCTTAGAATGGAAAGGTTTCTAGATCATATTTGGATTGCAAAATGATTCGCAGTCTATGGTCACTACCATGATGACCGTCTATAGATTTTCTGTTTTGTGTAGTAAATTCTTCATACATTCAAGGAACATTTCTTCTGTTACTACAGTGTTTTTTTTTTTTTTTTTTTGCAAATTCACTTTCTTTGGAGGTCCTGCATTTTGTTCTTAGTTTTTCAGCCTTTTTGGGCTGACTGGGCCACTTACTTGGACAGGATATCAATGCTGTTAACGTTGAGCATAATACTCCTCTTCATTGGGCTTGCCTAAATGGGCACATTGAGGTACTACTAGATAATTATTTGATTCCAAAACTGCTTGAAATCTTGAAACTCGTGGTTTGTAGTTTTTACTTTTACTGATCTCTTGCCAGGTTGTCAAGTGCTTAATTCTCGCAGGAGCCAATGTCTCTGCTCTGAACAGGTAATATTTGGCTTTGTTATGCAGGTTCTTGGTTTCATTGCTTTTTGAGCTTATGAACTCTCTGTCCATGCAACTTCTGTGTTGGATGTTTTCAGCCATGAGAGGACACCGGTGGATGAAGCAGTTACTGGAGGAAAGATGGACGTCGTTGATGCCATTAATGAAGCTATGGCCCAAACTGAACTCACAGCCACTCAGGTTTCCTGATTGAAATAGTAAAATGGCCTATGCTATGTAGTATATTGAACACACACTTTCGCTTTATCCCTTGTTAGGTACGCTTACGTTTTCTGCATGTCCTACTTCACAAGGTGGTGTGGCATTTAGTTAAAGAATGATAACCATTTTGTACGAGATGTTTGATCAATAGTGTTAAAAGAGAGAAGGGAAAACAGAAAAACAGAGAGATACAGAGAATTTATATGATGATTGTAAAGAATCTGCATTGCCATTGCGTCACTGGCTGATCGATGATTATGGTTTTTTTTTTTTTGTTTTGTTTTGTTTATGAGAGCATGGTATTCACCAAAGTTGATGAGTTAGAGGAATAAATATTAACATAAAGGTAATCCAAAATCAAGAGTTTTTATGCTAGAATTTAGAACCTCTTAACTCATCAACTTTGGTTATTACTCCACCAGACTAATATTAGAAAGTTGAGAAATTAGACTCAAGTATGGTGGTGTAAGTTTACAAATAATAATAGGCATTTAAGGGCTCGGTTGACAAAATTAAGGCACTTTTAAACTTTTTCAATTTCTTATCTTACCTTTTCAACCCACAACATAGAAGTACTTTTTGTATGCATAACACTAAAATTGTCGTGTAATTAAAGTTAATCATTTGTAATTGTTGAATTTTCCAGAATTAAAAGATTTTAAAAATCATGTTTTAGAAAATGCTAATGGCAAAATGACACGCAAAATGTGAAAATGTCGTTTCTCATTTCTACTGAACATACAACTTGGTGTTCAATCAACAGGTGCTAGAAGTCGTGGTTTTAGTTCAACATTATCTTTTAGACCCTAAATTTGGAAGTTTTCTTTTAGACTTCTTTTTTTTACAATAGATTTCAACATCTTTAACATTGACAATGGAGCTCATCATCTTAGTCAATGAGTTAAAAAAAAAAATAGGTTGAACATGAAAGCGGCCAGAATTCTATTGCGTTCTACATCCTTCGGGGAACAGATGGCAATAATGATATTTTTCCCACAAAAATTAATTTCTTAAGTGCTGCGCGCCAATACGCATATTTTGATACCTAAGGTGCTCATCGTGATTCCCCATATTTATTCATTGCCCCTCATATTTTGGGACTTTCCTGATTTCTCCTCACACTTTCAAAAGAATATTCTACAGCAAGACCGTGTCCTGCAAACCAAATCATGAAGATGGACTAACTTCTACTTAGTTAAATGGTCATTTTTTTGGTTAGGTTCTGTTTTGGAAATTTTAATTTTGTTTCAAGGGTTTCAATAATATTGGTAGGTTTTCTTGACTTATGATTCACATCTTTTGGGATTTCAATATGGTTTCCAATTGTCAAATTTTTATTTAACTTTACCAGAAACTCTAGACCTTCTTGCAACTAATTTTGAGAAGTTGTCACCCTGGACTTTCCCGCCTTTGTGCAATAAATTGAACACAAGAATCTTGAAGTTGAAGCAAAGGCTAAATCTGATGCACATGGAATATATGGAAGGATTTCTCGAGCGAATGCTCAATACACTACTATTATTGCGTGAATACATATAATCACTGTTATTGGACCCCTTGACATTTTTCCAAATTAATTACACTTTTCAAAAAAAAATATTTGAAAATTTTTTAACGAATGTCCATTACGCACCAGTTAGTTAGTCAAACTGTAGAGAGTCAGTTCACAATAGATACAAATATAGATACAAATATAGATGATTATATGAAATAGAGTAACAACGAAGCAATTGATAACAAAGGTTATAACCGGATTTTGTGCCCTTCCAGAAGGTCATCTGCAGACTATTTTGAAAATGGAAACCAAAAATTAGAGTTCAAGTGAAAAGCATATAATCAATAACATTATGCAGAAATTGAATTGTTCTTCCCCTACGTAATGATGAACATGCAGACTGTTTTAGAATATCCCACCCCCTACGCACAGTTTTTTATGTCTAAATTTGGAAGCGGTCTTTTAGACCGGAACACTGCTTCTTTTTGACAATGGACTTCAACATGTTTTTTTTTTTTTTGGACAACAAACTTCAACATCTTTATCATAGATGATGGAGCTCATTATCTTTGTCGCTAAGTTAACACATTGGACAACAGGTTCAATATGAAAGCATCCAGAATGCTACTGCGTCTACATCCTTCCGGCAACAAATGACAGAAGTGTGTACACTATTACTGTTAGATTCATGACACATGTGCAAAAGTTAAATTTTAAACTCAAATTTTACATAGTTATCAGTCATCCAAAACTGACAAAGATTAATCCTAATATTTTTCAAGTAAATTAGTTTCTCATTCGCTACTAGAAAAAATTTAAAAAAAAATTCTCAATCACTACTCGTTAATGCACATATTTTGATACCTAAGCGTTCATTGACCCTCTAATTCTGGCACTTTCCTGATTTCTCCTCACATTTTCAAAAGAATATTCAACAGCAAAACCATGTCCTAGAAACCAAAACATGAAGATGGACTAACTTCCAAATTTAGACAGGATAGGTTCTAAGACTTTTGAGGTTCACCTATTTTGGGATTTTTAATTTGGTTCAGTGGTTTTAAATTTTTATATTGTCAGGTTTTCTTGACTTATAATTCACATCTTTTGGGATTTAAATTTGGTTTCCAATTGTCAAATGTTCAAACTTTTACCAGAAAACTCTCTATTTCTTATTCCAATTAATTCAAGAACCAATCTCCTAGGACTTTCTCATTTTGTGCAATTATCAGGCACAAGAATCTAGAGATCACATGAAGCCAGAGCCAGGCTAAAATAAGGAAACAAATGTCATATTCAGATTTGGTGCCCTTCCAGAGTAAAGATCATCTGCAAACTGTATTAAAAGTAAAAACCATTAATTTGCAGATTTTTTTTAAAAAATTTTTTAATTAATTTTTTTCAGTAGTAGAGAGATTGGATTTAAGAAGCAGGGAGGAAAAAAGAAAATCTTAATTGTAAATCTCTAATTCCTAAAACCTTTAACTTTGATCATTACATCAAAAACCTCCTCGACGTAGATCAACTTAATTAATAACATTATGCAGAAATGAAATTTTTGTTCCCCTATGAAGTAATGATCCAGTATGTAAATGGTCCTATTTGCAGTTTCACATGAAATTTTGAACTTTTGCAAATAAAACACGAGTGGCCCTACCTTTTATCCGACATCAAATAGAATAACCCAATTTTGAAACAAAAATATCATTACTCATTTATATAAAACCATACATGATTTTCTATTCATCAAACAGGTTGCAGAAGTCGTGGATTTAGTTCAACAGCTAATGAGTAGTTGTTTGAGATTCTATGCCATGTTGTCGGTTTGGAAGAAACAGCCAACTGATCTCACCAACACAATTCAAATTAGTTCATCAGTAATTGTTGCCTTGGAGGGTGTGCTCGGGAGGGGGATGGATTTCCGTCCCACATATCGAAAGATTGTGGGTTTTTTAATTTAGGTTTAAGGTTCTTAGCCGCACTTCCTGTTACCAATTAGTTGAATGGTGTTGATTGGTGGGTCTCCCCTAGATTAGTCTCTGACTCAATTTGGCGATGACTTTTTGAGCGTTCTAATCTAATTATGTGTGTGTGTTTCTTCTGTCTATGGAAAAAAAAAAAAAATTTGTTGCCTTGGCAATGTCGAAATGGGATTTTAAAATAATTACACCTACATTTATTACTTCTTTTTGCATAAAAAAAAATCTTTTCAACTTCATTTCACTTTATTAACACTTGATTACTACTTAATTAACACCAACTGTCTAACAAACACATGGTAGGCAAATCTATGTCTAAATCATTGAACCTGTGATATGAAGCAAAGTCAAATACTTAGCCAAATCTGTGACTTCTTATGGTATTAATAAATTATTATATGTACAGCTACTGCGCTTGAAATGTTGGACTAAAATATTACTACAATATACACAAATTAATGTACACATGCTCACATTCACATTTGTTGTTGTTTTGCATTTTGACACTTCCAATCTCATTTCAATTTTGTCAAAAGCACCATTTGTTTTCTCATATAATTTAGTAAAAGAAAACTATATAGTTAGAATGATGGCGGAAATGTGATTAACAAAATGAGAGTACAAATAACATTTCCCTTTATCCAAATACAAACTCTCGGTGTCCTACTTAACAAGTGCCAATGAGGCATCCTGATTAGAAAAATTCATGCCTTAATCACTAAACTTGTGATTTGAGGCAATGTAAAATGCTTGGCCAAATTTATGATTTTTCTGTGGTATAAATTTATTGTTACATGTACAGCTAGTAAGCTTGAAATGTTGGATCTAAATTGGAAAGTCAACTTGTAGACTTAAACATTTTTAACATAGACAATAATGAAGCTCATTGTCTAGCTCAATAAATTAATACATACAAGAATAGGTTGAATATGAAAGCCACCAGAATTCTATTGCATCTTATATTCTTCAGCCAACAAATGGCAATAAATTAATTTCTCAATTGCTACTCATTAACGCTCACATATTTTGATACCTGAATTGTTCATCCTCACATTCACTGCCCCTCTAATTTTGGCTCACATTTTTCAAAAGAAAGTTCTATAGCAAAGCCGTGTCCTGAAAACCAAAATATGGAGATGGACTTTTAGTTCTACTAAGTTAAAGGTTTGTCCTTTGATTAGGGTTCTATGACTTTGAAGTTCACCTGTTGTGGAATTTCTTATTTGGTTTCAATGAATTTAATAATGGAATTTGTATGACTTATGACTGCATCTTTTTGGAATTCAATTTGGTTTCCAATTGTCAATTTTCAAACTTTTACCAAGAAACCCTAGGCCTTCTTTCACTTAATTTTAGAACTAGTCCCCCAGGGCTTTCTGGATTTGTGCAATTACTAAAAACAAGAATCCAGACATAAAATGAAGCTCAAGCCAGGCTACAACTCCATGCACATGGATTTACATAGACATTTGGAGAGGGTTTACATAGAGATACAGACACACAGGATTACATGGAATAGAGAAACATAGAAGAAGAAGAAAAAAGAGTAAAAGGCTAGGTGCCCTTCCAGACACTGCTAAAAGTGGAAACCACAAATTTGAGATCAAGTGAAAAGCATATAATCAATAACATCATGCAGAAATGAACTTGTACTTTCCCCTATGTAATAATGATCCTGACAGGAGAGGACGTAATCTAGAACGAACTTGTACAATTTCTTGAATTCTTTCAGATAATTGGGAAGGCAAGCAGGCAAGCAACACTCTTTACTAGGCATGAATTAAGAGTTCCAATCCCATGGTTTGAGATTCCCTATTTTTTCGAGTATTACATTGCATGTTATGTATAGAGGTATTTACATGGATATAATGCTGTATAAGAAGAAATCCAGGAAGAGCAACCATGGACTCTTCAGAGAAATCTAAGAAGATGGTCCTGGCACCATTGGAGAACAACTACCAACTAGCACAAGTACAGGCTGGGTGGGGAATGAATGTTGTCGAGCCAAGAAACTAATTGCTGAGTAGAAGGCCTTGCTTTGGGGGAGTCACTCAAGCAAAGGCAAGCGATCTCAAGAACCCACAACAATTCTTCAGCATGTTCTTTTTCATAAATAAATGGATCAAAAACTTCGGTTTCCCTTTTATCCTTCTTCTGTTGAATAACCCAAGAAATCAAATCCCGATTTTCTTTTGGCTTGCACATATCCATCGGCCTCTTGCCTGTAAGCAGCTCTAGCAGAACAACCCCGAAACTGTACACATCACCCTTGTAGGTTGCAACTGAAGCTTGGCCATATTCAGGAGGAATGTAACCTAATGTCCCAACAAGATCAGTAGTCACATGTGTGTCATACGGAAGAATAAGCCTCGCCAGACCAAAGTCAGCTAGGTGAGCTTCAAAATTCTCATCCAAGAGAATATTACTAGACTTAATATCTCTATGAAGGATATGAGGCTCACACGACTGGTGCAAGTAAGCGAGCCCTCTAGCAGCACCTTGAGCAATTCGAAGTCTGCAATCCCAATCCAAGGAGGAAGGCCCATCGACTTTTTCATGAAGCCAATAGTCCAAGCTTCCATTTTCCATATAAGAGTATATTAGGAGCCTGTCATTCCTGTAAATGCAATAACCCTGAAGAAGAACCAGATTTGGATGCTGTGCTCTTGAGAGTGTTTCAACTTCCGCTTGAAATTCTCTATCCATCTGTCCACCATCTCCACAAAGCCGCTTGATCGCAACCTTCCTACCATCAGAAAGAATGGCCTTGTACACCAAACCAAAGCCACCACAACCAATAATGTTTGACTGATCAAAACTGTTAGTGGATTTTACAAGGTCATCAAGTGAAATTGCTTTACTACTACCCTTGTTTTGGAAAAGAACCACAAGACTCGACCCAAGTTCTTCCAAGTCCTTCTCTGAGTCATCACCCTCCTTTTCTGGATCAATTGCTTTCCTCCTGATAGACCATAAAGCAATCAAGAGAAAGAGAGCAATAAGAAATACACTTCCAAAGCCAATCCCAATTGCCATGCCAATTATAGTGCTTCTGGGTGTCTTTGCTCTTCTAACTGATGCATGGGGAACTTGTTTGCCGGTAGGACAAGAAGTATTGTGTGAATCAGAACAAAGACCTGGGTTCCCTTCAAAGCTTGATGTTGGAAACAATAGAAACTGGCCTCCGTTTGGGATCCCCCCAGAGAGTTTATTGTACGCAACGCTAAACGTTGACAGAAAGCTGAGGTTTACTAAAGAAGGGGGTATTGCTCCAGACAGATTGTTATGGGACAAATCCAAACATTCAATGCTCGTCATACCTGACAATTCGCTTGGAATGATGCCTGATAAATTGTTAAACTTCAGGTCCAAAAAGTGTAACATTTTCAAATTCCCAAACTCTGGCCAAATTTGTCCAGTGAGGAAGTTATTTCCAAGCTCCAATGTTGGGGGAAGGCTCAAAATTTGATTATACTGTAACCCTCCAGCACTTACATTTCTCTTCACAAAAAATGGGAGATCAGGAGGAGGCTTATCCAATGTTTTACTCTTAGAAATGAGACTGTTCAATTGAGTAAGTTCCTTCGGAATTTCCCCAGTCAAAGAGTTATTGGACAAGTCCAAGTAAAATAGAAACTGAAAACCCCCAAACCAGGATGGAATTGCTCCTTCAAGCTGATTCCACGATAAATCTAACACTTCCAGCCTCTCAGAATTAGTCAACCACAGGGGAATAGTACCTGTGAGTTTACAATTTGCAATGACAAGAGCTCGAAGCTTGGTAAACCGCAGAGCAGAATCAGATGGCAACTGCTCATTATGAAAATTTAGAGTAAGAAACAAGGTCGTTAAGTTCTTACAGTGCTGCAAAGTTGCAAGAGCAGATGACAGGTTATGAATACTCGAGTTTGATATGGAAAGGTAAGAAAGTGTCTGAAAATTCTTGAAGGTTTCTGGAATTTGGCCAGTGAAGCTGTTTTTTGCTAGATTTATCGTTCTCAATTGTGGGCAGGTAGGAAGATTATCAGGGATTGCTCCACGAAACTGATTAGTACCCAAGTCAAGTGAAACCAGACTAGTCATTGCAGCACAATTAAGATCAAGTGTATCACCTAAAGAATTATTTCTCAAACTAAGGGTAGCAACAGTTGGGGAATTTGCCAATGACATAGGAATTCTACCAATGAATTTATTCGATTGAGCTGCGAAGTAATTTAACTTCCCAAAGCGAAGAAAAACATCAGGTAAATTGCCTGAGAATTCGTTCAAGGAAACATCAAGGAAAACAAGACTAGAGAGGTTACCAATGTTGGCATTCAAGTTCCCTGAAAATTTGTTATCCTGAAGGGTCAATCTCTCCAGTTTTGACAGATGAAACAAATCTTCAGCTAAACCACCAGAAAGAAAATTTGATGCAAGACAAAGATCCTCCAAAGAAGTACAGTTCCCCAGTCCTGGTGCAAGATTTCCACTGAATTTGTTAGCTCCCATCTTTAAGGCCTGAAGTTTGGTTGAATTATTGCAAATTCCCACAGGAACTGGACCGCGAAATGAATTCTCTGAAATGTTGAAGACTTGAATTGAAGGCAGGCTGATGCTCATTGGAAACGAGTCAGAAAATCCATTGCAGCTCAAGTCCAATACCTCTAAATTAGGCAAGTGTAAGAGTGTCGAAGGTATTGAACCTTTGAGATAATTTTTGGACAAATTGAGTGTTCTAAGCTCACTCAAATTGCCAAAAGACTCAGGCAACTTTCCCGATAGCCTTTTCTGAGGAACCTCCAACTTCACGACCCTGCCTGAGGAAGAATTGCATCTAATTCCAGCCCAGTTGCAGCAATTGGGAGAGGATGAATTTGCATCCCAACCCACAATTCTTGAGCTTGAATCCAATCCACCCAAGAAATCCACTAATGCCTTCATATCATTTGGGTTGCACGTAACATTCTGAGAACTTACATCCAAAGCTTGCAATGAAAAGCCAAGAAACACAAAGATAATCCACACCTCCCGCATCTCTGAAAACAGAAAAAGAGCAACTTTTTTCCAACTTACACAAACCACCTTCTATTTAATCAAGATTTTCTGCTAGTCATCTTGGTCCTCTTACCACAAACACAAAACCAAGAAAAAAAAAAGAACAAAATAAATGGCGGGTTCGGGTTCTTCTCTCTTGGTAAAAATGCTTGTGGGTTTTTCTTGAAATGGAAAATTAAACAATAGATCGAACAGCAGAGTAGAGACAGAGATCCTTTAGGCAGGCTGAGTCGAACTATTGAAGGAAAAGGGGAAAATGGGATAAGAGGGAAGTATACAAAGGGAAAAAAAGAAGAACGCAAAAGATTGGGGGCGAAGGGTGAAGCTTTTGACTTCAAAAACCTCTTTTTTGGTCCATTAAAGGCTGCTGTGACTCTCTGTCTATCAGTTTCTTCCCCGCCACAGGCACCCAAGGAGAGATAAAGAGACAGAGGAATAAAGAAGGGGGGTTTGGAGTTGGAGCTATTCAATAGTATAAATTTTCTTGAGTAGTGTAACGTGACGACTGACGACTAACGATACTACTATAGACTAGTCTGCTAGACTGCTGCTCCAACTTTCATTTTTTTTTCCCCGGTCGTAGTGGGAAGCCCAAACACCCATTCACCAATTTTATACTAGTATCCGTTTTATTTTTTTTTTATTTTATTTTGTTTTGACTTGGAAAAATTTGGATCGTTTCGACCCGCTTGCTATTCTAAGTGATTATATGTTTCGAAACCATGAGGTTTGTTTGGATTGTAAGTTATTTGGGATTATTTAGAATATTTTTACTGTAACACTTTTTGTGATGTGATGTATGTGAGATAAAAAGGTAATTGGGAAGGTACAAAGGTGTATTGGAAATTGTAATGATGATGTAAGCAAATAAAACTGGGTAAATAATACTCAATCCAAATATACATGTTTATAGATTACTTATTCATCACTAATAATACAGTACTTTCATTAGTAAGATTCAAATATACATGTTTTTATGAAGTAATTTTTTTTATTTTATTGTATATTGTTATAAAAAAGTTTGGATAGTTTCAATGTGAATTATTTTTAAAAGTCAAAACATGCTTCAGGACCATAGATCGTCTCGCAACGGATCTTCTGTCCCGCACCCGGTACCATTCTCTGTCCCTTTTTTATTATATTGCTATTTCTCTTACATAAATACCATGTTTTAATTCTTTTTTTGTTTCTTTAAGATCCAATAGCTATTAACTAAGTAATATACAAAATTTAACAAACTCAAAAAATCAAAATGCATAAAAAAAAATGAGATTTTTTATGAAATAGTTTTTTTTTATTTTATTGTATATTTTTATAAAAAAGTTTGGATAGTTTCAATGTGAATTATTTTTATAAGTCAAAATATGGTTCAGGACCGTAGATCGTCTATACACGAATATTTATAAATTACTTATCTATCAACAGGTACTCCTATTACTAAAATTTGAATACACAACCTTTCTTTCATAAAAAATGTGATATCCAATTTATAGTATCCACGCAAGGGATATCCATTTTAGAGTGTCACATTTGTACACAACCACAAAGCACACATACTCGGCATGGACAGAGGAGTGACATTTGCCAATGTGTTGTGGCTAATTTGGTAATTACGTGTCTATTGTGTTAGGAGCACTAGTGCGTTTGGATAGGAATTTGAATGAAAAATACCATAACACTTTTTACGATTTAATGTACGTAAAATAAAAAATTATTAAAAAACTTATTTACGATTCAATCAAAAAATGTTCGGTAAATAAAACTCAATTCAATAACACCTACTCTTTTTTTTCCTGACAAGTAAGAGGTCTTGGTTTTAAATTAAGATCTCCCATTTATAATTTTTCTCATCTTATCACCTAATTTAACCCTTTCCCGACGTCCACTCTCATTATTATTTCTTGCTGTCAACTAAAACATCATTGGTAGATGATATCTATAAATCACCTAAATTACACAGTGGTATATCCAGACCTTTGAATAGAATGAGCATCTTCTCCTTCTAAACTTTTTCTTGTATATATATAAAAAAAAAAAACAAACAAAGAGGGCTGAAAATATGTAGCTTTAATTACACAGTCCCGTGTATCAGGGTTAGGTAGTAATCCACCCTTGTTCACAAAATCTTCATATTATCTCCAACACCTTCGCCCTTCTATTGGACAACCATAGCCGCCTATTATATGTTTTTTCTATTTTAGGTTCCATTTTTTCTTTTTTTTTTATTTTATTATTTAATGCCACTAGTATCTCATGTTATTTTTATAGTTGAATATGCAAAAACAACTTTTGATTTTTTTTTTTAACTTATGATTAACTTTTTATGCACTAACAATGTAATGATTTTTTTTTTTTATACTAGTAGCTTTGGTTGAACGTCACATAGGCATGATTTGAATTTATGTTATGTGGCATGATTTAAACCTACTTATGTAAAAAAAAACTTTACACTAATAGTGTATAAAAAAAAAAGTTACCCTTAACTCATCTCTCATATTTAGCGTAATTTATGTAATTTCTATGGTCAACAACAATTAGTGAATTACAAGTTTTTAAAATGTAATTTCTACTTATTCATGCTTTAAATGCAAGATATATATATATATATACACACACACATATAGACACACATATACATATATATATATACACACACATTTTACTTGGGATGTGCTGTAGAATCTTTCCAATCAAAAACTGACAAAAAACTTTTAAGCATCAAAAGAAATTGTTTAGCATATTACTTTCAAATTGTATACCACAATAGGATTGAAAGAGAAGGAAATCTAGCGATTATTTAAAAAAGAAGAAAAAGAGGACTAAGAAAAGGAGAAATTAAAAATCATATTACAACTTTCCTCCAATAAAAGCATTATAATATTGAATGATTTGTTTTGCTACCCAATATGTCAAAACTAAACTAACTTGTTTGAATATATTAATCTCTGGAGGTAGTTTCTTGATTTTATGAGCACAAGGTAAAATTGTTAATGACCTCTAATATGGGGCAAATTCTAGTTAAGTCTTTTTTTTTTATTAATCTTTCTTACAATATTAGTAATGTATATATTGACGAATCTAAACATACGCTATATTATTTTAATTTAAATTTAAATACTAAATTTTTTACATGTAACTTAATTCGCTAATATATGCATGGACAACA
This sequence comes from Coffea arabica, assembly GCF_036785885.1. NCBI lineage: Eukaryota > Viridiplantae > Streptophyta > Magnoliopsida > Gentianales > Rubiaceae > Coffea > Coffea arabica. The sequence goes on from NC_092330.1 coordinate 30,595,805, forward strand.
CAAAAAATATTTACCCATCTTTTCATGAGAAAAATCTAGACAATTGGACAGAGATCTGGTTTTGATGGGGACGACAGGGCAGGGAGGATGGATGGAACTTGCATTTGAACGTTAAAGTCAAAGGTTTGTTCGCCCAACACGAGCGGTGTCTGCAAATTCTACGCGGAGTTGCAACAAAAAGTCCTCCATCACAAATCAACTTGCGGTTCAATGAAGGAGTTGTAAATTTCGTCTCTATTCAAAATTTTGTCAATTTTTTTGTTTTTTTTCCCATTTGAGAAAGACTAGATGCTAGCAAGTATTACAACTTCTTTTTTTTTTTTGGAAGAAAAGTTCGAGTGATTTCTCCGCTAATCACCCGTGCAAGTCAATACAGCTTTGTTCGGATTGCGATTTCCATCGAAAAATTACATCATTTTTCGTAATCAGATTTTTCTGTTACCTTTTTTTCTCACATACATCAAATCGCTACAGTAATTTTTCCATGAAAAATGCAATCCAAACACAACCAAGTCTTTGGAATCAGACACTTCTTTTGCGTTATTTATATATTACCCATCAATTGTATTTGCAGTGAGAATTAGACATATGATTTTCGTAAAAACAGTGACCTGTTCATAACGATTGAATTGACATATTTTGACTATGATGGCAGAGTATCATTACTAGCTAAATTGATACGGTCTATGATGTCTAAGGGGTTTTAATTTTGAAAAGGAAGACTCGTTCATCTTAGCCAAAAAAGAAATTCTAATTCGAATCCAATTATCACAAAAGTTCCATTAAAAAAACTTATTGGGATTAGTGTGGTCGAAAGATTGAGATATCCTAAGTGAAAAAAAAAAAAAATTAAAGGAACCTGTTGGATGCATGCCTTGTGCTTAGATTGGAGTGACATTCCTCTCACCCATAAACTTTATGTAATCAACAAAAGATTAAGACCCGCTATTATTTGTGGATGAGTAATGGTTGGTTGCTCTTGAAGAATTAAGTTTGTATTTTGTTCCATTTATGTGTATATATATATGTGTGTGTGTATATACATATATACGTATATACACACACATGCATATGTGTATATATATGTGTATATATAAATATATGTGTATACATATAATATACACACACACATGCATTCATACTTTTTGTAGTTCCATTTTAATTGAGGTAATATAAAGGCTCACACATATGTGTTTGGATAAAGTATTATTTGAAATAATTACTGTAATACTTTTTGTGATGTAATGTATGTGAAATAAAAGGTAATTAGAAATATAAAATGATAGATTGGGAATGTGTTATTGATGCAAGCGAAATATTATGTGAAATAATTTAGCAATCCAAACACATAGCGTTTATTTGATTCCTATGCTTTTAATTATCGAAGTAAACGGTCCGAAATCAGAGACTATGACATAATACCTGTATATTCTGCTTCCATTTGTATTCTATCCTTTTTTTTTCTTTTATTTTTTTTGGTAATTATATTTGTATTGTATCTATTGATTATTCAAACCTCAATTATATTTATCTTTTTTTTTTAATATGGACCGCATAATTCAATCAAATCCATTGAAAGTTAAAATGACTCGATCACCATTGTCCCAAATAATCAGTTTTGTAATTTGTCGAGGCTCCAAATTCAGTTATTCTCTTATCATTCAACTTAAATTACTAAATTTAGCTTGTTTTGTACTTGAAAATCATACTTCACATATGCTCTCAGATACATTTTCAAAGAACAAGTATTTAGGGAATATGCTCCACTACATTTCATTGGGGAGAATTTCTGTTATTACACTTTAATGAATATATTTTCAAATAAAAATTAATGTCCTGCATAAGACTTAACTTACTATTTGATTAATCAATTCTCTGTTTTTTTTATTTGAGTGATTTTGAGCTATTTAGCACCATACAAGGTATGTGCAAATTGGTGACAAAGCAATCATTGGACAGGAGATTATTTGCCCAAATATATTTGCTTACATCACCATTATAATTTTTAATATACCTTTTTATCTTCTCAATTATCTTTTAATCTCACATACATCACATTATAAAAAGTGCTACAGTAAAAATATCTCAAATAATTTACAATCCAAACACACTCAGATGGCTTTGATTTTTAGGTATGCTGATCCACTCATAATCGAATGGTTTCTAAAAATCTTAATTATTTTTTTAAAAAAAGTAAAATACATATATAATTGAAGAGAAGATAAAGGAGATAAGACCAACCTTGAATTTTAGAGACACAGATGCCACAACATGGTGGAATTAAAATTTTTGCGCTTGAATTGAGAGATACCTAAAACTTAATTAATAGACCAAATCTATATATAAAAAAAAGAGCAAAACATTATGTTCCAAAATTAAAAAAAAAACCCTAGAATTAATGCAGTTGGCCTACAAAAGAAAACCCAAATTGCTCTTCACTTGATTCAACATGCCGGGGGGACATCTTAGTAGACTTGATGAACTATTTGACCGGCTTGTGAACAGTATCAAATTAATAAAATTGACCAAAGTGAAGGGAATTCAATTTCAACTATTGCTGCTAAGAGTAGCTGGCCTGCGGCTGAGGCTAATGCAATTGCGATGTTGCAAAATGTCAAGCTTTCATTTTCAAATGCATGAACGTTGTCGAACAAGAAAAGTAGCATTGATCATGAAAGTGAAGTCCCTATCAAAGCTTCATACATATATAGCCAAGGTTGATCAGTTGGTGACAAATGACAACTAGTTTGAAAGGTCTTCAAGTTGGTTTTTTAGGTATGTGTACAGTCAAGAATAGGCTGGAAATTTGAAACACACACTACTGTACTTTTATTCACTTTATTATGATACTTTAATCCATTTTCGTGGTACCTAATTTTTGGGGTATTTGTAGGAAAAAGGTTTACTATATCACTTTATTAAAGGAATCCATGTAACGTAGGCTGATCAACATGCTTTATTATATGTATAAAGTCGTTGTCAAAGCTTCATACTCAAGCTTGATCAAAGCAAGACCGTTAACAACTAGTTAAATAGTGTCTACAAGTTTTTTTTTTTTTTTAATGCCTGCGCATTTATATATAGTCAAAGAATAAGCTGGAAGTTTGAAACACGGTTGCATATATATATATATATATATATATATATATATATATATATATATATATATATATATATATATATATATATATATATATTTTTTTTTTAAGTTTTTCCTGACAGGAAAAAGTTGAGATTTAAGATGCAAAGCAGAAGAAGTGGCACTTGCGTTGCAGCTTTAGGCTATTTTAAAGCTTTCTTTTGCGATCTATTTTTCATTCTTTATTTAAAATGAATGCAAGGTGCGATACACTTACACTAATGCAGCGGATTTCACCAGCACTGTGGCAATTTCTGACACGACCTGAAAACACGACACGAATCTAACACGAAATTAATGGGTTTGGGCTGAGATTTCAGGGGGTCGGGTCAAAATCGGGTCGAATCCGATGAACTCGAAAAGAAAATATGTTGATTTCGGGTCAACCCGTGGGTGACCCAATGTGACCCGTTTATGAATTAAAAATAATTTAATAAATATAAAAATTATTTTATCTAACTAAAATAAGTTATTCTTTTTTTTCAAAGGCATTAATTACTTAATCCTAAATGAATTTATTTAACTTGTGTGAAGTTGAAATTATTATATTTGGACAAATAATATATTATATTTTTTTTTACTTTTATATTGATTTAATTTAATTTATATTTGGTTTGGGATAAAACACTTTTACGGAGTTTAATTTATTTTAGATTTGGTTTGGAATTATTTATTTAAATTTTTATTACTTTATTATGTAATTAGTTTTATGAGAAATTTATTTTATTAAAAATTATAGTAGTGAATTAATAAATTAAAATTAAGTTTCGGGTCATTTCGGATCGACCCACCAACTCGAAATTTTCGAATTGGCCAGTTAGATTCGGATCAACGGATTTTTTGTTATACGTGGGTCTCAACCCGACTCACCAACCCGAATTCAACCCGATTGCCACCTCTAAGTAATACTAGAATGGGTGGCTCTAATTGAAGTCCTTGTGCGTGTGGAGAGGTGAGAGGGAGTAAAAAAAAAAAAATGGAATCGAGGATTTTAATTTTTAAAATTTGTCTTTAATTTCATACTAATTTATAATCATTATAGTTGTCCTCGGGAGGATTGCAGCTTGTTTCAAACAAAAACCATTCAAGAGATAGGCTATTGATGACATGATAAGTAGGTATAGAAGTTTTCAACACAGGCAGTTGGAGCTTATTAGACTTTCTTCTTGTATTTCTTGTTCTTTACTTTTAAAAAAAAAACTTTATTTCTTGTTCTTTACGTTTTCTTTTGTAACTTTATTATTATGCTCCTATACCTCCAGTCTCTTAAAATAAAGTATTAAGTAAATTAAACTAAATAATCCTCTTCCTCCTCTCTCTCTTTGTTTGTGTGCCTTTTTATATATATATATATATACTTTTTCGTTCCTTTCCTTTCCTTTTTTGATTTTGCCGTTTGCCTCAATGCTAGAGTTGTCATTAAAAAAAGGGATATTTGCAAAAACCTTCCTTGAGGTTTCTGACATTTACATTGACCTCCCCTGTGATTTGAAAAATTACACTGACCTCCCCTGAGGTTACTAATCCTTTGCAAATTCAGTCCAAACGATTAAAATATTGTTTTAGGAAGTGAAATTAGAATTTTGTACCAGATTTGCCCTTTGTGCTATATGTACAATAAATGACAAAGTACTACAAATCAATTAACAATTAATAAACTTTAAAAAGTGTAGTTTATCGGCAAATACGCATTACCTATTTAAAGTACCGGCTCTTTACGGGTATTTTTCTTTCAAACATTTAATTTAATACAAATATTTATGCTCAAATACAGATTTGTATTTACTCTCAAATATTTAATTTTTATTAAATACAAAACCTACCAATCTCTCTCTCTCTCGTAAAAATATTAATATAACACTTTTTCAATTTTAATTATAAACATTTATGTATTTAAAATAAATTAAATGATTCAGAATAAAATGCCCACAAAGAGGCAATACTTTACTCATATAATAGATGAAAGCCATAAAGAATTAATACTTTATGGACAATTTCTTTTTTTAAATATTTAATTTATATTAAATAGATAACCTACCGATTTCCTTTTTGCAAGAATATTACTGTAACACTTTTTGAATTTTACTTACAAATATTGATATATTTATCATAAATTAAATGTTTGAAAATAAAATACCCGTAAAAGGCCGGTACTTTAAATGGGTAATACGTATTTGCCCATAAATTACACTCCTTAAAATTTATTAATTGTTAATTGATTTATAGTACTTTGTCGTTCATTGGACATGTAGCACAAAGGGCAAATCTGATACAAAATTCTAATTTCACTCCCTAAAACAATATTTTAATCATTTGGACCAAATTTGCAAAGGATTAGTAATCTCAGGGGAGGTCAGTGTAATTTTTCAAATCACATGAGAGGTCAGTGTAAATGTCAGAAATCTCAGGGGAGGTTTCTGCAATTATCCCTTAAAAAAAAGAATAATAAACATGTTTTATCAACTTGAAAACGAATGGGAAATTTTGTGGCAATTGGCATGTAACATTTTCAGGCAGATTCTACTAAAATAAAAAAGGTTACCTCTCTGACACTTTCTTCATTTAAAATTTCTCCATTGCATTTCGTTAGGCTTGTTGCTTTTACATAATTAATTCTAAATGCTTTTGTACTTAAGCGGATCATCAATTAATAACGTTTGGGTGAGTAGCAAAACTTAAGATCATCAGAGCTTCCCTCCAATCAGCAATTGCCTGGATGGTGAAGTTCTGTGGGTTCCTCCTTAGGTTGAGTGAGACTCTGTTTAGTGTGCCCTGAGTGTAGTTTAGATTTTCCCCTGTTAAATGCCTACTGTCGAAAAAAAAAGATCATCAATTAATAAATCTATTGCACTTCTGTACTTAGACTCTAGCAATATATTGTGAAAAGAAACATCAATTTACTCAAACTGACAAATCATTCAGGGTTACTTCAACAATTAAATCTAATTAGTTTTCTACTTAAGCTGGCCATCGATGGATGACAAAATTTTGATGGTCATTATTATGTGATATGTTGAAACCGCAAATGCACGGATAATACCCTAACAAGGCGAGTATCTAGGAGTCGAATCCCACGGGAAGAATAATCAACTATGAACATTTATTTATCAAACTCCTCTATTATTTAAGCTACAAATTAATTCGAAGATATCAAATAATGAACAAAAATTAATTAAAACTAAACTTAACAAAGATAAATATTTTTTAGGCCTCAACTGTTCCGGCCACAAACCTTATGTTGATCAATTAATTAGCTCGTGTAATAACCATGGTAAATTCCTTAATATTGTTCACGAGTGAATTAGTTATGTCCAATAACTAAATTTAGTCTACTTTTTTAATCTAAACCTAATTAAAAATTCATTAGGATTAAGATGAAAAGATTGTACAATTACCCTCTAAGTGCTTCTCAACTTTCATGAGTTGCTAGTTAAAATTATGTCCCCTCTCTCTCTCTCTCTCTCTCTCTCTCTAAGTAGGAGATCATGAATCTATGATCTTTTACCTACAAGCCCTCCCATTTTATCACCAAACCCAACCCTCCTCCAATGATCTCGGATTTATTAATAACTTTCATCTATTAATTAACACTGGATCTCGGATTTATTAATAACTTTCATCTATTAATTAACACCTTAGACCCTTCACAATTAAGGATCCATTAATTGGAAAGATTGAAACAAAGAACATAAAATAGCATATCACAAAATTCACCAATCAACTAAAGATTGATATTGAATTAGAGATGAATTAATTCTATCTAAGCCTAAGAAGTAATTAACTTGAAATAATTAACAAAAACAACAATGATGATTAGTGATAAGGGATTCATAAAAGATTTAAGAAAAGAGAATTAGGAAATCTTGTCTAAGACAGGCGAGATCTCCTTCTTCTTCCTTCAAATTTTGACAAAAATCCTACCTAGAGTGAAAAAAAAAAAAAGAAATCTATTTTAACCTAAACTACTCCTAAAAACTATTTTAAATTGAAGATATGCAATGTTTCTTTTTTTTTTTTTTTGTTGAAGGCAATATCTAAAATGTTTCTAATCGCAGCAGTGCAAAAGCCTCAAGGTGGCTACAACGGACCAGCCCAATTGATTCGAGCTCGTTTGAGGTCTGAAACCCGTCGGCTAAACCAGTTGGAGCCTTGTTGATCCTTTTTGAGTTTTTTAGTGTTCCTTTTCAGTTTTCGCACAGAGTTTTGTCTGATGCCTTTCAACTTGATATCATCTTCAAATATATTAAAAAACTTACAAAAATCATGAGATAAACACCATATTCATCAATCGAATGAGTATTCTTTTTAAACTACACTTCAATAGAAATTTTGTAAAAACCCTTGTGTTTCTGACTTAAGCACTTAAAGCACACGAATCATGAATTAGAACACACATGTAACCATATGAAAATGTGACACTAATCAAAGAGACAAAACGCCAAAATAGGAGGAAGATCAGTTTTAAGGACTTGGATTAAGACGAATTTATAAACACTTAGCAACAGTAATGTATAGGGAAAAATCCACTTTTCGTCCTCAAATTTTGAGTTAGCGACACATTTCATTCGCAAACTTTTAGATGCACCACATTTTATATATGAATTAATTATTTTGGACTACATTTAATTCAAAAACGGTAAAATATTCAATTCAAACGAAGAAGGCTAATGTGGCCGTTGATTTTGACTGAAAATTTTTTTTACTTAACGGCCACGTGCCAAACACGTAACTTTCTCCATCCAAATTAAACAATTTACCCTTTTTGGACTAAATGTAGCAAAAAATAATTAATTCATGTACTAAATATGGTGCGTCAAAAAGTTTGAGAACGAAATGTATCCCTAACTCAAAGTTTAGGGACGAAAAGTGAATTTTTCCCTTAGTGTATATTGCTAGTCAGAATGATAGCAAGCCTTTCACAATAATATAGTGCCGTTCATAATGTTCTACCCAAGTGCATGGGTGTGAATAGGTTGAAGCCCATTCCTGAGTGCTCATTCCATCTTAACCAATCGTTTGGTTGAGGGTCATGGCCTCCACTTTTGAAAAAGGATTGATTCCGATTGACAAGATTTGGTTGACAACTATCGGTATGGAAGATCTAAAATTCTGCAAACGTGATTAACGAGTAGATTGGTGGATTTTGATCTCTTACATAATGCTGCCTCCAGAAAACTCTTTAGAAGTTCTCTCTATCTCTCTCTCACATCTCAATTCTCATCTTTTTTTCATGACAACTAGCATCAAATCTGTGAAATCATCCCAAATATACCTGAGAAATTTGTTCCAATCAGAGAAATAAGATTCTCTCTCTATTCATCTTACGAGATGATTTCACGGGTTACTTTTTTGAATCTTTTTTTTTTATTCATCATTGATTTGTTTTATGCTTGATGTTGTATGTAATTGAAAGTTAAACTACTTTATTGCACCTATCGAAAGCTTTTCATGTTTTTTCCCAATTTCTTTGTGAATTTTTTTTACCATTCAACTAGAAGTGAATGTATTTGAGTTTAAAGACCAGCATCTAAAATAGTATGTTGTTTCTCTTTTATACCGAAAGAAATAGTATATCAATCTTGTGGGTTGATAATTGATTTGACCTAATTCACTAATTTGCTTCCTCTACGAGAGAATGAGGAATGGAGGTTTTCTACTCTAGCCTTGAAATTATTCGAAAAAAAAAGGAATTTTCGTTATTAAATATTTCAAGTTGCTTATGTATGCCGAATTTCCTAACAAAATTCGCTTATGTTAAAGAAATTCCATTCCTAAAGGAAGAAGATTGAATCGTCTTTTAATTAACCTTCTTTATCCTCCTAACTGTTAAAAATCAACTATTGCATCCAGTTTTTTGGTCTATTAATTAAAGAGCTAGTACCATCTTGGAATGGTCTTTTGTGGTAATTTTGAACTTTTTGGATTTGAACGTTATTATGCTAACTTGGCATATGTTAATCAGAATAGCTTTTTTTGTATGTCGATCAAAATAGCTTTTTGGAATTACTAGGCATTATCAATACTTCTTGGAATAGCTTTGAGCATTCGGGATTGCATAAGTTTTTGGTTTTGTAAACTAAACAATCTAGTACTTCTCCACTGGACTTTCTTATATTAATGTACAAGGTTTTTGTGTATTATAAAAGACTTGATTCTAGTTTCTGGTTAGAAATGTATTATATTAATGATTGCAGCATTAATTTTGTCTACAAATTTTGTTTTGTTTATATTGGACAAAATTTTTTATTTATTTACAGGAAATAGTTGTTGAATTGGGCTTGCATTCCCATTGATGACTGTGAATAAACCAAACAAGAAAATCAATAATCATTCCCATTACTTTCCCTAAACCAAACACCTAAAAAGGAATAGCATAAACCTATTCCGATTGAAGAGGTTTTGAGAGTGATTGTCATTGCCAATCCGGAGTGGCAACCAAACGGATGGTAAGTATCAAACATTTCCTTGGAGTTATCACATTGAACAATTAAATCTAATTCGTTTACTTACTCTAGTGATTGATTAATTCATCTTTTCTACTTGATGTTTAGGATTTAATGAACAATGGACAGGAGGAAATCGATTAGATCAAACTGACAAATTTTTTATGGTCATTTGTAGCTATTCTTTAGGAACACCACGGGGAGAGACTTTATCAATTTACTTCACGAATCCCACAAAACTATTTCTAGACCAATCTCAAATAACAAAATGAAAACATGTTTCAAATTACAAATAACAAAGCATGGATAAATCCATTAGATAGCAAAATAGAATCTTAAGAAGGTTGAATATTACAAAATCCTATTCAGTCAATAAGCTTTTGATGATGAGGCTTATTGTCATGTCATTGTTCTCGAGGTCAATATACCTTGGATTTATGACATGCGGTTCTCTTGGCATTTTACTATTATAGATATAAGACATCTTGATCATAACTTAAAATGCTATTAAAAAATTACAACATCTATTAATAGCTTTGCTCCAAATAATTGAAAGCTGAAATAATCTTGAACTTAGGACATGTTGTATACCATGATTATTTATTTATTAAATAAACTTATTATCTGCAAGAAAAACATGAATATTTTCAGTTGGGAAAGACTGGCTCTTCAAGTAGCATTCATATTCTTTGTCAAATCATGTAGGTAATGCATACATAAAAAGTTTTCTGGGCAATAATTTAAGCATTACTCACATGAATTTCTCCAATTTATGAGAAAGAAGACCTTTAATACTTATATAATGTGCACATCAACGACTGACTGGCAGCAAACTCGTGTATATTACATACATGAACTTGTCCATGACCATGCATAAAATGAAATGCACACTATGAGCATGTCCATGCCTAGATCATGTGTTATATGCAAGGGAACTTGTAATGTATTAATGGATAATAACTATCACATGCCCTAATTGCTTATAAGTAATTTACCCTAGCCCAGAACCCAGTCTAGGGTGGCATGGTTTCAGTTGACCTACATAATCATGGACACTAAGTTAAAATTATAATCTACATCAATCATCTCATGCTCGGTGGTGCCTATTGAGGTTCTCAACATCTAGTGCATAACATGAGTTCACCATAAATCATGGCACTAAACGTTATCATAACCTTGCAAACATGAATACACTCATAAGTGATCAATGATTGAGACAAAAGAATTGCTATAAGTTAATTTGGAAAATTACAAAGGGGCAACATGTACAAGGCGTCTACAAATACCTTTGAAAAATTCACTTATGTGTGTTGCCGGTGTCCTCTAAACGCTAAAAAGATAAAACCAGATGATTTTCTGTCAATATTCATCAATCCAAAACTTACAACAAAATAACCATTCCCTGAGTCTTTTCATGAAATTTCAACGAAAATTTCTCAAAATAAAAAGTATATTGTATTAAAAAGTTGGGATAATTTCAGAAACCTCCCCTAAGGTTTCGGATAATTTCACTTAGTCCTTTTCAATTTCAAAAACTACACTTACCTCTCTTACTCATTTAAAATGATAATTCTAACCTTAATATTTTTAAAAAAACTCCCTTGTTACAATGTTTATACAAGGGATGGATTTTATAATTTTTTTCCTTTTTTCTTCTTATTCATTTCTCTTATATTTCATTAGAAATATAGAAGAACTATCAGTGTTGTCTCTAACCACTATCCCGATCAAATGTTAAACTAGTAATATTTTTTTGATAACTTTTGATATCATCTAATATTTTGTAACTCTTTTTTATTTTATCAAAATCGAGAATAAATAAAAAAAAACTAAAACAAATGGCTTAAGATCACTATCAAACTATGGTAGTTCCATCATTGAACTAGTCCATAAACTTTTCTTAAAAAATAGTCCATAAATTAAAAAAAAAAAGATAACACTTTCTTCTCTATCTTAAAAAGAATCTATATCCCTAATAAAGGAATATAAAAGTAGCATATTATAGAAAATTATAGTTGATTATCAAACAACAAATATTGGCATGAAAAACTTGACGGTCATTCCTTTTATAAGTGTGCCAAATTACTTTACAATTATTTAGAAGAATAAATTAAACTTTATAAGATACGTGCATTTTAGGATATTCATTAAAATTTTGACCTATTTTAAGGTTTGGCTACCAAAGTGTCAAATTAAAGGAGGTAAGTGTAATTTTAAAACTTTGAGGGAACTAAGTGAAATAGTTAGAAACTCAGGGAATATTTCTGAAATTATCCCTAAAAAGTTTACCAATTTGATAGGTTTTTTGGTTAGGATGATTTCGCAATCAATAAAATCCCTCCATTTGGCATATTTCTAAAGAACTAAAAAATAGACCTCCTTAATGGGTTTGGGTCCAACTTTCTTTTGGACCTGGGTAAAGTGTAGTTTATTATGAATTGATTTTGTTAAAAATGGATTTTTCCTAAAAATGGTCCATTACTTTAACATAGACATGATAACCAAAGAAGTTTGGATCTCAAACATAGCTATCGTATCAATTATTGTGTATATAAAGAGACGTTGAAGAAAGTTGGTCCAAACTGAAGCAAAGGAGTCCAAGCCAATAAAATTCGTCGATTAAAAGCTCATTGGGTTCTCTCTATTGAAAAGCTTAGGCTCATACAAATGGGCCAAATTGAAACTTCATGACAATATTTCAGCTTAATCATAACTATTCCTAAATTAGGAGGCTAAAACGTAAATTTGACAAGACCAATTGAAGACTCACCTACCACTAATTACAAAAAATGACTTTTGTACATTACTCTTGTTTGGATTCCAATTTTTTTGAAATTTCTTCTTTATTAGAGCTTTTGAGAAATATTCTTGATCCTAATAACCACCCCTAGAATTGTAATAAAATGAAGAATACAAATCGAAAGTAAGGGATGAAAATATATTGCAGAGAAAAAAAGTTGATAAAGATAACAAAGATTACTAAGTGAGTCAAGACAGAACCAATCCTTCTTCCCTACTTCTCCCTTTTTGTAGCTGTGATAATTAACTGGCCATTATTTAATTAACTAATTACCAAATATCCTAAAAACTAAGCTAGCTATACAAATACAATCGTAACTCTTATGCTCAGTCAACAATGTTTATTATATTGCTCAGTTCCTTTATTGCATCATTATTGCACAAAATTAATAAAGCACTATAATATGCAAAAATTCTCTTAAATTTCAAACTATTATTTTTCCTTACATGCATTATATTTCAAATAGCAGTGTTACATGTTTTTTTCTATAAAAACTCTGACAAAATATAATCAAAAGTGCCAAGGTTTTCACCACTTTTCTATTAAAAGATACAGATAATATTCAGGAATAGGACCAAGTACAGTTGAATTAGGTATTGTTAGGTGCGGTTGCTGTATTTCGTCCACAACTTGATGTATGTGATCGTATTTATGGATTGAGTTGGCATGTATGAATAAAATTAGTTAGTACAACAAAGTTTTATATGAGTATACTATAATTTACAGAAAGTACAATTGTACTAAAATTTCAATAGCACTTACCCGAGGTCTGTATTTTCAATAGTAAATAGCACTACTAATCGACAAGTAAGTACAAACATTATTCAAGTAAAGAAGGATAGTAGTTTTAATTCAACTTAGATTGACAGGAAACTGTATTGATTTCTAATGTCACCTGACAAGTGTGATGGAATCAACACTACTGTGGACTTAATTGGTTTCCTTGTCCCTGGTGGGTGATTTTCATCTTGTTTACCAACCCAGCAAAATCCAAGATAACGTCCAAGAAATAGAGCAAGAAAATGAGAAGAATGCAGCACAAGAACATAAGAATGTGCCCAAAGATCCAGAAGAAAAGAGGGAAAAAGAAGTAGAATGTCACCCAACAACCAAAAATAGTTTCCCCAATTTATGGTGGCTTTGAAATAGTTAGGAGTGATGAAATGCTGCTTGTGGTGGTGGTTGGTGGTGGCGGAGGAGGAGAGGACATTGATGAGGATGTTGGCATGGCTATAGTACCTTATGGACTGAACGGTCATCAAGAATGCAATAAAAAAGCAAACTAGTATGCTGATAAACTTGATAGAGAATGCTTGCTCATATCTCCTACCACAAACCCCATCAAAGAACGCTCGTTTCCCCATTGCCTCTTCGCCATCAATACTGCAATCGTAGAACTAACCATGATGGCCATCGATGCCAAAAGGGTTGATGCCATTATGTTGTTCCTCAATGTTTGTACTATCAGAACCCTGTTTTTCTATGTGTCATGAAATGGAAATCAATGCCAAATTGCCATTGCCATCCTCATTCATTAATAGAAACAAACAAGTATTTAGCTAGCTAAGTGTTTGTTCAAATTGATCATGGATGTAGTCATTGAATTCATAGAAGATTAATGAATTAAATAATTTAGAAAAGAAAAATTTCAAGAGGGCTGGATGAACCTTCATCACTGCCTGAACCTAGAAACGACAATTGATAAAATTGATGCCGATGATCGTCATGGTAGGGCGCTTCACAATCTGATGGAAAACTCAGATGTGATAAGTCACCATTCCGCAGGTTTCACACTTAGTAGCTACACCTCTTTTCTTGAAGTGTCCATTCTTTCTTTTTCCCTTTCCTTTATCTTCCATAGCGAGTTCATCTTCACTAATTGCTTTACGTTTCCTTTTGGTATCATGAGAACTTCCTTCACCCTTTCTAACTTGATTACTAGGGAGGTCTTGAGATGCTACATGACTAGGTGACTGCCCCAATTCAAACTTATTCTGCACCTCTTTTGAGATATTTTCATATTTTTTTTCCAATTCCACGTCCTTGTATAACAGCTCAATTTTCTCCACATATTCTTGTTTCCATTGTCCTTCCCAGTAGTCAGCCAATTTCTTTTGGAATTCTACCTCCTTTCGAAGAATGTCTATTTCCTTATGCATATCTCTCAAATTTGTTATCTCACCGATTGGCTTAAATCAAATGCTAGTCTGTCATGTAAATCAAAGGATCAAATGAGTAACTATTCACAATGGAAAACTCTGGCCATATTACTCTTCCGTTCTTTAGCTCACAGGTTACCCCAGAATATAAATTTTAACAATTCTCTGCTTAATATGGATGAGTTCTTGGGTCTTACCATAAGGATTACTATCATTATTTATACACATAACAAAAGACGGAACTATATTCCTTAATATAAGTTCCACACCCTAACTCATTCTCCAATACTCACTTACAAAATTGCTCAAGAAGAATCCCTAACCTCTTACTCTTACTAGTACCTTATACTATCCTCTCAAGCCAATTTTCTGCTGCTTTGAGATCAGATCCTCCATGATACCTAGGTGAGGCAAACTTCAGGAATTGCTCTAGAGTTCTATCTTCACCTCTCTCTTGATTTCTAGGTTAGTTGACTGGTTCAGGGTCTTGGCGCTCAGCTAAACGCTCAAGAACATCAGTTATGCGGTTAAAAGCCGTATCCACTTGGTCACCCCCTTCATTCCTAGGGTTTTGGTTCGGACCAGTCACTGATCTCTCATCTCTCTCGGAAGTGTGGGGTTGCCGAAGTCCGCGACCCCATCCACGCCCTCACCAATTCATATAGCAAGACTCTAAACACATAATTAAAAGAGGAAAAATAAGTGTAGAAATTTAAAACATATGCAAGTTGCATGAACATTTTAAATTAAAGTATAGATCTTTACATAAACTAAAAGTCATGATACATGTCAAGAGTGCATACTACAAGTCAATAATATCAAATACAGGACATAGGCATCCAAGTGCCTCAAAATACAGGGGTACATGCAATAAAATACAAAAAGACCTCAAGGCGAGGTTCACTCCTACTAAGTCCTTTGCAAAAAAATCAAGAGATCAGAAGGTCAGTAGTTTAAGTGGACCGTACTAGTAGACCCCAACTATCCTTGACAAAAATAACTAAAGTAGAAAACTACTAGTTTAGTGATTGGCAGAGTCAGAAGTCTCTACTACTTCAGCAGGTTCAATCTCGTCTTTAGCACTAGGGGTTGCGTTCTCCTGTCCCTCATCGAGTATCTTGCCATCCACTACTTGTTCAACCAAGGTCACACACTCAATCATCATTCCCTCAGGTCGGTCCCTTACTTCTCGTGCCACCCTAGCAAGTTGACGATTAGCCTCTTGAAGCTACTCACGAAGGACTTTTACTCTATTTCGCTCTTCGAGTACATTCATCTCCAGCTTATGAACCCTAACGGTCTGGGCATCCACAGTCGCCCTCAACCTTTGATTATCCTTTTGAGTTATTCTATTCGCATTAGATAACTGCCTCTAATCATCGATTACCGCTAGTACCACATTGTTAGGGTATGAGTAAGTCCTCCAACAATCGCATAAAGCCTTAGCTCGACGAACTAGGGGTCCACTGCCAAAGAGGGCCCCCAGGCCTCTCTCGATAACGAATCACTAGAAGGTGCCTCGGAAGCGACTCATTTTCACCATTTCCTTCCATAACCTACAGTTAACCCACAAAACTAAAGGTTAGGACCTTAGAATCACTGGTGCCATTCAAAAATTTAACTTAAGATTTATCACGAATTTCTATGACCAAAAGTTGATGACTAAGAATTCCTAATTCTATTCCAGGTATTTCAAACCTAGCGCTCTGATACCAACTGTGACGCCCCCACCTCTCCCTAGGGCGAATCCTAGGGTATCAGTGGAACTCCTGCCCAACTTTCGTTAGGACTTACGTACTCGTTCAAGTTTAATAAAGGATCACAATTAACCATCGACTTAATTAATAAGTACTTCGAATATACAAGCTCAATACTCCCAAGTAAACCATTTATTAATATATCTAGTCTATGTGCGAATGCCATGGCTTCCCAATTGAGTTTCAATTGTTGACGTGGCATCTTCTGATTGGCCAATTGATGGTAGTCCTCCATTGATTGGGATAATGAATTGAATTGAGAACAAAATTGAGATTTCACCTCTGCATTCAATAGATAGGGTTTCTGAAACTGCTGCCCGAGAATCTCTTTTGCGCCTCCCTATCTAATCCTTCTTCTCGGTTTCTTTCTCCTTGTTTTCTCTCTCATTTTCACTTCTTCCCTTTCCTTGATTCGCTATTGTCCAGATCTTCCTCTTCGTGGCTCTCAAGCTTCATTACTCTCCATTGATCAAAGTGATAACAGTGAATGGGAGGCAAACATTTATTTTACTTCAGGTTACTTAATCATAATTTTTTCTTCAGATTACTCAACCATATTAAATTTTTTTTTCCATTTTCATTTTTCACCGCATGATTCCTCGAACCCATCTGCTCTAATATTCATCCCAAAGACATCTTCTTTACACCCCCAATTTTAATTTGGATGGTCTGCATCAAAATTAGGGATGCCCAGATATTAGAAATTCACTAGCTTTTGCTCCAGTCTTGGGATTCAAATTTTGCATTCTTTTTTTTTACAACTTTCTACTATTCGATGTTTCCTGTTTCATTTAATAGAGTTATCTTTTTAATACAAGAGGGAAAAATTATGATTACTTCAGGTTACTCAATCCTTTTTTTTCTTTCTTTTTTTTTTTTGGCAGATTGGAAGGCAATAGTTGTTCATCTCATATTTTATGGGAAAAAAGGTAGACCTGAGTTTTTTTCCTACAAATTAATTGGTGATCATTTTGTTTCTAGTTTGGAGAGTCGACTATTTTTCCCTTCTATCTTTAAGATCTGACAAATACTTTTTTTATTATCAATTTTTTTCCTATACACTATTACCTTTTTTTTTTGGATAAAATTAAATTTTTATTTCAGTGCAACAAATAATAAGTTCCTCTCACAGACGTCTAATTTTCCGAACAGAAGGCATTCCTATTCTATCCAGTCTAATTGCCCCGCGAGCCAGCCTCGGGAGCATATGAAAACCGTCGTAGACCTTGACCTGCTGCTCAGGATGAGATATGCCCACATTGGATAATACATCAGCAACTTTATTAACCTCCCTAAAGCAATGTGAGAATCGGGCAGGGTCCTCGACCAACCGCCAAATCTGTCGGACTTCCCTTCGGATCTGCCACGGGCACTGAATGCGCCGCTGGAGAACCCCAACTTTTATTTTTTTCCTGAGCTCTATTTTAAGTTTTTTATTATTGTTATAGGTGTTGTTGCTGTTTATATTTGGAGGATTTTTTTTGTCCACTCTTTTAATTTGCAGTTATGGTTTCTATATATTTTTCTCTATATATGAGTAGCAAACAGTAGTTCCTACCTTTATATTTGATTTCAGGTTTTTATCTTTAAGGTCAAAAACTCATTAAACGTGGCAAAAAAAGGTTATTATCTTTTTGTTTGATTTCATGTTTTTATCTTGAAGGCTAAAAGAACTCATGAAAATATAATGGATTTTAATGTCTTAATATCTACTTTCCTTGCTAAAGAGTTTTCTATGATTTTTTCAAAATTTCCCCTCAGCTTATTTCCTAATCATTCACTTCAAGTAGCACAGCATACTAGATCGTTTATTTGCAAAATACCAAAACAAACAGGTAGCGTTTATATAAATCTCCATTTTTGAGTTTGTGAAATAGAGGAAAAGAAAACGTGGTCTTAAATACCAAAGTTCATGTTTTGTAGCTACTGCTTTTCAATTGTGTTGTTGCAGTTTGTAAGAATTATTATGATGCTCTCAACAATGGAGACCACATTTGTTTAAATTACTGATTTTCAATTTTTTCTAAATGCCCTCTCTATGAGCTAAAGCTCTCAAGAGAATGTTAGCAAACTTATTGGTTGATTTTTCTTTCTCTAAAATTTTTTGTTTTTCCTTCGCAGTTGAGCTTTCACTGACATGCTCACTTTGACTAAATCAAACTTGTGCATGGTAATCAAGTCACTTCTAAGGTTTTCTTTTCTATCATTGTGTATATTTTTGTTGGCTGTGATTTTTTATTTTTTTCCCTTATAGTTTTTGTGAGAACCCGTAAGTTTCTCATTTTCTAGGTTTTATTCTCTTTAATGGCATATTTTCTGCATTTTCTTTATTAGAAAAATTTTTTCGATAATTTTTATGAGTAAATATAGTTTTCAAATGATTTTCCTAATATCGGTTAGTTTTTGAGAAATTAAGAGCGTATACCGGATGTGGGACCCGCTAATGCGAAAAGTTCGAAAAAATTCGGCCAATTAGGTTAAGTTTTGGATATTGGGTTTAAATTATCGAGTGCTAAGAGATAATTAGAGGTTACTAAGTGGATTGGTGTGAGAGGAAACAAAGTGATATGCATGCATTAAATAGGGTGACAAGTGTCACCATATGATTAAATATTGCATGTTGACTACTATTCATTTTTTTACTAATTGACCAAATAAACCAAAAAAAATGACCAAAAACACTTCATTTCCAAGCTCTTGTGGCCGGCCATCTCTCCAAGGAAGAAAGAAAGAAAAGTTCTCCAAATTCTTGATTCAATCTTGCTCAAATCCAACAAACCAACCATTTAATCTTGCATTTACTCCATAAAAACCCTTAAGTAAGTGGTTGTGAGGTGATTAGTGGAGTTGTTTGGAGGATTAAGGTGCCAAGTTGCTCTTTTCCTTTGGTTACTAAGGTGAGTAGTGAAGGAACCCCTCTCCTCTATCTAGTGATGTCTAATTAATGACTTGTGGTAGCCTAAGAGGTAATTTTGTGGATTATATCTTGATTTTGGGTGAAATTGGTGAAGTTTTATAATTATTCATGATTTTTTTGTTTTAATATGATTCATATATTGTGGCCATGGACAACGATTGGAAATGATATTGAAAGAAGCTAGAAGGTGAAAGTGTGGTTAATTGTAGAAAATTTCTGTTTTGGAAGGAAATTGTGGAAACTAGGGTTTCATTTCCCCTCATTCTGGCTGGCACTGTTTATCATAGTTAGAGGCCGAATTAGCCTTGGGTTAAAACATAAAAGTTATAGGGAATGATATTTTAGAGATGCTTTCAAAATTTCAGGGCAATCAGAGTAGTGTAGCTTATGAAAAGACTAAAACACCCCCGCTGCCCTGTTTCTACCCGAACTTGGTAATTGCTTCTATAATTGGTTATTTTGGTTGGGAATACTTCTGATTTGGTTGTTGATGTCTTCTTACGAAATGTAGCCTGGTGTCTTAGCTTTCGGATGGCTTTGGAATCACTTGATTTGGACTTGGGTAGCCTGAATTACGGCTTGTTAACCAGAATGCGGTTTGTTTACCTGTTTTTACGGTTCTAGTTTAGTATACTGAATTTTTGACCTAGTAGCACTATGAACTGGACTGAGTGACCTTCTGTAATATTGTAGCCCTATCTGTTAGCTTCGAAATGGTGTAACTTGTACCTCCATCCGATAATCGTAGTGCCAATGGTGCCAAAACCGCAAAATGATGTCAAAAACTGTTTTTAAGGTTTAAAGTTTAACTTCATTTCCGGACTTTTCCTAGTTTACTTTAGCACTTATACATTCTAGTGGAACCTCGTTTTGGTAGTATATGGATTTGGTTATGACTTGTAATCGAGTCTTATTATGCTTATTTGAATGTTTTAGGACGTAACGACGGTGGTCCAAGACGCTCTTTGGGCGGAAATTGATGAAATTTCACTTTCTTGCTTGGTGAGTGTACTACTCACTTGTTTGTTTACAATGTGGCTTTGCTATACTTGAACTTGATGCCTTGAGGGCCTATTGGCCATTGAAACTGATTAAAGTGAGGGTGTACTTGATCGCCCTCACCCCTTTTGGTACTATATACGACTGTATACTGTTTCACTGTGGTATTTAAATGATACCTAATATACTGAATTTGGTGTCATTTGGACGAGTATCCAACGGCCATTACGGTTACTACTGAGCTCAACCCCATTGGTAGTCAATTGAATCGAGCCGGCGAGGGATTGGTCGTGAAAATTGACGAGCCATGGGGACTATTATATGGAATCTTGTAGTAATGAGACTCTTGATTTCGGTATACTCGAGTATTACCAAATTTTTTACTGTTTGGAGTTTGGGCCCGGTAGGGGTATGTTGGGTGGAAGGAATGGAAGTAAAGTGAAACCTACAGTTGGTTACTCTTAAACATTGACGGAGAGTCAATGAAATCCGATCAAGAATGCAAGCGAGAAAAATGGCTCTTGAGAGCCGCCCATATCCTTTTATCAACACTATTGATGTGTGCCTTGGCTTACTTTTGATGTATTGGAATGAGAAACTTGATGCTTATATGAACTTTGCTGCTTGAGTGATAGTATCTCACTGGGCGTAAGCTCACTCTTGTTCTTTTATTTTTCTTACAGGAAATTGAATACTTTTGGAAAGGCGATTAATATGGATTGCCTAGTTGAGCTTATGTATATATATATTTTGAATAGCTCCTTTTGGGGCAAAACCCTAAACGCATTTTGACCCAACCCATCGTTGAATTGTAATTTGCAACCGTACATGTATAAACTTATGGGATAATTTTGTATGCCATTTTGGTATGTAAATGTTGAATTTCAAGATGTGTATGGTTGCGTGATGTTTGGCCGGATTCTGACGTGGCCGGTACTATTCATGGCCGGCTCCGGTTTTTGTTTTTCTTATTTTGTGATTTTGACTTGTTTACGCGCGTTGGTATGTTTCGGAACGATTTAGATCGATGTAAGCTAAACCGTTAGTCCTGGCAAGAGTTGGGCAGGCAGTCCGCTAACTCCTTTGGTTCGCCTTAGGGGAAGGTAGGGATGTCATAGGTGGTATCAGAGCTTAGGTTTGAATTGGCCTGGGTGTATTAGAAATGCTCGATTTGAGAATTCTTTTGATTGTGTCCGTTAAGATTATTGATGCTAATTTTTCTTTTGGTGTAGGATGGACGGAAGTGGTGAGCCTAGTGATAGCCCTACTGGGGAGCGACCACAGGGGGTGCTTCTGGTGATTCCGTACTAGATCCGGTCAAGAAGGGCCGTTGTGCGTTGGAGCCCGGCTAACCGCCTCCAACGTTGCGAGTGTCACCATACGTACCCCTACCCTAATGCCTTAGTGTTGGCCGTGGCAGAGGAACGTAAGGAGTTGGCCGCAAATAACTCTAGGCTTGAGACCGAGGTGAATCAGTTGAGGACGGACAATGAGAAATAAGCCAAACGAATCAAGGATTTAGAGTACGATGTGCTTGAGGTAGAAGATCGGGTGGATGACTTGTGCACTCAGTTTAGGGAGGCACGTGAGCGTGAGACTAAGCGAGCGCGGAAGGTTAGGGTTCGAGCCGAGTCGATTCTGCACCTCTGTGATGATTTGACCGATGACGAGAGCGACGAGACCTCGTGTGCGGGGCCCGGGGCTGGGGTCGAATCCATCCCGTCGGATGGGTCTACTAGCCCGACGACGGATTAGATCATGACTCCTAGGTCTTTTGAATGGTTGTGTGCATATAGGGCGGATAGGGAAAAGAGTCTTAGCTAATCGTTTTGTACGTTTGGATTAGCTACGTGTATTTTTTTTATAAGGCCATTCCCTTATGGATTGTCCATGTTTGTACTTGAGTTGATTGTACCTGGCTTGACTGGTTGTTGATAGGTGTGCTGTTTGACCTTGTTTGGAATGTATATATATGTGGTTGTAAAGTTTTTGGAATTTTACTTACATGCATTGTTATTTTATTGTTCTAGTACGTTTGCCTAGATTGATTTAGACTGATGGAAGGGACACGTAGTGGACGGGGACGTGGGCGCGGGAATAAACAACGTATGCCGGACAGGGGTGCTGGGGAAACTTCATCTGGACCTAATCCTGAACCCAGGGTTGACCCCAAAGTGCAAATCGCTGCCGCTATGCAGCAAATGACTAACCTGCTGGCACAAGTGGTGCAGCAACAGGGTCAGAACCCTACTCCTAACCCTGGAAACCCTAGCAACCACGTCGAGAGCGAAGATAGAACTCTCGAACGATTTCAAAAGTTTGCTCCACCCAAGTTTATTGGGGGGCTCGATCCGGATGTCGCCGAAAGGTGGCTTGAGAAGATGGTCGATATTTTTGCGGCCTTGCACTACACTGAAGAAAGGCAGATGACTTTTACTGCCTTTCAACTAGAGGGGGCGGCTTGGTCCTGGTGGAACGTCATTCGACAAAAATAGGAACGGGAACAAATGCCCAGGACTTGGGTAAATTTTATAAGGAAATTCAACGCGAAATTCTTCCCTCCTCTAGTTCAGGAGAGGAAGGAAGACGAGTTTATCCGACTCCGCCAAGGGGCCCAGTCGGTGGCGGAATACGAGACCCAATTCACCCGTCTGTCCAAATTTGCTCCTGAGCTAATCATGACCGAGCAACGGCGAATCAGGCGATTTATCCAGGGTTTGAATGTCGAAATCCAGAAAGACCTCACAGTGGCTCAAATCAATGCTTTTAGCGAGGTCGTAGAAAAGGCCCAACGGGTAGAGAGTGCTAGGTTGCAAGTAAGAAACTTCCAGGCGAAAAAGCGTGGCTTTCCTGGAAGCAGTTTGGGGCAAGGGGACAAAGGTACCCCCTCCAAGTTTGGACGAGCAATGGGAGGTGGACGACAGTCGGGTACAGGCAGAGGGACTCCGTCTAGGGGTGGCCAAGTTGGGCGAGGCCAAAGAGAAAATTTTCAGGGAGGCTCAACTTCAGCACCTCGCGGTCCCTGTGGGCATTGTGGGAAGCCAAATCACACGGAAGATAACTGCTGGAGGAAGGAAGACAAATGTTTGCGTTGCGGAAGCGCAAACCATCAGTTGGCCACTTGTCCGGTCCTAAAACAGGATGGAAAGGGGAGCCAACCATCGCCGAGGACCAATGTTGGACCAGCTAAGGGAGATGGGTCCAAACCTAAGGTGCCAGCTCGAGTGTATTTATTAGAACCCCAATAGGTCCCAGATTCCTCGGAGGTCGTAGAAGGTACGATCCCTATTTTCCACCGTTTTGCCAAAGTTTTAATTGATCCTGGTGCCACTCATTCCTTTGTTAACCCTGATTTCATGTGTGACATCGATATAAAATCTACTAGTTTACCATACAACCTAGAAGTTAGTACACCTATGGGGAATCAACGTTTGATTACTAGTATGGTTTATAGGGATTGTGAAGTGTGGGTAGGAGAAAAGAGATTTTTAGGAGACTTAATAAGCTTGTCCATTAAGGGGTGTGATGTGATCTTGGGTATGGACTGGCTAGCCAAGTATAATGTCCAACTGGATTGTAAAACGAAAGTGGTAGAATTCCGCATTCCTGGTAAGGCAACCTTAAGGTTGGACATAAGGGGTAGGTTAGTCTCATCTGCTTTGATTTCGGGCATTCGGGTTAGGAAATTACTAAGTAGAGGGGCGCAAGAATTTCTAATCTTTCTAATTAACACCCCAACGGATAAGTTAAAGGTGGAAGACGTGGCCATAGTAAAGGAATTTTCGGATCTATTTCCTAATAAGTTAGTAGCCCTGTTTCCGGAAAGAGAGATAGAATTCAAGATAGACCTGTTACCTGGAACCTCACCTATCTCAAAAACACCATACCAAATGGCCCCCGCAGAGCTCAAGGAACTAAAGTTGCAATTACAAGACCTCCTGGAGCGGGGATTCATTCAAGAGAGTGGGTCTCCTTGGGGAGCTCCTGTCCTGTTTGTCAAGAAAAAGGACGGAAGTTTGAGAATGTGTATCGACTACCGGGGGCTGAACAACGTCACGGTTAAAAATAAATATCCACTGCCCCACATTGATGAGTTGTTCGACCAGTTGCAAGGAGTAGTGGTTTTCTCGAAACTGGACCTCCGCCAGGGGTATTACCAGTTGTTGATTAGCAGGGAGGATATTCTAAAAATCGCTTTCAATTCAAGATATGGGCATTATGAGTTCGCAGTTATGCCCTTCGGACTAACCAATGCTCCTACCGCTTTCATGGACTTAATGCATAGGGTTTTTAAGGTCTATTTGGACCGATTTGTCGTTGTTTTTATTGATGATATCTTGGTCTACTCCAAAACTCGCGAGGAGCATGAGCAGCATTTGAGGGTGGTGTTGCAGACCCTAAGGGAACATCAGTTGTACGCCCAAATTCAGTAAGTGCGAGTTTTGGCTGGAGAAAATCGTTTTTTTAGGGCACGTAATCTCCCACGAAGGCATCTCGGTTGACTCGGCGAAAGTAGAGGCCGTGCCAAATTGAAAGAGGCCAAAAAACCCCACAGAGATCCGCAGTTTTTTAGGGCTAACTGGGTATTACTGACGTTTCATTAAAGATTTCTCCAAATTAGCAGGTCCTTTAACTAACCTAACAAAGAAACATGGTTGGTTCGTATGGAATGCCCGATGTGAGACAAGTTTTCAAGAGTTAAAGAAAAGATTGACCATGGTTCCAGTGCTAGTCTTGCCTAACGGAGTGGACGGATTTGCTGTGTATACTGATGCATCGCGAGAAGGCCTGGGATACGTTTTAATGTAGAACCGTAATATGATTTCTTTTGCCTCTAGGAAATTGAAACTCCACGAGCAGAATTACCCGACCCACGATTTAGAACTAGCCGCCGTTGTTTTTGCGCTGAAAAAGTGGAGGCACTACCTATATGGGGTGACCTTTGAGGTTTACTCGGATCACAAGTGTCTTAGGTACCTCTTCTCACAGAAGGAATTGAACATGAGGCAACGACGGTGGATGGAATTTCTGGAAGATTACGACTGTACAATTAACTACCATCCGGGGAAGGCAAACGTGGTAGCCGATGCCTTGAGTCATAAGGTTCAAATAGCAGGGTTGATGATCAAAGAGTGGGATTTGTTTGAATCCGTTTGTGAGTGGAAATCCTACCTTGGGAGTCATAAAGTGAGTTTTGACAATGTTAAAATAACCACCACTCTACTAGAACGCGTTAAAGAAGCACAAAAGAAGGATTTGATGGTGCAGAAGTGGGGAGAGAATGTGAAAAAAAGGGAAACAACTGATTTTAATTTGAGTTCCGTGGATATCTTAAAATACCGGAACCGAATAGTGGTACCGATGGATGAATCATTGAAAACGGAGATCTTAGAGGAAGCCCATCGGCCCAAATATACAATCCATCCGGATAGTAGCAAGATGTATCAAGACTTGAAAGAAACCTATTGGTGGGACAATATGAAAAAGAAAATCGTTCTGTACGTGCAAAAATGTCTCGTTTGCCAACAGGTGAAAGCAGAGTATAAAAAACCATCGGACTTGCTACAGCCCCTTGAAATACCCGAGTGGAAGTGGGAAAACATCACCATGGATTTCGTTTCAGGTTTGCCGCAGATGCAAAGAGAGTACGATGCCGTTTGGGTGATCGTCGATCGATTAATCAAATCGACCCATTTCTTGCCAGTAAACATGAAGTACTCCATGGACAAGTTGGCCCAACTGTACATGAACGAGATTGTAAAGGTACATGGCGTTCTTGTGAGCATCGTTTCCGATAGAGATTCCCGGTTCGTATCTCGATTTTGGCAGAAATTCCAAGAAACTCTGGGGACTAAACTCAACTTGAGCACGACTTATCACCCTCAGACGGATGGACAATCGGAGCGGACAATCCAGACTCTTGAGGACATGTTACGGACTTGTATTCTGGATTTTGGAAGCAACTAGGTCAACACATGACCCTAGTAGAGTTTGCGTACAACAACAACTACCATTCGTCGATTCAAATGGCTCCATACGAGGCACTATATGGACGAAAATGCCGGTCACCGATCTACTGGAATGAAGTTGGCGAGAGAAAGGCGCTAGATCCAGCAACTATTCCATGGATGGAAGAGGCGCGAGAAAAAGTCAGTTGATACGGAAACGACTCCAAACAACTCAAAACCGACAAAAAAGTTATGCAGACAATCGAAGAAAAGACTTGGAGTTCGAAGTTGGAGACCATGTGTTTCTTAAAGTCACACCATTACGGAGCCTCACAGCAGGTAGAGGAAAGAAGCTCCAATCGAGGTACGTTGGACCTTACAAGATCCTTCAGAAGGTAGGAACGGTCGCGTATCAATTAGAGTTGCCGTCTAGTCTCTCTCGAATTCACGACGTCTTCCACGTTTCGATGCTCAAGAAGTACTATCCCGACCCATCTCATATCTTACAACCAGAAGAGATCGACGTAAACGAATCGCTTGCTTACGAAGAGAAACCTGTCCAAGTGCTTGACCGGAAAGTCAAAGAGTTAAGAAACAAACAGATTTCGTTGGTTAAAATACTGTGGAGAAATCATGGGGTAGAGGAAGCTACCTGGGAGATGGAAGAAGAGATGCAAAAGAAATATCTTGAACTTTTCGTGAGTTAAAGTGAGAAATTTCGAGAGCGAAATTCTTTTAAGGGGGAGAGAGTGTGAGAACCCGTAATTTTCTCATTTTCTAGGTTTTATTCTCTTTAATGGCATGTTTTCTGCATTTTCTTTATTAGAAAAATTTTTTCGATAATTTTTATGAGTAAATATAGTTTTTAGATGATTTTCCTAGTATTGGTTAGTTTTTGAGAAATTAAGAGCGTATACCGGATGTGGGACCCGCTAGTGCGAAAAGTTCGAAAAAATTCGATCAACTAGGTCAAATTTTGGATATTGGGTTTAAATTATCGGGTGCTAAAAGATAATTAGAGATTGCCAAGTGGATTGGTGTGAGAGAAAACAAAGTGATATGCATGCATTAAATAGGGTGACAAGTGTTACCATATGATTAAATCTTGCATGTTGATTACTATTCACCTTTTTACCAATTGACCAAATAAACCAAAAAAAATGACCAAAAACACTTCATTTCCAAGCTCTTGTGGCCGGCCATCTCTCCAAGGAAGAAAGAAAGAAAACTCTCCAAATTCTTGATTCAATCTTGTTCAAATCCAACAAACCAACCATTTAATCTTGTGTTTACTCCATAAAAATCCTTAAGTGAGTGGTTGTGAGGTGATTAGTGGAGTTGTTTGGAGGATTAAGGTGGCAAGTTACTCTTTTCCTTTGGTTACTAAGGTGAGTAGTAAAGGAACCCCTCTCCTCTATCTAATGATGTCTAATTAATGACTTGTGGTAGCGTAAGAGGTAATTGTGTAGATTATATCTTGATTTTGGGTGAAATGGGTGAAATTTTATAATTATTCATGATTTTTCTGTTTTAATATGATTCATATGTTGTGGCCATGGATGATGATTGGAAATAATATTGAAGGAAGTTAGAAGGTGGAAAGTGTGGTTAATTGCAGAAAATTTCTGTTTTGGAAGAAAATTGTGGAAACTAGGGTTTCATTTCCCCTCATTCTGCCTAGCACTGTTCATCATAGTTAGAGGCCGAATTAGCCGTGGGTTAAAACATGAAAGTTGTAGGGAATGATATTTTAGAGATGCCTGCAAAATTTCAGACCAATCGGAGTAGTGTAGCTTATGAAAAGATTGAAATACCCCTGCTGCTCTGTTTCTACCCGAACTTGGTAATTGCTTCTGTAATTGGTTATTTTGGTTGGGAATACTTCTGATTTGGTTGTTGATGTCTTCTTAAGAAATGTAGCCTGGTGTCTTAGCTTTCGGATGGTTTTGGAATAACTTGATTTGAACTTGGGTAGCCTGAATCACGGCTCGTTAACCAGAATGCGGTTTGTTTACCTGTTTTTGCAGTTTTGGTTTAGTATACTGAATTTTTGACCTAGTGGCACTATGAACTGGACTGAGTGATATTTTGCAACATTGTAGCCCTATCTGTTAGTTTCGAAACGGTGTATCTTACACCTCCATCCGATAATCGTAGTGCCAATGGTGCCAAAACCGTAAAATAATGTCAAAAACTATTTTTAGAGTTTAAAGTTTAACTTCATTTCCGGACTTTTCCTAGTTTACTTTAGTACTTATACATTCTAGTGGAACCTTGTTTTGGTAGTATGTGGATTTGGTTATAACTTGTAATCGAGTCTTATTATGCTTATTTGAATGTTTTAGGACGTAACGGTGGTCCAAGACGCTCTTTGGGCGGAAATTGATGAAATTTCATTTGCTTGGTTGGTGAGTGTACTACTCACTTGTTTGTTTACAATGTGGCTTTGCTATATTTGAACTTGATGCCTTGAGGGTCTATTTGCCATTGAAACTGATTAAAGTGAGGGTGTACTTGATTGCCCTCACCCCTTTTGGTACTATATACGACTGTTTACTGTTTCACTGTGGTATTTAAATGATACCTGATATACTAGATTTGGTGTCGTTTGGACGAGTATCTAACGGCCATTACGGTTACTACTGAGCTCAACCCCACTGGTAGTCAATTGAATCAAACCGGCGAGGGTTTGGTCGTGAAAATTGACGAGTCATGGGGACTGTTATATGGAATCTTGTAGTAGTGAGACTCTTGATTCCGGTATCTCGAGTATTACCAAATTTTCTACTGTTTGGAGTTCGGGCCCGATAGGGGTATGTTGGGTAGAAAGAATGGAAGTAAAGTGGAGCCTACGGTTGGTTACTCTTAAACATTGACGGAGAGTCAATGAGATCCGATCAAGAATGCAAACGAGAAAAAAGGCTCTTG
The DNA here is from genome assembly GCF_036785885.1 of Coffea arabica. Taxonomy (NCBI): domain Eukaryota; kingdom Viridiplantae; phylum Streptophyta; class Magnoliopsida; order Gentianales; family Rubiaceae; genus Coffea; species Coffea arabica. The sequence goes on from NC_092330.1 coordinate 30,624,895, forward strand.
AGAGCCGCCCGTATCCTTTTATCAACATTATTGATGTGTGCCTTGGCTCACTTTTGATGTATTGGAATTTAAAACTTGATGCTTATATGAACTTTGCTGCTTGAGTGATAGTATTTCACTGGGCGTAAGCTCACTCTTGTTCTTTTGTTTTCCTTACAGGAAATTGAATACTTTTGAAAAGGCGATTAATATGAATTGCCGAGTTGAGCTTATGTATATATATATTTTGAATAGCTCCTTTTGGTGCAAAATCCTAAACGTATTTTGACCCAACCCATCGTTGAATTGTAATTTGCAACCATACATATATAAACTTGTGGGATAATTTTGTATGCCATTTTGGTATGTAAATGTTGAATTTCAAGATGTGTATGGTTGCGTGATGTTTGGTTGGATTCTGACGTGGCCGGTACTGTTCATGGCCGGCTCCGATTTTCGTTTTTCTTATTTTGTGATTTTGACTTGTTTACGCGCGTTGGTATGTTCCGGAACGATTTAGATCGATGTAAGCTGAACCGTTAGTCCTGGCGAGAGTTAGACAGGCAGTCCGCTAACCCCTTTGGTTCACCTTAGGGGAAGATGGGCTGTCACAGTTTTAGTCTCCAACTATCACTTGATGGTTATTTTGATTTTACTAGTTATTTTTTGTGATTGTGATGGGTCCAGAAAGAAAGAGGGGTCACGAGAAATTATAGTTAGTTCATTTTGCAATTTGATCTTTCCAATTTCTTGATCTGTTAGAATGGTGAAATTTTTTTGCAGAATTTTTTGAAGCCAAAATAACAAAAAAGATGTCAAAATCTGATTTTAGAAGTTATGATACTTTCCCACGAGTCTAGAAGATTGGGGCTATACTGCATTTTATTGTGTGCATATTGGGATATTTGGATCTTTTGATCTCTCTTTCCTTTTGTCTAATTTAATTAGATTTCAGTTGTCAGCCATGTATTTTTGTTTAATTTTGTTATATATGTTTTTTGTTTTCCTAAGCAAGTCCCTCTATTTTTCAAATGGATAGCTAAAAGTTATATACTTTGTCAACTATTATAAGCTATAAAGGTAAGAAGAAGGCATATACTAATGATGCGGTTCATGCTGCTCTACAAGTGATAATGTCTCTTCTTCTTAGAAATGATGGATTTTGAATAAAGATGTGTTTGTGAAGTTGGTGTATTCACTGGTAAGGTCCATAGAACTCAAATTTGTAGAGAAAAATGGACCATAATCGGATAAAAGTACTTAGTTTATAATATAGCTTGTAATCCAAACCTTTCAAGAAATAATTACGTGGCCTGGTGTTTGTCGATAGATTTAATAAACTTTTGTGCTAAATAGGTGCCATGTGTTTTATTGTTTCATCTTACACAAGATAATTTCCCGATGGACACACTTGTGAGTATTGCACTTTGCCAAGTCCTTTCTTTTTGGGTGCAAATTTAACATTTTAAGCACTTTCTTAGGTGTTCTTAATTACTAAGAGCATTGGATACAAGGGGCATATCGTCATGTCAATAGCCACATCATAGACAACCTAAAATTTGAATTAAGATGTCCCTTGTTCACACCTGGTAAGATCCTTAATGTATTGTTGTAGCCTTTGCTAATTTTGTTGCATACTGCTAGGACCAGGAGAGGTTGACTGAACATGAAATGTGAGTTAAGTGTTCCCGAACATTTCGGGATTATTATGATGTTAGTGCTTCTTCTTCTTGCTCTCAAATTAAATGGTGACATGCGCATATTTCTTAGCCTTTGGTTTCTATTTTTCAAAATTTCTTCTTTTCTATTCTTTTATGAATTTATTTTTGTTAATAATGTATTTGGATATTTGGATCTTTTGATCTTTCTTTCCTTTTGTCTAATTTAATTAGATTTCAGCTGTCAGCCATGTATTTTTGTTTAATTTTGTTATATATGTTTTTTGTTTCCCTAAGCAAGTCCCTCTATTTTTCAAATGGATATCTAAAAGTTATATACTTTGTCAACTATTATAAGCTATAAAGGTAAGAAAAAGACATATACTAATGATGCGGTTCATGTTGCTCTACAAGTGATAATGTCTCTTCTTCTTAGAACTGATGGATTTTGAATAAAGATGTGTTTGTGAAGTTGGTGTATTCACTGGTAAGGTCCATAGAACTCGAATTTGTAGAGAAAAATGGACCATAATCGTATAAAAGTACTTAGTTTATAATATAGCTTGTAATCCAAACCTTTCAAGAAATAATTACGTGGCCTGGTGTTTGTCGATAGATTTAATAAACTTTTGTGCTAAATAGGTGCCATGTGTCTTATTGTTTCATCTTACACAAGATAATTTCCCGATGGACACACTTGTGAGTATTGCACTTTGCCAAGTCCTTTCTTTTTGGGTGCAAATTTAACATTTTAAGCACTTTCTTAGGTGTTCTTAATTGCTAAGAGCATTGGATACAAGGGGCATATCGTCGTGTCAATCTCCACATCATAAACAACCTAAAATTTGAATTAAGATGTCCCTTGTTCACACCTGGTAAGATCCTTAATGTGTTGTTGTAGCCTTTGCTAATTTTGTTGCATACTACTAGGACCAGGAGAGGTTGACTGAACATGAAATGTGAGTTAAGTGTTCCCGAACATTTCGGGATTGTTATGATGTTAGTGTTTCTTCTTCTTACTCTCAAATTAAATGGTGACATGCGCATATTTCTTAGCCTTTGGTTTCTATTTTTCAAAGTTTCTTCTTTTCTATTCTTTTATGAATTTATTTTTGTTAATAATGTATTTTTCTGGTTTTGCAGGTGCAAATGATAAAGATTTTGTCTGCTCAATACTCCTATTAAGTTTCTTCTTCCAGGTGAAATAGATTTTAATATTTCAAGAAGATAAAGTTCTCAATTTTTGTGATTTAATGATAATTAGCTCTTGCCTTCTAGGTTGCCTACAAGTTTATGTTATTGGGTTTATTTCCTATATTAAAAAAGCAGTAAATTTTTTGCTTCTTACATGGATGTATGCTTACTATTGTTTTGACTACATGGTGGAATTTTAATATTTATTTGTTGTGTCCTATTTGCTATAATTTAGATAAAAGATCGTGTCCTTAATTTTATGTTTCTCAGATATTAATGAAATCTTTCGGATTTGAGTTTGGACTAGAGGCTGGCCTTTTTTAATCAAACTGGATTTTTTTGCTGGTTTTAGTAAAATTTTCTTTATTATTTTCCTTTTGTTTCAATACATATTTCTAAAATCTAATTGGAGTTCAAATTCTCCTTTAGAATTTTCACTCCAGAAAATTACATATAGTTTATTTGATGATACTATTAACATGTTTACAATTACTAGATTGTCATTGAACTGTGTATTTTCAACTTGAAACTACCGCATTCCTATTGGCCCAACTTGTTCCTCTTTTTCCTCTCCCCTTTCCCGCCTCCAATAAAAAATTCCCCTGCACGCCTCTTTTACTTTGTGATATGCTATAAGAAGTCTAATTCTGGATCGTATTCCTAGACAAAATATTATTGAAGGTAGTGGGGCTTTAGGCGTTGATTCTCTGTCTTTGTGTACAAGTAGTTCTTGGTGTGTGTTCTTCCCTTTCTAATGCTTGCATGGTAATTTGGATTTCTCAGTCAGATTTGTTGGTGATTAAGTAAATTATTACCTACGTCGTATAGATGATCATTGTTTTTTGTTTTCTATATCCTTCACCTACATTGGTAGTTTGGTTCGTACACGGCTGAATGGTTGAGGTTGTCAAACTTTTATACGATTAGTTTCTATTAAATGAAAGTTTTTTTTATTGACAAAAGATGCGAAAGTACTAATGCTCTTAGTCACTAAAGTCACTATGCAGTCTCTCACAGCAAACAGGGAAGATTTTATTTGATGAATATATGGGGCTGAAGCCTTTTAGCAGAAGAAAACTTTTTAAATTTGTAAGGGGTGCTTTGAAATTCAAAGCAATTAGAATACATTTATTTTAGTCTTTTGCTGTTTTTTTGAGATGCATTATTGATTATTCGTTTGTATTTTTATAATTGTCTTTTAGGATCCCCTTGTATTCTAGCTGTATTCTTTTTCTCCTCTGGTTAGCTATGGAGTTATGGCTATATTCTACCCACTTGTAAGTTGCAGCTATTCTTCTCCCTATTTCTTGATCAATATGTCTTCCTATCGGTGCAATTACAAGCAGTATTTTATTAACAGTTTCTTTTTTCTCCTTTTTGTTTGGGTACTTTCTTTTCATTGATGTTTTACCTTGTGATCAAGAGATTTTTATTTTTACTGCCTGGTGTTGAAATTGAAACTATGCAGTTTTGGGGGAAAATGATATTAGTGCTTAAATATATATATATATATATATATGAAAATTGAGAAAGATTGGTCAATTCATCATGCATATTTTGTTATGCCACTTTCATCTCGTACAAGTGTTCCATAAAATGTCCAAACAAACCATGCAAGACTGTCCTCTTGAGTTTTACAAGCATTTGTAATTCGAAACTTCTTTGTGAATTTAGCCGAGGGTTGTAATATAGTTTGTTGGTGAGTTTGTAGACCTTGCTTCCAATTGAGAAAAGTGTGGCATGGGTGGTTTTAGAATGAGATATAATTTCCAAAACTATTCCAAAATTATATAGTTATTATTATTTTTTATGATGATTACTGTGGATTCGGATATAATTCTTATATAGTCAATTAATTTGGATGCAATTTATGAATTGTGAATATTAGGTATTTAAACTAATGGTGGGAGAAGAAGAGCACGATATTTGGCGAGTCTCATTAATAGACTATACTCGAAGATGAGATTGTGAGTCCAATCCTAATGGTCAGACCAGACCTGCAATTTTGCGAGATGTTCTTCATTGTTCCAGTTTGCAGTTGTATTCTTTCATGCTGTTGCCTGAACAGGCATGATTACACAAGGTTGAGAATATTTGGTAGCATTTGCAAATATTTTTTCACCTTCTGATGTACAGTAATTTTCCATTTGCATTTGCACGCTGGGCATAAATGAGGAATAATATGAAATCTTACTACGCATTTCTGGGCAAGTCTGAAAATTACACCGAGCATCGCGCAGTGTTCTCCTCCTAGTAATTACAAACCACAAATTCCAAGTATAACAAAATTTACACTTTAATGGTCTCCAATAACATACAAAAGCATACTAGTTTTAACCAAAAGTCGCTAGTTTAGAACTTCCAACTTCCACCTCCAAATCCTGTTAAGGAAAACAAATTTAAAGGGATGAACTAATGCTCAATGAGGCCAAAAAAATCAAGCAAATAAGCAAGTAGCACCAATTAATCAAATAGTATTCTTGACAGCAATTTTAATATGAACTTTCATTTAAGTGCACAAGTAGGAAATAAACACACATGGAAGGATACAGGAGCTCTCAGGAGCTATTTTCACGTCTCGATCGCTTCAAACCATCTGAAATTGGCTCTCCGTCAACTCAAGTAGTAACATGACTGTAGTGCTCCACTTACTTTCTCCATCTAACATAACACCCTCTCAGATCCGGAACTAAACATGCATGAAGTGGCAATACTAATCGAGTATGTCAAGCAAGATCTCAAAAGATCAAGTTACAAAATTTCTCATGGTTCACCAAATTTCTCGACCAATCCCTTGTCGACTCGAGTTACGAGGTTAGCCAATTGATTGGGGTGTTCCCACAAATATAATTGGTCGATGAGACAATGCTCCAATCATTAGAATTGTTCATGGCTCTGAGTCGGTATGAGAGACACCTCCCATCCGAATAGGGTGTGGTACATGTTGCCGCTCAGAGAATCGATCATAGCACTGAGTCGATATAAGAGGCACCTCCCACCCGAGTAGACTATGGTACATGCTGCCGCTCAGTGCTCACGAGTAAAAACATGTTCGAGTACAAGTGCAAGTCATATACATTCATTTAACAAGTATCATTCAATCAAGAGAGAGAAAGGATGAGGGCGGTAAAGTACACTCTTGCCTCAGCAAGTTCACGTATCATATAGCACTTGTACAAATATCATTTCAATCATATTAACATTGAACATGCACTTGACACTTATTAAGAGCTAAGAGCAAAACAAGAGCAAAGCGAGAGATCAGACAAACTCCTCGGAGTCCTCGTGACCACCTGAAACATGCACAATCACAATCACGATTACCTAGGTACTCGACCAAGGCTAATAAGAAAAACATATTTTCTTGTTACCCTTTCTCAAGATTACAAGTTCGAGTCAAGTTAAAGGAGATTTTCTCGCTAAATCATTGAAATAATATACAAAGGAAACTCAAAAGCCATTTTCGAGTCAAGTCTTGGCAAGAACTCTCAGTTCCAAAAGAAAGTACTACATTTACTTTCGACACAAAAATCGAGAAAAGAGTAGATAGTTTTCATCTCTCAAAACATCTAGTCCTATGTTCAAGTTTTAGAATATAAGGAGCGTTCACATTTTCTAAACTAATGGAGTTAAAATTCATCAAAACTCCACTCATTTTCATAGTAAATGTCAAAGTTAAAGATTCCAAATTTTGAGTATAAAACTAGTGAAATTCTCCAAGAATTATTTTAGTTAAAACGCTCCATTTTTAGAGTTCAATGTCGTGGAAATCAAGGGCATAAGACTAAGGGTTGAAATCCATTTCTCAAGCATGAAGTGAGGTGCAATTAACCAAGAAAATTAGGCAACCAAGAAAACGCATCAAGAAAGGTTTAATCCTTTGGAAACCAAGATTCAAAGTGAAGGTCTAAAGTTCAAAGAGACTTTGTATCCAACCATGAAATCAAACTTAAAACGAACTAACAATCTCAACGAAAAGTTAAAAGTTCTTAAAAGAGCATTTTGCTTGAAACCAAAAAATTCCAGCTTTGTGCGATGCCACTTAGAAAAATCATAACTCGAGTTCTGTAAGTCCAAAAATTGAAAACTTTATATCCTTGGAAACTAGATTCAATATACTAAAACTCTCTAGAAGACATTTTTCTCATATTCAAATCCAAAATCATTCAAATTTTAGCTCCAACTCAATATTCGGCAAAATTCATAGAAATAGAATCAGCTCCTGAAATTTATATCATTGAAAGAACTCCAAATCTAGTTTCAAACGCAACAAACAGAACTAAATTTGGACCTTCCTATTCCAAGATACAACAGATTTAGGAAAGCTAATTTTTAGAACTTGTTTCACAAAAATTCCAGTTTTGGAGCACTTACCACAGTGTATAAATCAGGTCATAACTAAAGCTTCACAAATCAAAATTTAATGTGGTCTGTGGCATTGGAAACTAGATTCAATGCTAAAATTCACTGGAAGAAACCATCTTAAAATTCGTTTTGCAAGATAAGTGAAAACGAGGTACAAACTACAGTTACGCTTGTTTCTCGGATGAAGATAGTGAGAAAATTCAGTCAACTTTGCTGGTTCACTACGGCTCATAGGAAACGAACTAGAAGATGAATTTTATATCGTTGGAAATTTCTCGGAGTCTAGTTTCATATGCCACAAATGACACTTGATTTAGACTCCTGGACAACAAGTTATTGGTTGAAACGTACACACTGGTTTGATAACCCGGTCAGTAATTTTCCAGATTTTCTTCTTTACTTTAACCCAACTTTCACTCAATCAAATGAAATGCTTTTAAGGAGATAATTTACACATATAAACACCACATATAACAAGCATTTTGGCATCCAAATAACCAAAAAATTAGAAATTAACATGAAGGAAATAACCAGCATAAATTTCGGATAGCATGCTTCTTTCTCTCTTCAAGTTTTCTTTTCAACTCTTAACCAAAACCAAGTTACCATAACTCATCAAAATAGCAACTAAACAAGCAATTTCTTAAGGCCACTACCTAAGAAGTCACCTCAAGACATCTACCTAGTGTCAAGGTTCTTTGAACCCATCAACAACCCAAGCTTAACCTAGTTATAACTAACTAAACTAACCATAAGTTGAAGAAAAGATGAGAGCTTTGGAGTGTTACCTTACTTCCAAGAGATGAACACCAAACCACTAATGTTTAAGCTCTAAACCACCCAGGTTCCTTCCTCCTTCAAGTCTCCCTTCAAACTTGAGTGATACTCCAAGGAAGTGAGCAAAATTAGTGTGTGTTTTTGGAGCAAAAGTGGAAGGAAAGCTAGCTGAAATTTAGGTAAGAAATTGAGCAAGAGTAGCTGGCCAAGAGGGGGAGAAGAAAGGGTTTGTGTGAGTTGTTGGTGAAGTGATAGAGTGAAAGAAAAACATGACATAAAGGTGCTTTTGGTGCAAAAAGTCAACATATGAATAGTGGACCATTAGTGCTCCTAACTGAGATTAATTCAACTCACTCACCTCTAATCTCTCAATTAACTTTTCTTAGTCTAGTATTGATCATCCTTAATTCTTCAAGACTACTGCACTCTCGAATCCAATTTTGTCTCGAAAAATGTGTATTCACTATTTCTCACTAATCGAACTGCAGAAAATTTAAATTTTCTAGCAAACGGTTTAAAAATATAAAATGAGACATTGTTCCATGCAAAAGCAATTAAAATGGATGAAATAAGTTAATTGGAGTAAACGAATAAATAAATAATTAAATAAGCTAGTAAAATAATGTTAAGTAAAATAAAATTCGGGTCCTAACAAATCCATACATGAATCCTACCGCCAACCCTGCACGGATTCAGTTCAGATAAATTTTAGAGTTTTTTATTTTCACACAATTTGTTAGGATTTTGTTTAATTACGTAATTGTTGGTTATTAGGAATAAATGGCCAGTTACACTAGCTATTATGCCATTAGATTAGTCATTTAATTGTAATAAGTAATGTAATCCATGTTCGATTCAGATTTGGACTAATTTAGGACTTTTGGCTATAAATAACCTTACTCTTACTTTGTATGGTTAGACAATTTTCCATTACATAAGGTTAAGAGAGAATTCTCTTTGGCTTCTTTGAAAGTTTTCTTTGAACAACTTAGAGCTATTCCTAAGATGTTCATTATTAATCAAGAATTACACTTGATTGTGGTATCGTTCTACCCAACCTTAATTCGTTCTTGTGTTGTCCAAGATTAAGCTAAGTTTTCGTTACCAAACCTTGATACCGTCTAATTTTAGGTTTGGGACTTATCATGTTATGGGTTGTTTAACGAGTCGAACACAATTCATATCAGTTGGCATTAGAGTTGGTTGATGTATCAAGTTATATCCTTTTAGTTATCATGTTTGAGTCTTGTTCGTATTCGTTTTTCTTGATTTTTGAGTTGTTCTTGTCTTTAGTTCAAATCTGTCTGCACTTTATTTCTTGAGTCACTAGGGTTTTTAGTCGTGTTTTGATTTCTTGTTTCGTGTTTCTTTGAGTCGTGTGTTGTCTTTCGTCCTAAAAAAAATGTTATTGTTCATAAATGTTATTCATCGCACTGTTTACCATCACTATTCATCTGAGGTATTGTTCATATAATATTACTGTTCATCCATTAAAAAAATTTGTCTGAAGTATTTTTGGGAAAAGCCTTAAAATTTATTTGAACTAAATCTGTGTAGGGATTAGTGGTCGGATTCACATGTGAATTGGAGGCAAAAAATGAACCAAAGAAAAACGAAACCGAAAAGCTTCAAGGTACTAGATTCACATGGATCCTCAATTCAATCAATGTGCAAAACTCATCTCTAGTTATTTCTGCTCTTAGTCTGAACCTGCACTGATGCGAGTCTAGGACTTGATGATTCCTGTTCAACTCAAACAAGTGGTTAACTAAATAAAGTCCAATATTCCAACCGTCCCTTCCTTAAGTTTAGTGTGTTTATTTAGCTTATCATTGTTATTAGTCTTCTTGTCATTTGTTTTGTTAATTCCAGTCATTAGTTTAAGTTAGTTTCAACCATGTTAGTCGATTATTGTTATTAGTTTGGAATTAATATTGAGTTGTTAGTATGGTTTACTAAATAGCTAAGGTCATGTTGACCATAGTTAAGCCGAGTTAGGATTTAGGAATTAGTTAATTGTTTCGTAGTTTGATTTGGATTTTTGAGTCTTGTAAAGGCTATATAAAAGCTTTAGTTATACGTTTGTACGTAAGATATGACATGGAATAAGAATTTTGTTGAGAAATTTTTTAGAATTTCTTTCTTGTGAGAAAGAGTTATTTTCGCTTGTGATAGCCATCTTTGAACATCTTAAAGTTGGTTTAAGGTGTTTTGTCAACTTATCGATCAAGTATTTACCTTAATGGTGGCATCATTCTACCTATTTTGATCTCTCTTGAGTGGTCCAAGATAGATGAAAAACATCCATCTCCAAATATTGATCCTAATCTAGGTCCAGGGCTTGTGGTTCATGTTCTTAATTCGTCTTGATGTATCGAGAATCGTATTAATTGGTATCAAGAGCTAGTTGAAGGTATCATCGTTATATCCTTTGTTTGTTTAGTTTCTAAGGTTTCCTTTTTTTCAACCTTGTTGTTCGAATTTGTGCAGTCTAATTCATGACTTTTTTGTGTTTTTCAACAATAATTGTGTTGTGTTGATTTGCCTAAAATCTATCCTACATTACCTTGTTAAAATGCTAGGCGTTTTGCATTGGTTATTATTGTCCGTGTCTTCTTTGTTTGCTATCTGTTGTTGTGTTTTTGTTTAACTCGTGTGTTGTCTTAAAATTGTGACTTGATTGTCTTGTTTTGTGGAGTCTTAAAGAGTCAAAAATAACAAAAAAAAGATTCTGGTTGTACTTCTTTTGTTGGGTGATCAGTGGTTGTTCTTGTGATTCAAAGTCAATTTGTGACTGGTTTTTTTGATTCCTTGAAGGGCGATTGTAGTTCTTGAATTTTCGAACCAAAAATCTTGAATTTCTTGAACCTTTTCTTGAAAATCTTGAAGTTCTTAGGTTGTAAAGTAGGGTTTCTTGAAATTCTTGAAAAAAGTTCCCAAATCTTAAACTTTTGAAAATCCTAAGTTCATCTTCTTGAATATTGTATAGCGGCTGTTCTTGTTTCTTGAAAGTTGGTGATCCAAAGTAAAAAGAAAAGAAAAGAAAAAGAATTAGATCAAAAAAAAAAAGAACCACAATCGGATCATACCTTTGAGTTTAGAAATAAGAAGGCAAATCGAAATTGGAAATCGAAATCGACTTGGGTTTTTGTTCCAAAAGTTGGACATAGACTCCTTGTTGGGATTGGTTACTTGTTTCCAGCTACACATCCGAAATATACTCAAAAAAACATCCTACAACAGCATATTGATTCTTAGGATTGAGTCCAAAGGCCATTCAGATTAGGCTTTCAATTTTCCAGAAACATATGCAATCAAGTAGAGTGTTTTTTCTAGTTTTCGAAATTTCTGCTGCATAGTATCTTTGTTCCAATTTTAAAATCCGGTTTGTCCAACCACATTATGTCCGTCTTTGAGTTATTTTTTTCTGGGATATAATCGAGTTTTAATAGTCCAAAACAAGGCCAAATCAGTTTTGGATTACAAGAGTCATAGTTTCCTAATTCTAGTTGTTTTACTTTCCAGATTTTTGAGTCATTCTTGTCCAAGTCAAATCAGGTTTTGTAGAGTAGATTTCCAACAATATTTCTTCGTGTCAAGTGTGTTAAATTTTTTGGTTCAAAATCCGCACCATTAACATCAAATCTAGTCGGATCCTAAGCTAATCGTCTAGAGTTTCTTAGTGTTGTTAGGGTTCATCTTTGCACCAATAAATCTGCAAATTTCCAGCACCTTTGTCTGAGTTTAATCCTTGTTTTTGCTTATTAAAATCTGACTGTGCTTCAATTTTGTGAATATTACTTGATAAGTAGAGTTTCATCTTGAGGATAGTTCTAATTTATTCAAGGCAACCAAGTAACATCCATTAGAACTTGATTGTGAGCTTATTAAAGCGTTGAGTGAAAGCACGAGTGTTGAGAGTAAATACCAAGAGAATGTGTGAGGAAATATGCACTTGTTTCTTTGCTTACTCTTTTGCAGGTTGCCTTGACATGTCAAATAAAGGTGTAAGAAGTTTCCCACAAGTTGAATATGATGCTACTATGGAGGATATGAGGGGTGCATTTAAACAAATTTTGCATGAAGTTTTCAAGCCTCTTCATAGATGTCTTGACTGCATGGTGAATAATGATGTCAAGAGGAGGGGATCTACGCAATTTAATTCCAAGGTCCGATCTACTCCTCAAGGTTGACATATTCAAGGAGAAGGGAGGAGGTTCATGTGACAATTAAGCATGCAGATACATCATTCATAGATGGTGGATTTAGTCGAGTATGGGAGACTTATCAACACCTCTTACAACAAAAGCTTGAGAAAGAGAAAGCTAAGCGTGGTAGTAAGAGTGTAGAGGTGAAACTTGAGAATGTACATAAGGTGAAAATCGAGGGAATTGTCAAAGAAAGAGAGGATGAACATTCAAAAGAGTTGAGTGAGAAAATTCCATAAGTGATTCGGCTCTAGTGGAAAAACAAGAGAGAAAGCAATGACTTATTGCCAAAGCCAATGATGTGAGAAGAGTTTATGATTTTACTAACGGTCTTAACTTTGTTTTGTTTAGTGTTTCTTATTTTGTGTAGGTTAAGCAAAGTACAATCACCTTGATCTTGAATTTTTTCATTCCTACATCCATTGAAGAGTTAAAGAGCTTTCATGGAGTTGGAATCTTGAGTGTTGTTTCTTGTTGCTATCAACATATGTTCAATCTTTCATCTCGATCTAGTTTGCTTGTTCATAAGCTTAATGACGCTTCACAGGGAGTAACTGCACTTGAGATTTGTTCCATACTTATAAATTTGATATTGATGTTCCATACTTTCTTTGTCCAATTTCTGGTTCTTTAAGTACTAACTTTGTTGTTTCATTTGTAGATTCTAGGCTGTCCATTCTTATCTAGTTTCATCCATGCAAGATGTGCCGGTTAAACATCAACTAGTGATGGATTTTAGTACTTTGCATAATCAGATTAGGAGTTTTCCTTGTCTCTTTGAGCATTGCTATGAAGATCCTTTTCTAGTGAATGCAAATGGTGAGTTTTCAAATGATTTCATATCTACAAATACTAATTGTGTGATTTCTTTTGTAGGTCCAAATATGACAATTCATGACAAAGGGCTGATTAAGAGCTTATAGAGAAAGTTCGTGAGAGACAAAAAGCAAAATAGCGTTGTAACCAGTTTCGTGTACATTGGTACAACCCTTGGTTGAAGACTTTGCTCATAAGTTTTTGCAATTGCATAAGCGGCATGTAACATGGTATTTTCACATGAAGGTAATACCAGAGCTATTACATTCTCTACAATCCATCGATTTGTGAGCAAATTGCTTTCAAAAGGAGGGAAATGATACGAATCTAGTACTCGATGGTTCATGTTCAAATCATACAAGTGGTTGACTAAATAAAATCCAACATTCCAGCCGTCCCTTCCTTAAGTTTAGTGTGTTTATTTAGCTTATCATTGTTATTTAGTCTTGTTGTCATTTGTTTTGTTAATTCCAATTGTTAGTTTAAGTTAGTTCTAGCCATGTTAGTCAATTATTGTTATTAGTTTGGAATTAATATTGAATTGTTAGTATGGTTTGCTAAATGGTTAAGGTCATGTTGACCATAGTTAAACCAAGTTAGGATTTAAAAATTAGTTAATTGTTTCCAAGTTTGATTAGGATTTTTCAATCTTGTAAAGGCTATATAAAAGCCTTAGTTATACGTTTGTACGTAAGATAAGACATGGAATAAGAATTTTGTTGATAAAGTTTTAGAATTTCTTTCTTGCGAGAAACAGTTCTTTTGGCTTGTGATAGCCATCTTTGAAAATCTTAGAGTTGGTTTAAAGTGTTTTATCAACTTATCGATCAAGTATTCACCTGTGGTATCATTCTACCCGTTTTGATCTCTCTTGAGTGGTCCAAGATAGATTGAAAACATCCACCCCCAAACATTGATCCTAATCTAGGCCTAGGGCTCGTCTTGGCATATCGAGAATTGTATCATGCATGTTCCAATTGGCTCTTGTTTAGCATGAAACAAAGCTTGAATTGAGACTTTACGCACTTTTAAAGGTCCTCTCAAATAGCTTGGTTGAATTTGGGACCCTTAAGCATCTGGATTCATATCGTTGAATTTGCACCACTTAAAAACTCACCAAAGGAACGTCGGCATGAATTTCTTGGAGAATAATGTTCCTAGAACCTTCACTTTCACCACACTCTTCAAGAGGGATTAAATATACATCATTCATGCTTTCCTTTTCAGGTTCAAAGTTAATTCCAAAGATATTATCATGGGAAATGGATATATACTCATTAAAACTTATATTAGATGTATTATTATCATCAAAATGTAATCCATTTTTACATGTAACATTCCTACCATTCATGTTAAAATTGAATTCACTATCTTGGATGAAATAGATTCGCATATAACATTCGAATGCTCTTGTATTTTAGCATGGCACTTGTTAAATTCATCCATTATAGCATCAACCTTATCGATTTTATCAGCATATTGCTCGAAATGGTCAGAAACAATGTTTTAAAACCCTGCCCAAACTAGCTGGTCAAACCAATTGAACTGTTGACCGACCTTCTTTCCGGTCTGGGTTTGTATAAAAAACTAGTTTGTATCACTGAACCGTCCGGTTCAACCATTGAACCGTTGACCCGGAACGGTTTTGTAAGAACGACCGATTCAATATCCAACCTTAATTAAGCCAATAATTTTGAATTTTGTCAACTAATCTTATTATGACATTCCAAATTTAATATTTTACCAATTTTCCATGCATAATTATTCTCAATTAATTAGACAATAACAATTATTGCATATTCTACTTATTTCTCTCTCTCCTCCATAATTACATATTTACTCTTATTTAACATTTATAACATATAATTGACTATATTAGTTTTTTTTAAAACTTGAATGCATTTCATTTATTTGTTAATGCCTTTTTAAGTGTTTCAATTTTTGTCATATAAACTAGTACTCATATAATTTAGGAATGAGAATTGCAGTGATTACATTAACAATTTGACTTAAGTTTCTACAAATATTTGTTTGTTTTTTAGATGTTTAATGTTTATTAGCAATATTTATGACATCGCCGGTTAATAACTATCTGCCCAACGGTTGAACCAATAACCCTTGACCCATTCGTTTTTTGGGTCAATGAATGGTTTGGGTTTCAGAACCTTGGTCAGAAGTCTCATGAGCTAGTTTTTCAATAGTTAACTTCTAATATGACTTATATTCATATTGGACATATTCGAATTAGTAGTCATATAAATTGAAGAATTACTATAAGCACATTGATTATTCCAATCATAATCATAAGAGTTACACCAATTAGGGTTGCATTGAATAAAACAAGAATTTTAATGCCCAAATTTATCATAGTAATCTGCATTTTGCACTTGTCTACATGTATGAGTAGCGTAATAACCTTCACATAAGTCACAACTCACGTGATTAATATTGAAAGTGTTAACATTCCTCTTTTGTTCAATCAAATGCATCAAATTGTCCATTCTAGTGTTTATCAAGTAATTGAGTCTTGTTTCTATTATTCGCATGCCATCTTTAAAGGCATACCTGCGACTCTTCCATGGTTGCCTCTATTGTTGAAGCTTTGAAAGTATTGAGGATCCATTGCCGAATTTCTCTCTCAAGTTTTGTCTACCCATTTGAACTATCCTTCTTGACTCCCTAAACATGTTTTCAGAGCAACTCAAAAATAAATTTAATCAAGAAGAATAGGTTAAAGACACAATCAAAATAAGATACTAAATACAAAACAAAAGACTCCACAAGATACTAGACACAACAAAAACAAGAAAAATAAGTGAAATTGTTTAAACTAATAAAGTTGTTTTTAACACTAATATTGAACCAAACCTTTCTTGGCAATGGCAGCAAAAACTTGATATATAGGGAATCTGAATCTTATTTGCTCTCAATTTTTAAATGTAACTTAAACTTCAACTACTACAAGGGCACAAATCGTACATGAGAGTATAGGGAATATTTGAGGGTCGATCCTACAGAAAAGATTATCCATTACCGTTGTGATTCGAACTCCTCTATTATTTAGATTACCACAAATAGAGCAAGTAAATTTATACTATAAACACGTAATAAAAGTAGTAAAAATGACAATGAAGATGTTTCTAAGGTTATGGAATTCCTAACTATTCATGCAAGTGAAAAATTACTAATTAAATGATTTTATTTATTTTGAGTATTTATGGCATAATTTTCAAATGTACGTGATACATGCTTTCGCCGATATACCAACTATACATATAACTACTCCACACCTACTAACAAGATGTTGAAACTAGTTATAGATTCATTAAATTTTATATAAAATTATATGGTTAAAACCACAAACGTGCAATCCTACATTTGTGAGTTAACTCCTTAGATTTAACACTTCCATGAACTAGTGTTAGTTCCCAAGTGTCATTGATAAAGTAATATCTTTAGATAATCACAATTAATGGTACCAAGTTAATCATGATTGTAAGAGCAAAAGTGTCATATAACTTGTTCAAGAAATAATTCAATTAGCCATGAAAATATCACATAACAATCATAGATAGTTCATCCATCCCCTATGTATAAAAACTAACAAAACATAAAAGCAAATACTAAACTTGTACTATAACTAAACCTAAGAGTCAAATACAAGAAGTAAAGAGTTGAAGAGATTAAATCCCTTGTCACTTGTAAACATGAACTTCTCCACCTTCAATCCTTAATTTTCATCTATGTCTTAGCTAGTAGAAGAATGGATGAAAACTAGTCCTACACTACGTTAAACTAATGAACTAAGAAGTTCTAGTTAAAATCTACATTTTGTGTAGTATTTTCCTAGCCTCCAAAGTTACAAAAGCAAGCTGAACAAATGCCTTATTTATAGAGAAAATTCTATATAAGCTTTTTTTGTCTTTTTCTTCTTTAATATGAATATAGCTTCCAAAAGGTCAAAAGTTGTGATGCTAATGGAATCTCCAAGGATTAAAGTGACATAAAGTTATTTCTTGATAATGCTTGAACTTACTTCTAACCATGAAATTGTTTTGTCAAACTTCTAGTCAAAAGTAGGAAATGATGGCTCTAAAAGAAATCAAGCTGTCCAACTTGCGCAACTTGCATGTTGAATTTCAGCTAGGAGGAACTGGGGCAGGAATCAAGGCTTGCAAGGGCCGATTTCAAGCCTGGTTTTGCTTCAACTAATTTGCAGCATTTTGAGTAACCTTTCTGCCAAGAAACCTTACCTCAAATTGGTTATGTCAGATCCAATTTCTTTCCCATGTATTTTGGAGGTAAAGTCTTATGTTCCCTTCCTTTTTTTTTTTAATTATTTAATGAAATATAGGGGTGGCATCCTCCCCCGTACATAGGATTAGCTTAAAAAAAAAGAACTTCACACAAGTAAAATAAAATTAAGTTAAAAATAATCTATTTGACTCATGATTAAACTCTTGAAAAGATTAACTACACAAGAAAGTTATTTAAACTTCCTATCCTAAAAATTGCCTCCGTCTTTTTTTTTTTTCCGATTTTTGATAGCAAAATAGTCAATACTAATTATTCGAAACCCTCAATTTCCTACTCAAATATAGCTTTAATTTTTACTTGATTCTTTTCACTCCTATTTCTTCCAAATATAATTGACTAATTTTTTTGGTTGAAATTTTAATATAGAACAATTGTGGATTTCCTAGATTGCCTTCATCTGTTGGTGATTTTTATGCTCAACCAATTTTACTTGGTGATGCAAAGTGAAAAAAAAATGACAAAATTAAACTTGAGGGACTACATTGACTAAAGATGGAAGATGGGAAAATAAATTGGCTTAAATTTAAAAAAAAAAAGTTAAATCACCAAACTGGCAATTTTCCATTCTTTGCCACCCCTTCCATAAAAGCCTCAAACTCGCTTCCGTCGGCCTTCTCCCACCCAAAAACTCCGCCATTTTTTCTTACAAATCTGCTCGAGTATTTCCAGTGGTGATTGCTAGTTATAGTGGTAAAATTAACTGATGGAGGGTCAAAAAAGCAAAAGAAAATCTACCACTAGTAGTACTAGTACTACTACTAGCGGTAGTGCCGCCCCAGTTCTTCCATGGATGAGAGACCCAATTGACATCACAACTTTTGATCAATGCCCTCTTAAGCTCCTCCCTTTTCTTGACCCCAGGTACCCTTTGTCTAATTTAATTTATTTTTTTGTTTTCAATTTTTATAAGGCACAGGTAACAATGTAGTTTCCTGGAGCAGTTTTTTTTTTCTTTTTTTTTATTACTGAATTGCCGTTGTTTTTGTTGGGTTCTGCTCTATTCTGTATTGGGTTGTTCTAATGTGAGAAATGCATGAGGTAGTAAATATTAAAATCATGATTGTACCAGTTAGTTTAAGTATTTTGTTTCTTGCAGCTAAGCAGATTGTTGTTTTGTTATAGTGATAACGTGGATTTGGGCTTTGATTTTTGATGTTTAGGAAAAACAAAAAAAGACTTGTATTGGAATTCGACTTAGAATTTTAGCTTTGGTCTTTTTTGAGTCGGATATATGTTTTATTTCTCCAGATTGTAATGTTTCTGTATCTGTTTTAAATTACGCATTTCTATGTCCTAGGCTGGAAGAGGCTTTGCAAAAAATGGGCATTAGTTCTTTGTTTCCGGTGCAATTAGCGGCATGGCAAGAGACGATTGGCCCTGGTTCGTTTGAGCGAGACCTTTGTATAAATTCACCAACAGGAAGTGGGAAAACTCTGGCTTATGCTCTGCCAATTGTGCAAATGTTGTCGACTCGTGCAGTAAAATGTCTTCGTGCTTTGGTGGTCTTGCCTACTCGTGACTTGGCTTTGCAGGTTTATATGCGTACTGTGTCTCATGGAAAATTTATCTCGTGATGTACATTTTTCCTAAAACGTTAATATTTACTAATTCTGCTGAATTTGTTGACTCGGCTGAAGTGGTCGATGGCTGTTTATTATTATTATTATTTGAAGGTGTTTCAGTTTGGTAATAGTTTTCATTGGACAGTGATTGGTCCTAGATCATGTGTTGAATTCTTGCACAATCTTTTTCTTGTGATCTTATCAAAGTGTTTTGGCTTGTTATTATTATTATTTTTAAAGTGACTTTTAGGTCAAGTGGAGTGGTATTAGCATGTATGGAGTTTTATGTCAATTGAATTCGGTTCTTTTGAAAGATGTGCAGACTAACTAAACCACTTGGATGTTAGACTGTCTCATCCTTTATCCTTCAAATGTTTAAAGGACATGTTTATATGGTTTCATTTCCTTTTTGTAGGTCAAGGATGTCTTTGCTGCTTTTGCACCTGCAGTTGGTCTGTCTGTGGGTTTAGCTGTTGGTCAGTCTTCTATTGCTGATGAGATCTCACAGCTCATTAAGAAGCCTAAGCTTGAGGCAGGAATGTGTTACGACCCTGAAGATGTTGTGCAGAAGTTCCAAAGTTCTGTGGATATACTGGTGGCTACACCTGGAAGGTTGATGGATCATATCAGCAACACAAAGGGTTTTACGTTGGAACACCTTTCTTTTCTTGTAAGGCATTTACTCTGTTATATCTAGTTCTGCATGTGAATTTTTTTATTCTTTGATTTTAGGAATTCACAGTGCATTTGCCATCAGTATAAATTCTCTATCTTGATTAGCCTGCTGATGGTAAATTTGAAATAATTGTCTGGCATCTTGTCTACTGATAGCCGTCTCTTCTATAGATTGTTTAGATCTGGATTTCTTGTTTCTTTTCTTCTTTTATTTGTCAAAGGATTTGAAGTTGACTTTCAGATCAAATGTTGTTCAGCCTTGTTGATTGCTTATAACAAATCAATGTTACATTCTGAATTTCAACACCATTTATATAACTGTTTTGATGCTTTCATTGGATTGATGTCCCTTAAAGCTGGACTTACAAAAGTTACAACTGAATCTAGACCTGGCTAGGTTGAGACATATCAGGACTGTGAACCTCGTATTCATACTTTAGATTGGTATTGAATTAATTTTTTCTCATGTTAAAAAACATTTCTCTAACAGGTCACTATTTATAGGTGGTTGATGAAACAGATAGGCTACTTAGGGAGGCTTATCAATCTTGGTTGCCAACAGTCCTCCAAGTGGCCCAATGTTGCAACAACAATTTCTTCCCCTCTGCTGGCAGTTGTGCATCTACATTTGGTTCACTGAGGACCATTCGCAGAAAGTGAGTTTTTGGTTTTCAGCTTCCTTTACAAATTTAGTAGGTTACTTTTATGAATATGGTTCCTTGGTGTGGAAGGTCAATGCTAACAAAATGTGTGGTGTAGCATGTGTTACACGAGTTAGTATTCGCATCGAATTCAACGGATCTGTCTGAGTACAGTTGCCAGCTAGCCTTACCCTTGTTCATTAGATAATATCGTGGAAGCATATTGTTTTTTCATCGCCTACATGGCACAGACTGTTCATGCTTGCCCTGCCAAGGGCAATCACATTTTTATACCACCACTAGCCACTGATCTAACTAATTCTCTTAATGGATTTCTCGAGGTCATTCAATGTTTGCCAATATGCTACTCTTATCATGCATTCATGCATCAAAAATCAGACTGGTCTAGGGGTTATTAGACCTTGCACAGGATTTGTGGTCTTGTGGCTTGGAGTTTATCAGTAAGGCATTGTCAGCAAGTTCCCCACACTCACCATCCTTGTTGGAGAAAGAGCGCTATACGTGAAATGTACCTTTTACTTTTCATATTTCGTATAGCATCTATGCATTTTGTTATATCTCTTTTTATTTATTGTAGAACAGAACATTGAGCATGTTTGCTTCATGTACATGGTTTTTGCCGCCTTTGGCTAAAGGACCATCTTTATTGTAAGAATGAAGCTTCTTTGGCACATTGACTACAAAATGGCAGACTTCTCAGCTCAGAGGAGTTTTTTTTTTCTTTTAGAGTTCTGCCTACTTTATCGTTCTCAGCTCTTTTTCCCTTCCTTGAATTGCTTTGACTCCTGCATTCAGATGCTACCAGGCCTGCCCTAATCCTGTGTAAGCCACCTGAAACACACTGATCATAATTTACATGCCCACCGAGCACCTAGACACTTGGTCCTTTTGCAGATATCTTATGGAGAATGCACATGGCTTGCTGCTAGATTTTGGACCCAGATTGTTATGGTTCTGTGTTCTTACATTAGAGTGAAAATTGTGGTATTATCTGAAAGGGAACTATACTAGTAATGCTCTTAGTTGCAATGTTAATTGTAATTGGTTTTGCATTTTTTAGGATCTTTTTAAATGCCAGCTTGTTGCCTTTTTATTATTTTTCAGAATTTGTTTGTCCCTCTAAAGTTTGGACTAGATGGGCATTGGGAGTATGTGAGAGTGTACCTTGTGTCCATGCTGTCCTGAAATCTCTCATTATATTCTTTCATCAAAGTTTTTGAATATTTTGTTTTCCTCAAAATGCATTACTGTTCAAAGATTCATACTGTGCTCTCTCTTATACTTGGCTTTGTTATATGGTGAATTGTGCAGTGGGGTAGAAAGAGGCTTCAAGGGTAAGCTTTACCCAAGGCTTGTGAAAATGGTTCTATCTGCCACTCTAACACAAGACCCAGGCAAACTTGCACAGCTTGATTTGCATCATCCTTTGTTCTTGACTACTGGAGAAAAGCGTTATCAACTCCCTGATCAGTTGAAGTCCTTTAAAGTGGTATGAACACTGACAACTCTCTGAATTGTACTAGGAGAACAGTGGGGCTTTCTCTGTCTTACATTAATCATTTTATGATAATTATATATTTCTTCATCATAGGCACCAATGGAAGCCACCTTGTTTATACTGATTGATCTCCCTTGACATAATTTTCCTTTGCCACTAGCTATTACCTAGGCACCTCTAGGCTCATTAAGTGTTAGTTCTGGTATTCCCTGGATCCAATTCTTTAGCAATTGTTTATATCTGTCGTCCATTAATTTTGGCATCTCAACTAGAAAAACAAAGTAGCTGGTATAATTTCACTGCACAGCTTTAATAAGTTTCAATCATCACTCTTGATGAATATTTGCCCCCTACAAGTTGCAAGTCAATCTTCCAAGCTGTGATGCCCCACCAAACTTACTGGGCTTGTGGTAAATCCCAAAGGGCATCACCCTGTGACCATCTTGTGAGCTAGCAAACATATTTCATTTACTTCGTTAGACGGAGATTATTTTAGTCTTTGGCATAAAGATCTTCAAGCAAGATACAAGGTGAAACAACATTAATAATATCTAGTTGTAAATTATCTGTCCAGGTCATTAGAAGAATAATAAAAGCACTCTTTACTTGGCCCCTTCCAGCATTCATCTCACTTAGCCTTCACCAAACGACATTAAAATTCTTGCCATTTGATTTCTTAAGGTATGAAAGAAACGTGAAATTTTTTCCCCCCAGATAAAGTTTGACTGTTGATAGTGGTGGTGAAGTGCTGTAGGGTTGGAACACCTACCTCCATACACTTCCTGCTAGTCAGTTTAATGACTGTATTACTCTTATGTTGTTAAATCATTTACTAGGATTATATATTTACCTCAAAGCTGTCAAAAGTATTCCAGGGTCCATAAAAACAAATTACATTTTGACTTCGACAAGTCCGAAGCTTGAATCATTTTTAGTCAGGCACATGTATCTTGGAATTATATATGTTTTGTCTATATGATCTTCAATTACTACTGAGGTTGATTTACGAGCTAAACAGATGCATTGGAATTTCTTAGTGCTAATGTTTTCAATTCAAAAATAGTGTGTGATGATGAGGTACTTGTTCAGTTAAAGACTTGGTAGTTGAAAGCCTAAAAAATGGGGTTTGATAATTATCTCCCCTTAAAAGGGTTTGCTTTTGGAGTTGGTTCTTGAAAAGCACAAGTGAATTATACATACTACCTGTACTGCTTTTGAGTTTTAAGCTGGTATATGTCTGGTTTAGAAGTTTTTAGTGTCAGCATCAAGAATTTGCAGTTCTTGCTTGAACATAATTTAAAATACTATCTACCCCATTTTGTTTGTCATTGTAACTGCTGCATAGTTTGCGGCATTTTAAGTCTGACCAAGACAAATCACCTATCAAACTCTGATTTCTACTGTTAACCTTGATTTAAAGTTGGTTTCTACTATAAGGTTCTTGCTTTGGAGATTGCACAAAGGTTGAAATGGATAAATAGTTTTCGTTTATTTGATTTTTTAAACCATGACAAGTATATTGGCAAGGACAAAAATAGTAGTTATGACTGATGAAATGTGGAGGGAGTATAAAATAATATCTACTATATATGATTGGCTATAGCAATAGCAAATCATCTTGCTATAGGAATTACTTTCTATCTGTTTCACCCTTACAGTTTTTAGATGGAGATATTTTAGAATAGGTAATAGAACATGCATTCCTCTTATTTCTCTTGTACAGTTCCAGCCTACTTCCTCCTCATTGTGAAGTAATAGTTTTCAGGAACTCGTTTGCTTTAGTCTGGCGACGTACGTAAACTAGTGATTTTGACACTTTACCACACATTCTTCCATTACCAATCTGAATAAAAGACCTATTGAAGCTTCAACTTGCCATGTTGATGAAGCAGTGAAAATTTCTTCCTTTTGTTTTAAACATTGCTAGGCTGAAAATTGGTACATCATCTTTCGTTCCATATACAGCTTAATGTGTTGGGAATAATAGTGGTTTTTATCAAACTGTTGGATATTATGAAATGGAGTTTTCTCCTTCCAATAATGAGTAATTTGGTTACTTCACAAGCATCCAAGTTTTCTTCTAATGGGGTGTGTTAATTATGATGAATCTACTTATTTTTGGAATATATATATATATATATATATATATTTGTGCATGTATATGGATATAGTCATGTACGCATATAGCTATATATCTGTGTTTCAAGACAAACTATTAAATGAATGTGATTGTTTTCTGCAGATATGTGAATCAAAGCTTAAACCCCTTTATTTGGTAGCTCTTCTGCAGAGTTTGCAAGGGGAGAAATGCATTGTTTTTACATCATCGGTGGAGTCAACTCATAGGCTATGCACATTACTTAATTTTTTTGATGACTTGAATTTTGAGATCAAGGAGTATTCCCGTCTTCAACGCCAATCTGTAAGAAGGTAAGCAACGTATGTTTGGATATTGTTCATCATCTTTTTAAGCTGTTGTACCAATAGTTCACATTGTTGAAGTAACTTTTGGCTGGATGGTGTTGTTTAATTGCCCTCTTTTGTGAGGTAATCATCTTCGTTTTGTTAAAGCAACTTTAAGCCCAGCACAAGAGGGCACTACTAATTTATCAATGAATTTGGAGAAAATCATAAGAGAAGAACTTTGGTCTCTTCTGCATCACCGACGTCCAACATTTACATCCTATTGCCTTTAAATTTTCCTATGAACATTGTTCTTAAGCTGCTATCAAGATCTTCAATGTGAAGTGGCACAAACTAGATGCTGGCTATTCTTGTACTTTTTACTAATAGAACAGTGAATTTGCCCAAGCACAATTTTCAAGTACCTAAAGGAGTTAGCTATGCCCAAGTCATTGTCTTGGAGTTGGCTCATATAGCTTTGTAGATTTTGTGCTTGGCCCCTTTATAGTAGATATTGGCTCATGGACCTTCTATATTTCTCAACTAACAGATTGATATGACCTATCAAAGCTTTGCTACCATCATGAGAATGATGCATAATTTTTAACCTTGTGGAAGAGAAACTCCTAGTCTTCTCTACAGTTGGATAGAGAAATGTTTGCTTTGTTGTTGTTACTTTTTACCAGGGGTTTCTGAATATCAAAACCTTATAACTGCTGGCCCTATTCTTTTACAATGAGTTAACTAAGCCATTGATTCCTTCACTTAGTGAGTGTACCTTTCCATGATTCTTTAAGTATGAAAAAACAAGAATATAATTTCAAAACCTACCTGAAAATGTAGCTGTGGCACTCATTTTATCACGAGTAAGTACTTCCTTGGGGAAAGCTTCTGGCATGAAGAAGTTGTGTATTTAATTGGAGGTTGTGGTTGTTGGTTGTACAGAGTGATGGCATTGGCAACAGGGATCATAAAATTGTGGGATGGTGGATATTATTTGATGTGAGTGATGGCTTGTTGAAAACTACATAGCCATTCATATAGCAATGTTGTTGGTAGGAGACTGGACTAGGGAGTGACCCAGGAAATATACAAACTGAGGTGGATTTTTTGCTTGAGGGGTTTTTAGTTGGACTGAGACTTTATTGGGTTTTTTGTTGTCCTGAGAAAGGAAGCAATGCACAGGTTAATGTTGGGTTTCGAATTTGGCTGCTGAATTTGATGGTAAGCCATCCTTTGACAGGAAGATGTTATGCACTCTAATTCTGAACAAATTTATGTTGCTGAGAAGCCTTTATGATGAAATATTTTAAGTGGCACAGTGCTTGAGTGAATGTGTATTCATGATGCTTCTCTTTAGATTATTTTTTGAAAATATGGAACAGAAAAAGAGACAGCTTCATTGATGTTTTGTATTCTTTCAAACAAGAACAGAGAAACTAGAAATAATGTGGTTATGAGCATTCTTTTACCAACAATAGTGTTAAAACTACTAAATCCTACGAGGCTCCCTTCCGGTTAGAAATGGGTGTTAGAAAAAGCGATGTACTGAATTAGTATGAAGCATAGATCTTGTCATGATCTACAACATTAATGTTCTCATTAGCTTCAAAATCATTTTGCATTGTCATGTTGTTCTGAATATAATATGCTTCTTGGTCACTTTCTATAAAGAGCCAATATAACTTTGATGGCCAAATCTATAACCCACTAATCCCTCCACTGTTAAAAGGTTCACATATGTTTCTTAGAAACTCTTCAGCCTTTTTTTTTCCTCCATACAATTAATCAAGCTAGAGTTGCTTAGGATGACAAAAAAATTTTCCATAATCGCCCATATTCACCAAAATTTAGTTTGGTTCGAGAATGATGCCACAGATTATGTAATTTAATATGTGTTGTTTTCAGAGAAGTGCTTCTTTGGTAGATATCGAATGTGTGAGAGTTTTCTAACCAACAAAGAAAGAAATCATTCACATGATGGAAAGAAAAAACAAAATGATATTTGTTGGTTTCTTGAATCTTTTGTGTATTATTGTGGTTGGGATGAATTTTTGCAAGGTAACCTGTAGAAGGTGTATACCAACTGTCCAATATCAATGCACTTCTATCATATCTTTAAATGGTACTAGTAGTTTAATAAGCAAAAAGCAGATCTTGGATGCTTAAGAACAATCCTAAATTTCCTCATACCTTTTTTCCACTAGCATATTTACAATATGGAACTTCATTAAGAATGTAAATCTTCTACAGCAAAACTTTGAAGGCATTCCGAGCAGGGGAAATCCGTGTTCTTGTTTCCTCTGATGCAATGACTCGTGGAATGGATGTTGAAGAGGTTAGAAATGTCATCAATTATGACATGCCTCCATATATTAAGACTTATATTCATCGAGCCGGTCGAACTGCCAGAGCGGGTAAATCTGGTTGCTGTTTCACACTGCTTCACAAAGATGAGGTTAGTTGTCTTTCTTTCTTGTTGTCTATCAATTATAGGATCCTATCCACTTTGAAGTCCTTCTCTGGGGGCCTATTTTACTTCTCTTAGAGCTCTTTTGGTTCACATATTGGACAAGGGATGATGCGTCACCCTCAGATTGAATTTCGTGGGAAGACTCTGTTGCAATTATTCATGCTCTTTAAACATTTTTTTCAAGTTTGGTCAAGTATTGAATTATTGATTGGATATGCCATAAATAGTCCTTTTAAAAGATTGGTAGGATGGGATTATAGTTTAGTTGCTGAAAAAGTGAAGGATCCATATTGTTTTGTTGTCACACCAAGCAAGCAGCACATGGTAGATTATCCCATCCTCCACGTTCGGCTGTGTAGCCCTCAACTGGGGAAAAGTGTACTACTTACCTATCAAATGGAGAGAACTAACCTATATTTCCCTCCTTGAGACATCATTGTTTACTTATATTATCCACTTCTGTGGCAAACTCTTCTTCTTTATTATGAAGGATTTTACTTTTGGCAGCAAAACTTAGCTAACCAGCAAATGTCTATCTGTATTTCAAGGCTGTAAGATTTAGGGGATTGCTAAATTTGTGGACTAAGAATGTTTAGCTTGAATGCTGTGAATTTGGTATGAAAGGTGACGTTGAGAGGAGAGTTTTGGCGGTTGTATGACTGGAGTGCAGAAAGCTCAGAAATCAGACAAGAACAGGAAGAAGTAGAAGAGAAGACATGAGACCTTAGGCTTCACAGTGACAGAAGAGGGTTTGATTTCTGCAAAATATTCTTCAGTTCCTAAGTTTTTCTCATAAGACTTAATACATACATGTTACTTTTATAGGGCATGCAGACTTCAAGAAAGAGAACTGCTCCAAGTAAAACTTGGTACTGAAAATCTGGTAGCATTTGCCTATGGCAGATATATTTGTAGAGTTGGCTTATGCTCCAAGAAAGCAAAAATTACATAAGTGCTGCATCTGCCTAAGAACAGAACCTATGAGAGAAGTTACTAAAAGCCCCTAAACATGCAGAATTGCAAAAGAACATTTAGTTAAAACTCAAGTTGGAGTTCTGTCAAATTTCAAGTCTCTTCTAGTGTTTACAAGCCATGCTGTCCGTTCCTCTTGACGGTCTTTGTCCTGCAAAAGCCATTGCAACTTTAAATTAAGAAGGGTCTTACCAGTTTAGTTGTGAATTTTTTTTGCTTATTGATAGCAAGAATTCTTTTTGTTTGTTGGGCGTAGGGCACACATGTTTATTTGTATTTGACAGTATCTTTGGGGTTTGCTTTTAGCGGTAATAAGTTTGTTGGTGAAATGACTAATTCAACTCCAAATGCAGTCATTTGGGCAGTTTCTGGGTTTACACATTGATATAATCTATTTGGATTATTATATTGGTAAAGACTTGTAATTCTCTAAGTTCACCTACATTATGTCCCCAACACCCATGGGGAATCCTGCAGTATGTGTGTAATTAACTTTTTTTATGCTTGTTTCAGGTTAAGCGATTCAAAAAGCTATTACAGAAAGCTGACAACAATTCGTGTCCCTTGTATCACATTCCTCCACAATCAGTGGAGTCACGTCGCTCCATTTACACTTCAGGTATTCTGTCTACTTTTGCCAGTTCCTAGAGTAATAGGAGACCCACATACAAGCACATGAACTATAATCATCTTAGAGTTGGGCTAGTATCAACCTACTGGTGGGGTTTCAATGCAAGACCATTCGGTATTAATGTTTAAACTTTGTGCTATTTACCATCACACGAAGGGTGTATTAAGGAATAGTTTTCTTTCATTGAGCCAATGATTCTATGAGACAGGGAAAGTGGGAGACATCAAACTCACTATTGTTGAGGAACTGTGGGATTTAACTATTGAAAACCTCACAAATTATAGATATGCTTACAGAAGTGCGAAGAACTTTACATAAAAGAGTTATTAATCTGGAAATCCAGTGTCTGCATATCCTACCTTAACTGATTAATTATCTTTTGCCAGCTTTGGAGAAACTAAAAGAGAGTGTCGAATCAGAAGTTCACAGGAAGCGCAAAGCGCAAGTGTAATTTGGAAAAGAAAAGGTATGCATGAATTTAGCGAATGTACTTAAATTTAATTTGCTATAATTCATAAAATGCTTGATGAATGTTGTAAGTAGGAATACCTATTATTGTTTTTGTTTTAGAATGTAAGAAAAAGTTTTGATAAGTTGTCATATTTGTATTTGTAAATAAGTTCAAATTGTCAATGTGAAATTTACATTTTGCTTTTTGCTCCTATGTGAATGTCAACATATAAGATACAAATCATTTTAATGATCTTTATATTTCTTCATCAAATGCAACAATTACCAAAGGAAGTCAACATTTTGAATGCCTATATCATCTCTTTGTTTAGTCAAACTTATGTGGTTCTAATTGAACTTTGATAGTTCAATTTACTTGACCAGTATAATTTCAACTAGTGACCTTCACTATAAATGAATTACAAATAATCCATGTATTGGATTTGAGAGTGCTGTACCTTGAGTTAGAGAGAGACCAAAAGTGGATGGAGTAACTGTGGTGGCATAATAGCTTTTGGCCTGATCAAAAGATGGTGACCTTGATTGAGCAGGATCAGAAAAGCCGCTTGGGACAACGGCATCTTTGAGTTATGTTCTCTAAATGGTTCCTCGCGCCATAGACCAATCTTCTCATTTAGTGGAGACAAAATGATAAATGTGACCTAAAAATATAAATGTTGTCGGATGCTTCGCTTACAGTTTTCAAAAAGGTCTATCTCAATGCATGACAGAAGGGAGCTTCAGATACACGTGCTTTTGGTTCAGAACATGTTGCTAATGTGTTCCATGAATATTACCGATAGATTAAAGGTGATATGTATGTTAGTCAGAGAGGTACTCAATTCTCGAATTCTTTTATGAATCTAAATATTCATGCTCTTCTCACTGCATTTTAAAATATGCGTGAGAAAGTGTTTTCTCAGTCTATTTCCCATTTTACTTGTTTCAAGTATGATATCATACAGATGCTAAAATCGTTAATTATAATCATCCATTCTTTTTGGTGGCTTAGATATAACTATGCAATGCTTTCACAGATATTATCCACTTTTTCATGTAATGTGGTCTTACTAAATATTAGCAGAAAATCTTGATATCTACGACTCCTTTGGTTGTGATTGGATGTTTTTGTTCAGTTGCTAGTTCTGGTCTATTTGTAGTCAGTCACTTCTTTTAAGCTCTATATATGATTTGTATCTTTGTCTTGTACTGTTAAGGAAATTGCAAAATCAGATGGAGAAAAAAATTTAGAAATTGGGTCATGGGGCATTTTTAAAGGTAAATACTGGTACTATTATCCAATGTCAGACAACTCTCAGGAAGGACAATCAGGCTTGCCATGGTAAGGCCCCATGGAAAGATATAGTAGTTTCCTTGTGTACATTGATTGTGGAAAATTTACCAAAGTGAAGAGTAGAAAACATAGGTTTTTTGGATTCTTTTGGTTTTTTAGAAATTCTTATAGAGCATAAAATGCATGAGGTGAAATAAATTCTTTATTCCTTTGTGTTGTGCAAGTATATATTTCTGACTTTCAGGTCAGGGACGAACCTTAGTCCATATTGGTGTACCAAAATACTTGGTTCTGGAGCTGAATTTGTCTCACTGTCTACTGCAGCGTTGAATACAGATCAAGGAACGGATATTGCTGGTGATCATCAGTAACTTTCTAAAATATCGGGCTTGGTGCTCTTTAGCTGGTTCTGCACATTGGAGCAGTCACATGCTCAGAAATCTGCTACGTGCTCTGGAGCAGTTTTGGGTTGTTTTCTCTGCTCATAGGGCATTCTGATGCTTAACAGTGGAATTGCCTTCGCAGAACTGAAAGACGTTGTGTGATTGAAGGGAAACACCATGTTCTTTGTGCAATGTCATGTGTCCTTTTGAGGTAGTCGAGTGAAGAAGCAAAGTATGGCTCAATTGAAAAGCTTCTGTATGGCTGAAATTGCCAGCCATATTGAGTTTAAAAGATCTAATTTATTGTCGATGTCCATGACTTGCAGAAGCTTAACGTAACAGGATTGATAGAAGTTTGAACATTGCGATGATGTAGACACGAGTTATATGCCAAAATGGTTTTGGGTCACTGTATAGAAAAGATAATCAGTACAAAAAAGTGATAGTATTGCATTTAGTTCATCAGTCAGGTAATTGGTTTTGTTATATCGTTGTTGGTAGCGTTGATTCTTGGTTTTGTTATAAATTTTTTACCGAGCATGGTAATCTGGAAAATGGACGAATCAATACTTGAAACTTCTCACTTTTTCGTCTTCTACAGGTGCATGATAGTAGAGCTAATAAGCCTGTTTACTTTGGGGAACAAGAACTGCAGTTAACCATTTTTTTTTTAATTACAGGATAGCACCACATTCTAGTGACGATGAAAATAAGAATGCCTAATTTATAGTTGACAGGATGAGGAAGAAGAAGCAGTTTGTGTGTTGCTATCTTATTATGTGCTATTTTAGCTTGTCTAAATCAGGTTAAAAGTTTTTAATATCACATAAATTAATTAATTGATGCCCCCTCCAATCGTACACCTGCATCTTGTGAGTGGTGAGAGAAGTATTCAATTTTCAATCAAAACAAAGAATCATGAAAAGGAAGGATCCTGCTTATTTGGTGAAAGAACAATTCGAGAGGATGCCCTTAAATTTTGCCCCTGCTTTTCAGGTTCTGACCAAAAAATTCGTTTCTTTTGCCAGGCAACAAAAACCTCTGCCACTAGGTTTTTACATTGACCTCGGTCATCAGGAAACTTATCTTTTTTAGGAATGGATCTCACTAGAAATCTGGCTAAATTCTTGCCTCATGCTGTACCATCTGTTCTCCAATGCCAACA
Organism: Coffea arabica; assembly: GCF_036785885.1. Classification (NCBI taxonomy): domain Eukaryota; kingdom Viridiplantae; phylum Streptophyta; class Magnoliopsida; order Gentianales; family Rubiaceae; genus Coffea; species Coffea arabica. Next base: position 30,656,377 of record NC_092330.1, read on the forward strand.
AATAATTTTCAACTGCTTCCCCTACTTTTCCATGTCTACAATAGTATTTATAGTCTTCCAATTATTCATCCCCATCCCAGGTTTCTTTCTTGCCAAAAGAAAAGGTTAAACCCCCAAGACCATCCAGCATCCCATTACAAAGAACTTCCGAAACAAAACCCTTCTAGTTTTGGAAAAAAAGAAAAAATTCTCTTCCTGATCTTCTATATTGATAAAATGAGGAAGGAACTGAGCTATGTCCTTGAAGTTGCTCCATCCGCAATGATTTGCCCTCTGAAACCGTCCATCAATGCTCCTAGGCTTGAGACCATTGCTGAAGAATCAGCTGATCCCAAGTTTTACATTGCTATCAATAGAAAAACACTGTTGCTTCTTCCTATATTTCTTTCTTTTGCTTCCTATTTGGTCGTAAACAGTTATAAATCTGCCTATATGATGAACTATGGCCTGTGATATCATTTCTTAATACCATTTCCCTCATAGTTTTGTATAAGTCTCAACTCCTGCTCATCAAGCTTTTGGAATGAAGAAGAAAACATAGCAACATGACTTGAGAGAAAGAATAAACCAGCTGCACCAGGAGAATTATGCACCATTTCACTTGAAATTCCTTCAAGGTTCTCTGATTTAGACATCGAAGACAGTGGTCGGATGGTGTTTCATCATCCGCAGGCAATGCATTCTCAACGAAAAGATTAGAACATCACATGCATAGGCCAAGAATGCAGGGTTGAACTATTGCACCCTCGGTTTTGGATGCAATGGAAAAAAGCTCGTGATCTCATAAAATTCAGAGACCAATTCAGCCCACTCTTAACAATTGGAAAATGTTGAAAATGAACAATTTTTTGTACTAATCTTCTTTTTTTTTTTTGTACTAATCTTCTGATCATAGATCTTTTTGGACCAATCCCCAGAAATAAAGCTTGTTCGAGTTGTTAATTTTTTTTGTTTGGGGTTCAGTTTTCCCCCATTTTTATCCTTTCGCTTTTAGGGAACAATGGTATTAGGTGCAGAAGCAAAGATTAACTCCCTTCATAGGTTCCTTTAGGAAAAACAAATTTCTGAATCTGGCTCAGAATGGGAGGCATTTGAACAACTCGACATATTATTTCTCCTCCTCTCGCAATGCATGCAACTCAATCCTTTTGGGACTCAATGATGCCCAAAAGACAATTTGTCGGGATAGTTTGGGAGATCAAGAGTTTGGATTTCCAGAGAATTTAAGATTTGGAAAAAAAATAATTGTATATTTTAAAATGGTGTGTGAAGCTCACACAATAGTGTTCAAAGTTTACAGTGTATTCTCTTTTGTATAATCAGTGCTTTGATACAACAGTTGCTATCCTTTTCAATTACTGCAAAACTCCTGCTCAAAAGCATCAAGGTCTCTCTTCCAATTGATCAGACTAGCATCAACATTTGATATTGGTTTGAGTTTTTGAACTGTGCCACATCTTTCAAAACTAAATTCTTGGGCCACAGTTTTTCTTGTTCTAATTCCTGCATAGAAAACAATCGAATTCAGTACCTGGCAACCAAGTCTTGGTTCTTCCCACTTGAGAAAACACACAAGGTAATTAGGGATTCTGGACAAGCAAGAGAGTCATTAGCTTCAAGACCCGATAAAGCTTAGCTCATTTGCTTTTGAGACCCATTTCAAATTTTTATAAACATGACATCAGGAAAAAGAACAGAAACAATGATATGATTAACTAATCTTCTGAATTCTAATTTAACCATACTAAGAGCATCTCCAACCGCGTACAATAAGCGGTGTAATATCTGACAGTTTAAGGGTTGGTTACACGGCCACCTATTATGGCCGTATAATACCCATTACACGCATCATCAGAATGATACGTGTAATGGGTGAGCCACTCATTACAAAATTTAGCAGGTAGACAAAATTTTGCCCAACAAACTTGTTCCAACGTTCATTTTTTTGCAACTTGTTTCAAACTAGTATTCATTTTGTTATTATTTGTATGTTATTTGATTTAAATTATGTAATATCATGTTATGGAGTTCAACTAATTACATAAAGAATTATTAATTAAGTATGGATTATTATGATATCTTCGCATTTTGAGGTATCACATATTTGTTTAATGTTCTACATAATTATTTTTTAAAAAATAACAATAGATTATTTTTGAGAGATAGAAAAAGATATATTGTTCAAACTTAGAAATTAATAATATTCTTTTTAGAAAATAAAAAATTCAAAAGGTAAAAAAATTAATGAAAGTTTATACTTTATTTTTTGAAAATTAAAAAATTATTTTTAAAAATTACTTATTTATTTATGGGATATGAGTTATTCATTATTAAAATAAATATTTGATTTAATTGTGAATCCATGCTATTGCACCTTGTGGAGTGTAATCTATTGTGAGTGAAAGTAATAAAAGAGGAGAAAATGAAATACTGACGTGGCATGTGAATTACACTGTAAAGAGTGTAAACTATTGTGGATGCCCTAATATCAAATGAAAATTCCAGCACAGATGGATAGAATTTTTAGTTACATTGCATTTCAATTAAGCTGATTTTGGAACCATAAAACCAATTACATATATGCTTCTTAAATTATTATTTTTTATACAGAAATAATAAGCATTCAAGATCAGGCCTTACGTATCTATATCAAGCTGTATGGGAAAAATTCTACCAGCACTCAAAAATGAACATCCGTTGCACATTATCTAGGGAAAGAAAACAAACAAGTCTGTTTTTCATATTACTAACCCTCCACTGTCACAAGAGTCTTCTTACTTGAATTCTGCAATTTCAAATACACGGGCAGTAGTATCAAGAGAAACTGAAACCAGGAAATCCCCACTGGCAGACAAAGCCAAAGATTGAATGGCATGATCATGCCCACTAAACGTTCTCACGCAATCCCCAGAGAGACTGTCCCATATTCGTACTTTACCATCAACACTTCCGGTTGCCAAAAATCTGGATGCACCCAGCCATAACAAGCATGCAACGCCTTCCTGCATGACAGAAGATTATAAATTAATAGGAAAGCAGCAAGAAAAAGACAGATGATAATCACAAAGCTTATTTGAGCAATGGCATTAACCAACACAAGTCGTTAGTCACTCGTCAAAAAGCTAATGTAAATGTAATTCTAGAAATGAAGGGGGAAACATCTTTATTGGATATAAAACCAAAGCAACTCAAGACAACCTCATGTTCACAGGTGCACCGAGAACTCAGATGCTGAAGATCCCATACAATGAGCTTCTGATCCATGCCTCCTGTTGCTGCCCATGGAGAGCTGCCAGACGAAGTTTGAATCAAGATAGTAGTTTAAGGTATTATATAATGGTAGCCAACAAATGGGTGAAAAAATCGAGTTTATTAACTGCATAATGGCTTCAAACAAGAAAGAAACAACAAACAGGAGTCCTGCAGAACGAACTCTCAGGAGATTGTTACAATCCATTCTCATGTTAACAAAGTTCAACAAAAAGTTTCACTTAAATAATCTCATGAAATTGTTGACCTGATCTTTTATGCAGAGCAATGGAAATATCAGTGGATTAGGTGTGGGATAGATAATTTGAAACTTAAAGCTGCATTACAGCTCCACTTGAATCCAACCCTGGCAGCTCATACAGTTACATGTATGAGCACTTGGAACATATAAAAGATGTCTTATGAACCTCCAAACAAGCTCCTAAAGCATTTCAACCAACATGAAACACAGACAGCCTTCTTAAGGAAATTGAATTTTGCCCCAGTTTTTTTATACTATCCAAATACTTGCACCTAGAATGCAGAGAACTTTGCAGTTGACAAAACTTGGAAATTGCTATCTTGTATGATCTCACAAAAATAATTCTGATGTATTAATTTAGCATTGAAGTTCCATACAAAGATCAAAAGTCAAACTTGTCTGATATATCAATTTCGACAAAGTGGGCAATAGACTAGATTGCCGGGTTCACCATAACTAAATATAAGTGTTTCCCAATAAACAGGTTATATGCATATAATAGTGTCGAAGATATTATCTCCTATGATTATGGGAGATATTATCTCCCATGATTATCTCTCATGACAACGGGAGATATTATCTCCCATGATTATGAGAGATATTACCTCCCATGATTATGGGATTTTATTGCTTATGATCAATCAAGTTTGAATAGATTAACTAAAATAAAAGATAGGATATGAGTTGATTATGTAATCCCTAAAATCATGGTTCTATAACCTTAAGTTGTGGCAGAACTATGATAGGGTTGTCCTATAAATGCCAACCTCCCATGATTATGGGATTTTATTGCTTATGATCAATCAAGTTTGAATAGACTAACTAAAATAAAAGATAGGATATGAGTTGATTATGTAATCCCTAAAATCATGGTTCTATAACCTTAAGTTGTGGCAGAACTATGATAGGGTTATCCTATAAATGCCAACCTTGTAAGCATATTTGATGTGTGGGAAAATAAAGAAAAGCAGAGTTTTTTGTTTATTTCCTTTTCTTTTTAAAAGTTTACATGGTATCAGAGCTCCAGCTCTGTACCAATTCCTGCCATGAACTACCGAGCAGCCATGACTGGATCTACTGCTCACACGAGAAGACTCATCCTCGTCTTCAGTAGTTATCCAAACTACAGATTACTCTACTTCAAATTCTTCTTCCCTACAAATAACCGTTCATAAATTAAATGGTTCCAATTATCTGGAATGGACTCAATCCGTAAAACTGGCTATTGATGGCAGAGGTAAACTCGGCTACCTTACTGGAGAAATTCAACAACCAGCAGCTGAAGATCCCAATTTGAAGAGATGGCATTCAGAGAACTCTCCGGTTATCGCTTGGTTGATAAACTCTATGGAACCAGCGATAGGAAAGCCACACTTATTTCTGCCCACAGCCAAAGATGTGTGGGACGCTGTCCGGGATATAGAGAATTCCTCTCAAATTTTCAATCTCAAGACGAAATTGTGGGAATCAAGACAAGAAGATAGAGATGTTACAATCTATTACAATCAGATGGTAACTTTATGGCAAGAATTGGATATTTGTTATGAAGATGGATGGGACTGCCGTGTAGACAGTGTTCGATACAAGAAACGGGAGGAGAACGACAGAGTCTATGTCTTCCTGGCCGGACTAAATCAAGAACTTGATGAGGTATGAGGTCGTATTTTGGGCAGGAAGCCTCTTCCCTCCATTCGTGAAGTATTTTCTGAGGTCAGAAGAGAAGAATCAAGGCGTAAGGTGATGCTAAAGTCCAAGGCAGAGTATGAAGTTGAGACTTCAGCATTGGTTTCTAAGGGGACAGATTTTGACGGAGATAAATGAAGGGAGCCTTGGCGTGAACACTGTAAAAAGCCATGGCACACAAAGGACACGTGCTGGAAATTACATGAGAAACCATCGAATTTCAAGAAGAAAAATGGAGGTGATAGCAAGGTGTTGCAGACTGTGAATGAGGATTCTCAAAAGCAACAAACTGACTCTGAAACACCGGCCTTCACAAAGGAACAATTAAGCCAACTGTACAAACTCTTTAAGTCTCCACAATTTTCAGTCACTGAGCCAAAAAGCTTCACTCCTTTCTGTTCTTTTGCTAAAAATGATAATCCTTTTACTGTTGCTCTTTCATGTAAAACATCAAATGCATCTTGTCCACGGATTGTATGGGTTATTGATTTTGGGGCCACTGACCATATGACTAGTTCATCACAATTATTTTCTACCTACAGTCCATGTGCAGGTAATAAAAGGGTCAAGGTTGCTGACAGATCATTATCCGTCATAGCTGGCATAGGTTCCGTTGTCATCTCTCCTACTCTTAACACTTCATAGAGTTTTTCATGTTCCAAATTTATCATGCAATTTGCTGTCCATAAGTAAATTAACTAGGGATCTCAAGAGTCGGATTAATTTTTTCCCCTCTTTTTGTGAGTTTCAGGAACTGACCACGGGGTGGATGATTGGATGTGCTAGAGAAAATGGGGGACTTTACTTCCTTGAAGATGGATCAAATATGGCAACACCAATCAAAAACACATGTTACGGGTCTGTCTCTATTTTTTTTTTTATGGGTCTGTCTCTATTACTAGTACTAGTAATAAAGAGATTATGTTATGGCACTTTAGACTAGGACATCCTAGTTTTTATGACATGAAATACTTATTGCCAGATTTGTTTAAAAATAAAGATTCATCTTCCTTTCAATGTGAAATCTGCGAATTGACTAAACATCATCGGTCTACATTTTCTATACGGCCTTATCAACCCTCAAAACCGTTTTTTCTATTACATACTGATGTTTGGGGTCCCTCTAGAATTTCAACTCCATCTGGAAAAAAAGTGGTTTGTTACATTCATCGATGATCAAACAAGAGTTTGTTGGGTGTATTTGTTAAGAGAGAAATTAGAGGTTGCAAGTGTGTTTCAAAATTTCTACAGCATGGTTTTGACCCAATTTCAAGAAAAAATCAAAATTGTTCGGAGTGACAATGGAAAAGAACATTTCAATAAAATTTTGGGAAGTTTTTTTCTTGAAAAAGGGATTGTGCATCAAAGCTCCTGCAATGATACCCCACAACAGAATGGGGTAGCTGAAAGAAAAAATAAACACCTTTTAGAAGTGGCAAGGGCATTACTTTTTTCAAGAAATGTTCCTAAATATCTATGGGGTGAAACAATTTTAACTGCTACATATCTCATAAACGGAATGCCCTCAAGAACTTTGAATTTCCAAACTCCTCTGAATTTTTTCAAAACACTTTATCCCATTTCTCGATTAACATATGAAGTCTCATTAGAGGTGTTTAGGTGCATAGCCTTCGTTCACAATCATGAACAAGGTCGAAGTAAGTTAGACCCTCAAGCAAGAATATGCATTTTTGTTGGATATGCACCCACACAAAAGGGGTATAAATGCTTTGATCCCATTTCCAAAAAAAATGTTTGTAACCATGGATGTAATATTTTTTGAAGATAAAACTTTTTTTGGAGATCCTCTTCAAGGGGGGACTCGGCATGTAGAAGAACTTGTAGAAGATGATGATGTTTTGCGTATTGAAAATCAAATTCCTGATCAAAATTTTGTTGACAAGAGAATCGATTTTTCTGATTTTTTTAGAAGAATCTACATCACAATTTCCTCAACAAGAATCTTTTCAAGATAATAATCATGAAAAATCAAATGATACTCTTCAATTTGCCCGTCAAAAGGATTTTGAAAAACTTGAAAAAATTGATCAGAAGTTAGAAGAGGATCTCTTGTCTTTAGTGCCAATAACAGAGTCGAATTCTCTTAGTGAAAAAGATGAGAATGTAACTGAAAAAACCCTGAAAACCTATGTCAGGAAAAATCATCGAGGAAAAGATAAAGCTCCCCCTTCTCTTCACAACAAGGAATCTGAACCTAGGGCAGAATTTGATGTTTTTGAATCCTCAGATAAAGTTTCCTCTGATTCAAAGATTGCTGATTTGGATCTTCCTATTGCACTTCGAAAGGGAGTGCGTTCTTGTGCCAAACACCCCATGACTAACAATGTCTCTTATGAAAAGTTATCCCTACTTTCTTGGCATTTACTTCACAACTTTCTTTTATGGAAATTCCAAAGAATGTACAGGAAGCATTACAGGTTCCAGAGTGAAGAAAGGCTATTGAAGAGGAGATGTATGCTCTTGAGAAGCATCAAACATGGGAAGTAACAAACCTGCCACAAGGGAAAAAGACAGTAGGGTGTAAATGGGTCTTTACCATCAAGTATAATTCCGATGGGACATTGGAACAGTACAAAAATCGATTGGTGGCTAAAGGATTTACTCAAACCTACGGGATCGATTATCTTGAAACTTTTGCTCCAGTAGCAAAATTAAACAGTATTAGGGTGCTTCTCTCAATAGCAGTAAACCTTGATTGGCCACTCCAACAACTTGATGTCAAGAATGCATTTTTAAATGGAGATCTAGAGGAAGAAGTGTACATGGATTCTCCCCCTGGATTTGAAGGGAAGTTTCAGTCTAGAGTTTGCAAGCTAAAAAAATCGTTATATGGTCTCAAACAATCTCCTAGGGCCTGGTTTGACAAATTTACTAGGTCGGTAAAGGATCAAGGCTATACCCAAGCTCAGAGTGATCACACCATGTTTGTTAAACACTCCAAGGACGAGAAGATAGCAGTACTCATTGTGTACGTAGATGATATCATTCTCACAAGAGATGATTTAATTGAGATGGAGCGGTTGAAGAAAAGTCTTGCTTCTAGCTTTGAAATCAAAGATTTGGGAACCCTACGATATTTCTTAGGGATGGAGGTAGCTCAGTCCAAGAAGGGCATAGTTGTGTCCCAACGCAAGTATGTTTTGGATCTTTTAAAGGAAACAGGGATGAGTGGATGTCGACCTGCAGACACTTCTATGGATCCGAATCACAAGTTAGCAGATATAAAAGATGGAACACCAGTTAATACTACTCGATACCAAAAGTTAGTAGGCAAGCTAATTTACTTGGCTCACACTTGTCCTAATACAGCTTTTTCAGTGAGTGTTGTGAGCCAGTTTATGCATTCTCCATATGAAGAGCACCTTGATGCAGTATATCGAATTCTGAGGTTACTTAAAAAGTACTCCAAGAAAGAGATTGTTCTTTAAAAGGGGAGATCGAAAGACCATTGAAGCTTACACATATGCTGATTGGGCAGGATCAGTCATTGATAGAAGATCAACCTTGGGGTATTGTACCTTTGTATGGGGCAATTTGGTTACTTGGAGAAGTAAGAAACAAAGTATTGTAGCTCGCAGTAGTGCAGAGGCAGAGTACCGAGCTATGGCTCATGGTGTGTGTGAGATGTTATGGCTGAAGAGAGTTTTAGAGGAGCTGAAAAGACCTATTGAACTTCCAATGAGGCTCTATTATGATAACTAGGTGGCAATTAGCATAGTTCACAATCCTGTGCAACATGATTGAACCAAACATATTGAGATTGACCGCTACTTCATAAAAGAGAAACTTGAAGGAGGAATTATCTGCATGCCATTCGTTCCATCAGCTCAGCAGATAGCTGACATTCTCACCAAAGGACTCTTCAGACCAATTTTGAACTTCTTACAAGCAAGTTGGGCATGATAAATATATATGCACCAACTTGAGGGGGGGTGTCGAAGATATTATCTCCTATGATTATGGGACATATTATCTCCCATGATTATCTCTCATGATTATGGGAGATATTATCTCCCATGATTATGAGAGATATTACCTCCCATGATTATGGGATTTTTTTGCTTATGATCAATCAAGTTTGAATAGATTAACTAAAATAAAAGATAGGATATGAGTTGATTATGTAATCCATAAAATCATGGTTCTATTACCTTAAGTTGTGGCAGAACTATGATAGGGCTGTCCTATAAATGCCTACCTTGTAAGCATATTTGATGTGTGGGAAAACAAAGAAAAGCAGAGTTTTTTGTTTATTTCCTTTTCTTTTTAAAAGTTTACAAATAGCTATGTGTATGGTTCACCATAGTCAAATATCCTGGCCGCATTTCTATTCTTAAGAATATATGGTGCTCTTAGTGAGAGTTAGCTATTTATGCTCTCCCCCTACCACTAACTAAGAATATAAAGAACATGCTAAGAAATGTAGTGACAAATGTCAGAAGTAAAACAAACCTTGAAGAAGCAAATCCAACACATTCAACAGAATCTGAATGACCACTCAGTGAACCAACAACCTGTGTATGACAACCAGAAAAAAAGAAGTTATAAACTAATGATATAATGCCATAAAATCTTGGTTAATCCAAGTAGAGCAAAAGACAGAGAAATATTTGACTAGTACAATAAGGACACAAACCTTTCCTGTTGTTATATTTACCACGTGAGCAGAACTGTCCTTTGAACCACTAAGAGCAACAGCTGAATCAGAACTTAAACTCAAGCATGTCAATCCCTCAGTGTGATATGGATGGCCTGAAGATGATAGAAGTTCAGAACTTGTTAGCAAAATAAAGATGAGCCAATGTCTACCCAGAACAAAAGATATAAGGCAAAAAGCACAAAATAAAAGACACAGCCAATACAGGCAGTGAAAACTAACTTTTACACAAAGATGACTTGTCAGCAGATAAACAAATGGAGGTATGAAAATGGAAAGAGAGATAAGTCATCAATCATGACCATATCATACATTGTTAATTCAGAAGGTCCTACCATGTACTTTTGTTAATTCATAAGGTCCTATGTACTTAAGCTATGGTTGACATTCTAATCCAAGACAAACTCTCTGCTAACAAATTTCCATGACATAGTTAGGAGGGCAAATTTGATAGCTTTGCTGCTGTCTTCCAGCTCAAGCTCTCAGAACCTTCTAGTCCTGAAGAGGTCATTAGCCTTTGAACTTCCCTTCTTGTAAAATTCTATTCCATTTTGTCTTTGAAGATTGCAGTGTGTATTCCTGGAAAAAAACCATATCCTTCCAATCCCTGCTTTGGGCTTGCATGACCATATCATACAGATATAGAGCTTACTATTAACTACACTAGAGCACCCACCAAAACGGCCTTGGTCTAGTGGCTTAGGTTAAGGCACCAAGACTTAGAGGACTAGGGTTCAAATCCCCCTTCTCCCTCCCAGCTTCTTAAATCACACCCCCCCCCCCCTGCTATTAAAATTAAAACCCATACTAGAGTACCCATATTCCTAGCAAGGATCCTACTAAGAGGTTCTTATTAAATATGATAGAGCACCCATATACCCTAGTAAGGATCCTACTAACTCCCTGATTATCCAAGATGTTTGGCTAACATGTTCATCCAATGCATACAGAAACCTCGGCGACAATCCTGAGAACAAATGTACAACACTTCTACTAGGAAAAAGGTCAAAGTACATGCACATTGAAATGCTCAAAATACAAGATCCGAGGCTGACAGGCATGAACTCCAGGCTATTGTGGGCAAATAACCTTTTGACATGGCATGACAATAAATGCAGTATAGCTAGTACTAGAGCTTAGTAACTCTACCAATAAGTACTTGACAAGTGGCAATCTGCTAACCCATACATTACCTTCATTTCTTTACATAGGCTCAAAGCCCTACAACATGCAGTCATAATATTTACAGTCACTGCTAGGGTAGGAACTACATGACAATCTGCCACGCATCATGACTGCTCTTGTTTGCCCAGAAGAACGTTTCCAGGAACAACAGTTGCATTAAGGTCCAAGTTCAAGAAGACTAACAAACATACTCGAAAGATGTCTTCAGTGGGTTTTACTCTGAATGCAAGGACATGCTCAAATGTTTTGGCATTCTCTCATAGTAACTGCTTTTGTAAACAGTACCTTATTGCTCAATTAGGTTCTGTTATTTCAGCTCATATGTTCAAGACATCCACAATGCAGTTCTATCTTTTCCTCATATTACATGGGAGAAGTAATGAGATATGAACTTAATGTGTCAGTCAAAAAAATAAGGAGATTCTAACTGTCTAACAAGTTTCCCAGCCCTAAAGATGGTAACAGGCACCTAGCACCAATTTGAGGCCAACAAAAGTGGCTGGAATCTATGGTAAAAAGCTGGTTTCAGGTATGCACAAAATAGTCCATACGAGAACAGTTATGAAGCTGTTCTAAACTGAATTCAAACACACAAAGTGACCAAAGTCTGCATGTTGGGCAATACTATCTCTTCGTGGTACATTGACCAATTAGGAAAGTAGCTTTAAGAATTTAAATAAGTAAAAACTTCGACTTAGTTACCAGTTTCATTTCAATTCTTCAGCAACAACACATCCTACCAGTGAACTTCTAACTTATGAAACCATTTTGCAAAACAATGTCCCTCACTGGATCTACTTTCTATTAAAACAATTAGAATTCTTTCAGCAGAACTACTTTACTACTGATAAATGTTAAAATATTAGCCCAAAGGGAGTAAAGAGGAAAAAAGTTGGTCAGTCAGGTCAACAGATTTGACCTAAATTTGACCCAACTCATTCATGAACTATAACAAGTAGGCAGCTTGAAAAAAAGCTATGTAAACCCACTGAATACACCCAATCTAAGCAGTATATCTCTTCACATCTGCACTGAGACTGCGCAAGTTATATCTTGGTCTCACAACCTATTTCAGTATGATGGCTAATATACATCATTTGCTCCACTGATACCTCAGCATATGCATATAATGCCATATAATGCCAGTATCCATTTACCTTAACTACATACCATAAAATATTTTTAAACAGTAACAAAGTGAGGGAGGAAAGGCTATCACTCTGACACCTAAGCCTACTTTTCCACACAAATATTCAGCTTGATATACAATCTCATGCCTAAAAATAATGATGCATTAAGTTGCCAAAAAAAATTTGCAGAAAAAATAAATTAGAATAAAATAAATAGAAGTATACCTCTGACAACGTGAATGATTTCTCCGCTCTTTGGGTTCCATATCCTCATTGTTGCATCATCAGAGCCAGTACAAATTATTCTACCTTAAAAAGCAAATGTTATCACATATAGGAGGCATACATTCATCCTCAGAACAGAAAAAGAAAAAGGCATTACCATCTGGAGTGAAATCACCACAAGTGACAGTACTGTTATGACCTGCAAACATGTTGAGATAAACACCCCTGTCAGCATTCCACATCCATACAGTGGAATCCTCTGAACCAGCCAATATTAGATGTCCCCTTGGATGCCACCTGACCCACTGAACAATCATACTTGATGTTAATACGCTACTCACAGTACATCAAATTGATTCATACTGGGGATACTTTCTAAGTTTCACCTCAATACCCCCTCCAGGACCATCAAGTGTGCATTTCAGATTTCGCGATGACATGTCCCACACTTTTACAAGTCCATCAAAGCTTCCAGATGCAAGCAACTGACCATCATTGCTAAATCCTAAACTTGATATTGAATCCGAGTGACCTGCACAAAAATTTTAAAGACCAACGTGCATGGCCAAAAAAATTTACTTAACGCATTATGAGTAAAAGAAGACATTGAACCTTGTTTTGATGCCAAAAGCAAGTAGAGCAAAAAGAACTAAATTTTCCTGATTTGTTATATACCTTGTAACTCAAAAGCCCAATCACCTTGACCAATATTCCAAAGAAATCCCTTATCATCTCCACCCCCAGTAGCCACTAAGTTAGGATCTGTTGGGCTGCACACCACAGTGTACAGTTCGCCTGTAAGAGAAAAACAGAAGTACTTGTTTCAGGAAAAAAAAAGTGATAATATGTTAAAAGTAGCATGATGAAGTGCCTTAGAAAATAGTATCAATAACATTTTCTGTCTAGGAGGAAACTACTTGCAGACAAGCAACCAGAAATATATGCAAATCATGTAACTACAAAGCTGAAGGTCATTGCAAATCAACTATTGAAAGAACAAGCTATTCATACAAACATCAGGTGCAGTTAGCCCCTTTTCCGATAGTGTTTCAGAAAAGTTTCTTTTCGAGAAACTACCTGAAAAACTCGTTTTGAATGTGGTGACATTCCTGAACAGAACATATTTTTATAAAAAGAAGAATATAATTATATGACATGATCTATGGAGTTTATTAAAATTGTCAAATCCAACATATAGATCCAGGAGAATAAAGACATACTCCAATGAAATATAAACGAAAACAATACAGAAATACATTCCATACCAGTATGACCAGTGAATATGTGAATTGAGTCATCAGGTTCATCTGAAACCAGCAAAACAAGACAGTGTAACAATGAGCACTACGAATTGGAGGAAAAGGAGAAATTCAATCACATTAATAACTAATCTTCGATGACAAAAGTAGCTTTAACAGAGAAACATATGCTTCTATCAGACTACCAAATGTTTAACAAGAAGAGCAGTAATGAATATCAGAGGGAATATCCATGATCTTAGAATTTGTCAGAAAGAATTGCATTGACCAACAACTAAATGAGGAGATAAATATTGTGTATCAAAACAAAATTTCTAGTATAATAACAAGAGTAGCCATGTATCAAGAGAAAGTCTAAAAGAATTTTTACCACGGGGCTCAGCATCAGAACCTTCATCATTATCCATGTCTGGAAGCTCTGCACCAAGTCAAAGGGAAAAAACGAGATACATATAAACTTTTCTCCTGTGTACAAGTTCTAAACAGAATGAACAAGTCAATCATATGTTACTCGGACTCTTCAATAGCCCACTACCTGCATCGAGACTTGACAACACTGGTACTGATACCTGATACCTACTTGACACGGTCAATATACATTACGTGCTTTGACTTTCTGAGGATGCCTTGCTGCAAGGGTCTATTTTCCCCCCAGCATGATAATTGAGGAGAAAAGATAAGTTCTTCTAAATGCTTGCAAGCATTCAATGTCGCTGGAATCACACAAGTTCTTCAATGTTTGGCTACTAGCAATTATTGGCATGTTCTCAATTGCTTCTGATTTTCTAATTAGAAGCAGAAGCTAAAATCACCTATTTTGCTGCTTCTGATTTTCAGCTTTTTGGCTGCTAAAACTAGATTTTGAAAAGCAATCGTGAATTGAAGATAACAGCTTTTTTAGAATCAAAAGCCGAACTCAGGTGTTTATAATCATCTGCATACTGGTCCTATATATTGATCAAACTACTGTTGTTTGTCTGCTAAATGATTGTAGCCTATACTATTCTCTTGGACAACCCGTATCCAGTCTTAGAAATGTCCCCAAATCCTGTTTTCAGGCACTTGACTAATTAGACACTTTACAGAGTTCGAGTAACATAAAACCAATCTATTACATAAAAACCAAATGAGCATGAACTAAGACATCAAACACTGGATGATTATACACGTACTTTATCAATTTAAACAGTGAAATAAAGAAAATGACCTTCTTCATCAACAGGGATTTCCTGGATAATATCATTTTCATCAAGAAAAAGTTGTTCTTCATCTTCTACTGGATCCTCATCATGAGCAGGAGAAGGGGCATTCATGGTGCTTTCTACAAGAAATAAAATAGCTTCAGAGAAAGGGCACCATAGGATTCTTTGAGGGTTTATGAATTCTAAATTATTCTCTCAAAACTCTACTCATATCCCAGAAATAAGAATCAACGGATTGACTAAATGTATACAACTAGAAAATCAATTAAGAAAAAAAAAACAATTGAATTAGTAGTTCTTACTTGTTTTGTAGAAGGGGAGCTGCAGCGACTGGACTGGCAGTTGCCGGAAGCAGAAGGGACGGCCAGGAAGAGAGGCGGGCAGTGGAAAGATCGGCGGCTGAGTGTCTGGAAGAGGAAGGAGGAGAAAGTTTGGGAGAGGAGACAGGAAAACATAAGCCACCGAAGTAGGGACGGCAATTCTTCACATTTCAGAGTTTGGGCTCTTTTTTTCTGGAATATTTAAAATGAAAAAAAAAATAATGGGAAGAATGGATACTCAAGAGGGTTCAACTTCTACTTAATTTGGTTTTGGCTTTTGAGATATGGGTTATTGTTCATGAATAGCAAAAAAATATATTTTGTAAGTAAAACTATGAAATTACCTTTAGTGCACATATTAATACTTGTGTACACATAGGATCGTACGAGCACAAATAAGTGGAGATATGTGCACATGTCTCGATTTTTTTTTTTTTTTTTTTGGTCGAAACATCATAACTTCATTTCATTTTGTAAACTTGATATTACTTCCTCCCTTTTTTTATAACTGACGTTTAAGAAATTTGCTCCAGTGTACTTTTATCTGTCGTTTTACTTTCCCCATGCAGTATTAATTATTTTTTCACAATTTTACCCTTTTATCTCTCTTTTCCAGTACATGGTTCTTAATTACTACTCCTAGTAATTATTGCTTCTCTCCTAATAATTGGACAATTAATGAAGGTACAAAAAGAAAGTAGTGTACAAATTTAAGTAATGAAAAGCTTTTCTTAATTGGTGTGCAAAACCTTAAACGTCAGTTATAAAAAAAGGGAGGGAGTACAAGACTTAGATACATCAGATTCGCTTCCTCTAAAGTCACTTTGGGCTTCCTCTTGGAGCCACATGGGAAAACATACATCCCATTCAACATTTGTTGTTAGCTTTACAGCAAATTTTGCTACACTATGTGCACATCTATTCCTATCTCTATGCACAAAAGAGAAAGTACATTGTTCAAACAAACCTCTCATATTTGCTATATCCTCAAGGATGACCACGATGTTGTTTTGCTGCTTTTGTTTCTTGTTTAGCATGTCCACCACGTCTTTGCAGTCTGATTGAATCTCAACTGCCCTCTAGTTTGCTTCCCAGGCCATTTGCATTCCCATCCTAATTGCTGCTGCTTCCTCCACCCGTGGCTCACTATATTTTAGTTCAGCTCTTGCCCAGACTTTCATCAGCTCCCCTTCAACATTTCTGGCCACAACACCTATGCCTGTTCTCTCCAAATTTTGTGAAAATGCAGCATCAGTATTTAGTTTTATCGTACCTCTTGATGGTGGCCTCCATTTCTTACTTCTGCTTGAGTTTGTTGTTTGTTGAATGAACTCTTCTGTTATATCTTGTTAGGCTTCTATATACTCATTCCACTCACCCACAGCTTTCTGCATTGTTTTCCTTGGGTCTGTCTCATATACATCAAAAGCTGTCCTGTTCCTTGCCTTCCATATTTGCCATAGGATATTCACAGTCAGCGCTATATGCTCCTGTCCTTGCTCCCTAGTTTTCGCTCCTAATATCCCTTCCCACCGTCTTACAAAATTTCCTCTCATATCCTTCAACCCATCCCATTGTATGGGTGCAAGTTTCCAGGTCGTTTCAGCCATGTTACAAAAGAACAACATGTGTTCTAACGTTTCCACCTCTTCCCCACAGCTGCTACATATTGGACTGCCTTTGCCTGTTCGCTTCTGTATTTGCTCATTCACTGGCAGGCTATGATGTAGGCACCTCCATATGAAGTGCTTCAGTTTGTGTTTCAGTTGTAATGCCCACACATTCTTCCAAACTTTGGAGTTCTGTTGAGCATAACTTGTACTTCCGCTATCTCCTTGCCTCCTTTCCTTTTGTTTGTGCTTCCTTACTTCCATTGATACATCATATGCAGATTTTACCGTGAACACACTTGATTTGGTGTATCTCCAATACAACCGATCCTGGCAGCCTGTGATACTGAGTGGAATAGCTTTGATCTTTTGGATATCCTCTGCTATGAACCACCGGTTCAGTGTTTGCTGGTCCCAAGCTCCATCCACTATCAGCTCATCCACTTTCCTTAGTGTGCATTGTGGTTCCCTTCTAGTCTTAATCCTCCCCTCCTCACTCCCTTGTAACCAGTTATCCTGCCAAATATCAACAGTTTTCCCATCACCTATTATCTTTCCTAGTCATTTTGTCAGCAGTTGTCTTGTTCCAAAAATACTTTTCCATGTCCACGAAGCTGCTCCAGGAATGTCTTTCTCCCAGTTCTGTGGTTGTGCTAGGTACTTTGCCCTCATAATCTTGCTTACAAGCAAATCTGGACAGGACAGTATTCTCCACAGTTGCT
Organism: Coffea arabica; assembly: GCF_036785885.1. Classification (NCBI taxonomy): domain Eukaryota; kingdom Viridiplantae; phylum Streptophyta; class Magnoliopsida; order Gentianales; family Rubiaceae; genus Coffea; species Coffea arabica. The sequence goes on from NC_092330.1 coordinate 30,673,902, forward strand.
TTGCTAAGAGTGCTTCATTGAACTTTTCCAAGTCCCTAAAACCCAGCCCCCCCTTTCCCTTCACCTGCGACATTTTTTCCCAACTAGTCCAATGTATTTTCCTCTCATTTTCTCCACCTCCCCACCAGAAATTTGCTATCATCTTATTGATATCCTTACATAGCACTTTTGGGAGTTTGAAACATGACATGGTGTACGTGGGAAGTGCCATTGCCACAGACTTAATCAAAATCTCCTTTCCTGCATGGCTAAGCAAGTTTCTCTTCCACCCTTGTAGCTTGTCTTTCACCTTGTGCCTAATATAGCTGAACACTTGTTGCTTTGATCACCCTACTAGCATAGGTAGTCCTAGATATCTTCCATTGCCCGCCTCCTTCATATTTCCAAGTTCCGCACAGATTTCCTTCCTTAGCTCATTTTTTGTGTTGGCACTAAAGAAAACTGCTGACATCTCATAGTTAATGGCCTGTCCTGAAGCTTGTTCATAGACTGCAAACATCTCTTTCATTTGTTTTGCTTCCTGTACGTTAGCTTTACAACAAAAAAGAGAGACATCAACAAACAAAAGATGAGACAATTTTGGGCAGTCCTTTCCCACCTTGACCCCTGTTACAACTTTATTGTTGAGTCTCTGATTCATCAAGTTTGATAGCCCCTCAGCACAAATAAGAAACAAATAAGGGGAAAGGGGATCTCCTTGCCTAATACCCCTGGAAGGTTTTACATATCCCACTTTTTTGCCATTCACATTAAAAGAATAGGCTGCAGTGGTGACACAGTTAAGGATCCATCTTACCCAAGTGGGACAAAAACCCATCTTCTTCATCATTCTCCCAAGAAACTGCCACTCTACTCTATCATTGGCCTTTGATAGATCAAGTTTAAGGGTCATAAAACCATTTCTGCCTGTTCTCTTATTTTTCAAAAAATGCATCAGTTCATGGGCAAGGATAACATTATCAAGGATGTGCCTACCCGGGACAAAAGCAGATTGGGCAGGACTAATGCAGTTTGGAATGACTCTTTTTAGCCTGTTTGCCAACACCTTTGCAACTACTCTATAGACAACATTACACAAAGATATAGGCCTATACTGGGACAGGTTAATGGGAGCTTCTACCTTAGGAATCAAGGTCACTATTGTTTCATTTAAAGCTTTTAATAGGTGCCCCCTAGCAAGCTTTTAATAGGTGCCCCCTAGCAAGGTCACATGTCTCGATTTAATTGCGCACATTTTGATGTAGTACACATATTAGTACTCGAATTACTCGAATTTGCACATACGCATATGTGCGCAGAGTAAACATATGTGCACATTTGAATGTATATATATTCTCCAAGGTGCACATTTTTTTCATTAAGATGCACGTTGCAATTCCAAAAATGCACATTGTGTTACGAGAGCAATTTAGTTATTTAGCGATAAATTGATTGCCTATTTTAATTGATGAATAGTAATACAAACCCCAAAATTAAATTACGTATAAGTTACTCCTTAATGAAACTCAATTTTTCCTATTCTCATTTTCCAAATTTCCCCCTTCCTCTTTTTTCCTTTTTTTTTGTTTGGGTAAAATTGCGGAAACAAGAACAGAAAATGTAGTACATATTAATGATAGAGTTTCAAGAAGTTTGTGAAGAAGGGAATGAGGTTACTTCATGTGGGATGAAATTATTAAAGAACAAGTCATAGAGAACACTTTAGAGTTAAGCATTAAATTTTAAAACTTTGAAGAGCATTTGAGAATCATGTGAAACTCATAGGGGAAGCTTTGAACTCAATGTAGGTTTAACTCAAACTAAATTTCTGATTTATCATGATCTTGAATTAAAATAAAGCAAGAATCTTTTAAGTTAAGTAAAGTTTTGAATTTTCTCTAAATACAAAAGCAAACATGGTAGTGTGGCAACGATATAGGAACCATCTTAGGAACCTAAATTAAAGTTATAAGCATTGCCAACGATGATCTCTAAGAATGCATATGTGTGTAGACTTATGTTGACTTATTGGCAATAATTAAAGACTCAAGTTTAAGCAATGAGTCAAGCAAATATGGTGAGAAGCTCTTGCTACTTTCGTTTTTCTAAATGATTTTGAATGACATACATTGGCAAAGAATGATGCTTTTGTGCAAGTACTGTTCAACTAAAATTATTGATATAAAATGGGACTATATGTGTATGATGTTATGCAATGCTTTCAATTACATGAAAAATAAAATGAATGAAATTTTATAACAAAAATTATGTGCATGCTATGTGTGCTTTGCATATTATGTATGATTCTAAATAAACTCAATTGTATTCATTCCAAGTTGGCAAACTATAGTTCACCAAAAGTTATGAAAGACGATGATAAGACCTTGTGAGATTAGCCGTTCCTAGACAACCCTACCAGTAAGGCATATTCATTAAGTTGAGTACCTAGTATTCCATCAAGAATTATGATTCACATACTTGAACTGTGGGGAGGACAGCTAAAGTTAAATTTAAAATTCTTATGTTACCAACTATGAAATAAAGTTCAAGTTTTATGTCACTCACAAAATTAAATGCTACTTAATTTAAAATGTGTACATGATATGCATGAACCATGTGTTGTATGCTAATGTTTAATAAAAAAAATGGATTATATACATAACTCATGTGATCTATAAAAGCGGTCAGAGATACTTGTTTAGCGATTGAGTTTGGTCATCCTATATTTATTATTGTCGCTGCAGACTTAGATGAATGCAAGTTAGTTGATGAACGTTCAAGTGAAGAGTAATGGAGATGCATAGTCATAGAGACAATAAAAAAAATTGATATGGTCCTTTAGATTAGAGTTTATATTTCATTATTGATGTAATAAGTGGCTTGTTATGTCACTAGGATTTAATGCTTATGCTTCTTCTAGATAGATAATTTCTTCATGGATGATTATTTATGAAGTATAACTTTTATGCAAATTTTAATGTTAATTTAATTAAAGCATGATTCCTTCTATGTTTGAGAGATTTTATTTCTAAAATGCACAATGTGATATGTGCAGATTTGGAGCATGACATATTGAAAAAGCATGTAAGTGAAATCATTCTTAAGAAAAAAGAAGGAAAAAAAATAAACATGTTCTCATCCATTGGTGCTTGTAAATACCAAGTTTACCCTGTATGCTTTTACATAACCATGGAGCCTAGAAAATGGGTTATCTATCTAAAGGTGGGTCAAGAAAAGCCAAGATTGATCAGAGGAAAATTGAACATACCCTACTTGGGGTTGACTTGTTTTAAATTATTGATGAAAAAGTAAGAAATCATCTAAACAAAGTTCCCCATACACTAATTATGACAAGAAGATGATAATCTAAGGTAGAGAATGCAAATTCAATTGGAGAGAGCAATGATATTTAGTTATTGTTGCTAAAAAAAAAAAGATATTTAGTTATTGTTAACATTTGAAATCATATAGATAAATTCTCTATGACCTTCCACCGTTCACAACATCTCTTGCTTGTTCTGAATGGCTCCTATGTTTCTTGATTGACTTGAAATGTAGCTATTAGAGAGGTTCTTACCTCTTTCTCTTCTCTCCAGCATGCATCCCTAACTAGTAATACTTAGAAAAAAGGTGGTTTTATCTAAGGATTGTTATGGCTTTATTAGACAAGCAAGAAAGAAGAAGGCTAATCTTGAAATGCCTTTTTCTTGAAGGTGGGATTTGCTATTTCTTAGTTCATCGCTTGGTAAAACAACACACTTGTGTGCTGAGTTAGACTCCCACAAAAGCATACATATATCAGCTATACATCTTCCTTGCATTTATGACGAAGATGTTGACAATGTCCAATCCAACGAGTCCCATGTCTTTTCATGTTATACTAATAATTTATTTGGTACTACATATAGTATTTGAAATACATGAAAGAAATATTCAGTTCAAGGAGCACTTCTTTTGTTCAGGTAGGATTGTGTCCTTGCATCGATTGGCACTATTAAGTCGGGCTGTCAAGTAAAGGAGCTACCGTACTTTAAGAAGTAAGGAAGGGTCATAATCCTTTTTGTTGACCTATCGATGGTTTGGATAATCTTTCCTGGCTCCTAGTCGATTAAAAGGGATTGAATATTCTTTGTTCTTTGGGTTCCTACACTCTGTATGCTCACTTAAGATTGCTCTTTGAAAGGTAGTTCTGAAAGGCAGCTCTTCATTCCTATTCAACCTTGTATAGAGAAGCCCCAAAACTATGTATGCTTGTCTGTGTGTGAAGAAGCGCTGAGCTTCCCCGAGGAGAGCTGACCTGATCAGCTCGGGGTGCTGATGGAAGAGCTGACTCCAAGCCTGCAAAACAGAAGGGACGAGCTAACAAAGGGGGCCCGAGGGTTGTCCCCGAGGGCACTCCGACGGTCAAGTTAGTTTTCCGGTGAGTAGAGTTCACGGGAAGTAATAACAGCCGGGAGAAATTTGCCTATGTTGAGCGTACCTTGGGCAATGGGTGTGTAGCACTATTTATACCTGAGCCAGAGTCCGACCTCCGTACGTTCCGGGACCTTCCTGATATAATCTCAATCCCGCGCCGAGCGGGATCTCCTCCGACCTCTGCGGGACGGTCTCCTGATCCCCCTGGAGCCCTAGCGGGGGTGCGGCCCAGGGCGGTCGCCAGGAGCCTGGGGCCGGAGCCCAGCTCGGCTTTACCTGGGCTGCCACGTGTCTAGGCCCAGTACGGGGCCTCTGCACTAGCCCCCTAAATTAGGTAAGGCTTCCAGGCAGACCTAATCTATACTCTGCCACGTGGGAGACCAGCGTCGCGCACTGCTCTGCCCTGGTCACCTCTGGTACAGTGCTGTCACTGAGAAAACAGCGCCGATCTCCTGGGTCGAGCGTCAAACTCCCAAGTTTCGACAAACTTGATCAATGCGTGCCGACCTCATGGGACCGAGCATCAAATTGCCACTGACATGGTTTAAGCCCCCGACTTTTAAAGTTTTGAGCCTTGCCGACCTCTTGGGTCAAACAAACCCATTCAAGTTAAAGCACAACGTGCCGACCTCTTGGGGCCGAACATCGCACTTTCCGACTTCAAAATTTCAAGCCGTGCCGACCTCTTGTGGCCGAGCATCATACTTTGAAGGCAGTCACGCCAACCTCCCGGGTCGAGCGTCGAACTCTGATTTTAGCGGATATGCCAATCTCTTGGGGTCGAGCATCACATTTCCAAGGCAGTTATGCCGACCTCCTGGGTCGAGCGTTGAACTCCCTGATTTTAGCAGACGTGCCGACCTCTTGGGTCAAACATCACATTTTCCAGGCAGTCATGCCGACCTCCTGGGTCGAGCATTACATTCTCAGGGCAATCGTGCCGACCTCCTGGGCCGAGCCAGCGTGCTCCCTGGTTTTGACAAGCTGCCTCAAAGTAAGTCACGGCGTGCCGACCTCTTGGGGTCGAGCATCACACCTTCAAGACGGTCATGCCGATCTCTTGGGTTGAGCGTCAAGCCTCCCGTCTTTAACAGGCGTGCCGACCTCTTGGGGTCGAGCAGTCCATACCCCATTAAGCGTGTTCGTGCCGACCTCCTGGGTCGAACCTTTCACACTTCCGAGTGTAAGCGTTATGTGCGTTTTTGCCGACCTTCTGGGCCGAACACTTCACACTTCATTAAGCGTGTTCGTGCCGATCTCCTGGGTCGAACACTTCACACCTCGTTAAGCGTGTTCGTGCCGACCTTCTGGGCCGAACACTTCACACTTCGAACACTTCACACTTCATTAAGCGTGTTCGTGCCGACCTCCTGGGTCGAACACTTCACACCTCGTTAAACGTGTTCGTGCCGACCTCCTGGGCCGAACACTTCACACTTCATTAAGCGTGTTCGTGCCGACCTCCTGGGCCGAACACTTCACACTTCATTAAGCGTGTTCGTGCCGACCTCCTGGGTCGAACACTTCACACCTCGTTAAACGTGTTCGTGCCGACCTCCTGGGCCGAACACTTCACACTTCATTAAGCGTGTTCGTGCCGACCTCCTGGGTCGAACACTTCACACCTCGTTAAGCGTGTTCGTGCCGACCTCCTGGGGGGTTGGTCGCGCGACTCATCCTCCGAGGGTTCGGGGAGTGGCTCATTCTCCTTCCCCTTCGCCTTGGAGGTCTGCGCGCCTCCAGCCTCCTCCCCCTCCTTTGCCTGCCGGATGATATCTTCCAGCATGGGGAGGTTCTCCGTCACGAACTGGAGGATCTGCTGCCTCCTTTCTCCTGAAAGGGCTGAGCCCCCGGCGCCCCGAGAAGCCTCAATTTCCTTTCGCTGGGATCCTTCACCGCCCCCCGGGCCGGTGCTTTCTACCGTGCGCTTGGATCGCGTCCTGGCCATCAGCACAATCTTACTTACCTTACGGTTCCCACAGACGGCGCCAACTGAAGAAGCGCTGAGCTTCCCCGAGGAGAGCTGACTTGATCAGCTCGGGGTGCTGATGGAAGAGCTGACTCCAAGCCTGCAAAACAGAAGGGACGAGCTAACAAAGGGGCCCGAGGGTTGTCCCCGAGGGCACTCCGACGGTCAAGTTAGTTTTCCGGTGAGTAGAGTTCACGGGAAGTAATAACAGCCGGGAGAAATTTGCCTATGTTGAGCGTACCTTGGGCAATGGGTGTGTAGCACTATTTATACCTGAGCCAGAGTCCGACCTCCGTACGTTCCGGGACCTTCCTGATATAATCTCAATCCCGCGCCGAGCGGGATCTCCTCCGACCTCTGCGGGACGGTCTCCTGATCCCCCTGGAGCCCTAGCGGGGGTGCGGCCCAGGGCGGTCGCCAGGAGCTTTGGGCCGGAGCCCAGCTCGGCTTTACCTGGGCTGCCACGTGTCTAGGCCCAGTACGGGGCCTCTGCAGTGTGATTAGTTGCTTAGTTGTTTGTCGTAAAAAAGTTATGATAAAATTAAATCCTTTATGAAAATAAACCACCAATATGCCTCAAATATCATGAATGAAGAAGTAGTGGCTTTTTCACCCCGGCCAAGTGGCTAATGATTGCTACCACTTTTAGTTCTTAAGCATGTGAGGAATTAGGTAGTAGTTAAAAAAGGTGCTTGATAATACATAATTTGTAGTACATTTATTTCTATGGGTTGCTATTTATCTATTCTATTTGAGCTTTAATTTGAATGAAAACTACTCAATTTATTCTTATATTGTTTTTATAGGTAGAGAGTTGAATTGGAGAGAAAATGGACTGGTTTTGGGAGTTCTAGGACAAAACAGATCACACAAAGGAGCAATGACAGAAGAAGACACAAAAACAAAGGATGACTTCTAAATTATAAAGGATATACAGATGGATCCATAAGGATCGATGCACGGATCCCTTGTAATCGCAGCTGGTCATTCCACCAGATTTTAGGTTGGCTTTGTTCTAATTTTAGCTTCGACAATGTCAGTGCCAGATTTTGAACTGGTCATTGGCCCGGCCTTTATTCAAAAAATACACAAATACATGATTTTTCAACTCCACTAAAACCTAACCCTATCCCATCTACGATATATCTTCGAGAAACTATAAACAGGGGTATTCTAGGTCATTTTTAGGTTAGAAAAACATTAAACAAATTTAGTTCATCTACTTTTTATAGTTTCTTCTTGAGAAATCAAGACAAAATGCAAGTGAATCAAGAAGCAAGCAAGGAAGAGATTGAAGCAGACGAACTAATAAGTTTTTCTTACTCTTTTCTTTATCTTTGCATTTGCTCATTGAATTTGTGGGTTTTAATTTTCCAAACATATTGAACTAATTTGTTTCTAGGGTTAGGATTTTATGAAGGAATTTTGATTAATTTTTCCAGTTCAATTCTTGATTTTCACTGTGATTTATCTATCTTGATTTAATTATATGTTTATACTTGATCAATATAGACATATTCTTAGGGTTTGTATTGAAATGAGAAGCGATATATAACCATATACTAGATAAATAAACCTACTTAGTCTAATCGTGAGAGTAGGTTAGGGTATGTATGATACATTATATCACCTAATTTTTTAAAGGGTTTAATTGAATACTTGCAATCTCAAAAGAGAAATAAAGGATTTATTTAGGCATACTTTAGATAAATAAAAAGACCATTTAAAACATAATCGCGTGATGCGTTAGTAACATGTTAAGAAAATAATTGGGTAAATTAACTCAAATTCTAGATTAAAATCTAAGACCCATTGTCTTGTCTATGTCTTCTCAATCGGTATTTGACTTGATTTGATTACTTATTTACTTCTTAATTGGCCACTTAACTCTTTTAAATTTAACTTCTAAAATTTGATAGAATAATTAAAATAGAAGATTAACTCGTCTTTATGGACTCAACCTTTGGATAACTCCAGGTGATTTTATTATTACAATAGACTTTGTGCACATATAGGAATTTATCAATCAAGTTTCTGGAGCCGTTACTATGGATGATGCCTAATTTTTCTACTTTAATTATTTTATTTTTGTTTTGTTTATTCTATTTCTAGATCTTCACTTTTACCTTCGATTTTTCTTGTTTAGGTACCTGGTGTATGACCCAATCTTCGCAATAAAGAGACTTATTGTTTGATCTTAAAATTGAAAAAAAATGCAAAATTTTTGAGGAAACAAGCTCATTTGCTAAAGTAAGCATTGCAACAATCATCACTAGGAATTCACATTGCAATAGAATTGACTGGATTGGGGAGTTCAGACGAATTGGAGATAGCTAAAGAGAACAGAAACAATGGCAATAATCAATAGAAAGTAGTTCAACCACTTGCTGGACTTCGTCTCAAGGACATCCAATATCTTGTAATTGTAGCCTCCTCCTTATTGTATTTGCCCAAATGATAGGTTAGGAATTACGAATTGTAAATAATTCACTACAATATGCCCCTTCCTTTTTATAGCTTGACTAATGAAGATCCGCTCTCTTTTATTGAGAAGTTCTTTACGGTGGTGTAAACTTTTCATTTGAGTGGTGTTTAAGAGGATAATCTAAGAACAAGGTGCTTTCCTTATTGTCTCAAAGATCATGCAAATCATGACTTCACTAGGATACATTGGTAATGAAACCCTGAAGGAATTAGTTGCTCCGTATGAATTGTTGACTAGCAATTGTCAGCAAAAAGCTATCTGAGATAAAAGAGTAGGAGTACATGAAGTGAATGTGTCATGGGATTTGGGGTCATAGGTTATTAATTAAGTCATCATATGCAACTAATCTTAAACATGGTAACTTAATCTCAAGAACCATGTTTATATTGTCATATGTATGGGCATACAACTGCAAGTTGCTATAACAGAGAGCCTTACACCATATTAGAAGACGTCAATTTCACTGGAATATATGGTACATAGAAATTTCAACCAAGAAATGACCCTTTTTTCAATATGTATAATGAGGGATAAAGAAACCATCCTAATCTCATGAAGAAATCAAGAGGTTAGAACTATGGGACCACTTGGGTTCCAAAGTCAAAAGTAGACCTCTCAATTTCCTTCCCAACCTGTGCAAGAGAAGATATCTAATCTTGAAGAAATGACACTGTAATATATGTAAAAGGTGGACCACATGATGGACAAATTCAATCAATTTGCCCAATCTCAATAGGCATCAATTTAAAATCTTGAGAGACAAGTTGGTTAGCTGGAAAAGGTAGTCACAGAGAAAGGACAAGGAAGTGAACCCTAAGAAAGTACAATGGTGGTGACTCTTCTTCGAGCACAGTATTGGATGATCTCATTATTAAATCCAAGGATAAACCTAGTGAAAAGCAAGAAGAGAGTAAAATAAAGGATAAATGTGAAGATAGTGGAGATGCAGTGAATGGTTCAAGTAGAAGGATTTAAGAGAACAATCAATGTATGAAAATGCCTGAAGTAAAAGTTTATGTACCGCCTATGCCCTTCTTTTAAAGGCTCAAGAAAAAGACAACTGTTGAGCATTATGAGAAATTTGTAGGGATCCTCAAAAAAACTTCAAGTGAACATGCCATTTTCTGAAGTTCTTTCCAATATACCCGCTTATGCAAAATTCTTGAAAGAAATATTGTCAAGTAACAAGAAGTTAGAGGACTTTGCGAGGGTATCACTTAAGATTGTAGTGAGGTCTTGCAAAATCATCTTCCAATCAAAATGAAGGATCCAGAGAATTTTAGTATACCTTGTCAATTTGAAAATACTTTCATTGATAAATGTTTATATGATCTTAGGTCTAGTGTTAATCTAATACCTTTATCATTCTTTAGAAAATTAAAGTTTTCCAACCTTGTACCTACCAAGTAATTCTATAATTAGCTAATCGTTCTGTGTGTTATCCTATTGGTAGTATAGAATATCTATTGGTTAAAGTCAACAGATTTTATTTTCTTGCTGATTTTCTTGTTCTTGAAATGGGTGAAGATCTTAATATGCCTATTATCCTTGGTGGAGGGTTCTTTAACTATGAGAGAAGGAAATATAGATTTATTAGAAGGAAAGTTAAATTTAAGGGTTGGTAAGGAAAAAAAAGAATTTAATATTTTTAAACCCGTAAAATATCCTTCTTTTGAGTCTTGTCATTATCTTGATGGTAATGACACTTTGTATGACGAGAAATATGTCACAGAGCAGGACTTGAAATTAAGGCTCCCGATAAATAATCGTCAATTTTCCTTTTGGGTGGTCAAAGAGTTGCATGCTGATGGAAAATATTGTGAGAAATTTTAGGCACATGCTATGGATGAAGTCAGATCATCTTAACCATATTACCCGCTATAACTATATATGGCCCTGTCTAGTTGAATATATTTAACACTTTTTGGGAGGCAATCCAACTTTCTTTTCAATTATTTACTCTTTCTTGATTTTCTTTTTTGGAATTAGTGGTGCTATTTATTCAGTTTAGGAGTTTATTGGTTTCTAGTTTGGGTTATTTGATGGTGTTTAATCCCTATTTATAGTGTTCATATGATCTTTAGTTTTAGAAGGATTTCACCGAGGGCCTAACTATGGTTGTTTTTTTTTTTTTTTAAAGCAACTTCGTAGCACTTTTATTGATAGAAACAAATTTTACAAACGGAGAAAGACCATTTCGAAGTACAACAAACAACACTAAAGACAACAAATCGAACACAAACCTCCTTGCCCCATTCAATAGCAAACTAGCTTCAAATCTCCTTTTTGCTCAGCCCTTCATCCGCTTAATTTTCCGAATTGAAGGCATCCCTAATCTATCAAGGCGAATTGCCCCACAAGCCATAGTTGGGAATGTATTAAAGGACTCATATAGCTTGACTTGATGCTCTGGATGAGATACTCCCACATTGGACAACGCATCAGCTACTGTGTTAGCTTCCCTGTAACAATGCGAAAAACGATAGCCTAACTATGGTTGTTGGTGACATTTCTCTCACCTCGCTTGATCATTGGTATTCATTTGTTGTCAAGGGAATTTCACCTTCACCCCTTTTCATGCTAGCTTTCCTATGTTTTTTCCCCAACATTAAGGATAATATTGTCTTTAGTGTGGGGGAAAGGTAAAAGGCTGAAATGAAAATTTTTTTGCTAAAATTTTTCAAAATTTTTGTTCTTATTTTCATCCCTAATATGCAATAGTTTATATTTCAAGTTTTATTATTGTTAAGGCTATATACATATGAATGTGTTAAATATGTATGTTGAATGGTGTTCCTTTAGAGCATTTCTTTGGTGAATATTTAGTATTTTGAAACTTTTTCAAGTTTTGGCTAAATTTTCCATGTATTATAAATATTTTTTAGCATTTTTCTTGTGAATTTGGTCTAATTATTAATCTTAATTCTCCATATTAGTAGGATATGATGGAATTTGTGTTTAGGTGTTTATTAATTTGACTTTACTCCATTGGTTATCATTACTTGGTAACCGGGTCTGCATTCAGTAAATGTGAACTTTTGCATTAAATAGTGAAGATAGCTAATGAGTATGTGATTCTTGAGTGGTGAAAAGCTGAGTAATCAGGCTTCTTTATTTGGGAGACATTGGAATTCACGCTAAAAACTTGAACAGTTGAGAAGTAAATATATTCCCCTTGTTAAAATGTGAAAAAGGTTAAGTATGGAGGATTTCATCAAAGAAAAAAAGGAAAAAAGAAAAATATGTTGATTATAATACTAGCCTATGGATCCATGTGGTTATGTGTTTAAGATTTTGATTAATGGTTGGTCCGTTTGCAAGAAAATATTCGATAAAAACTTTTATACACTTAGTTAAGTTAGATGGAGTTGAAAGGGTTGATGTTGTTAAAACTTAATCGAAGAAGTGTTTCTTTAATTTTCACTATTGGCACTTGACACTTGCTTAGAATAGTTACCTTAGCAATAATAGCCTTGAATATACCATTGTTTGAATTTTAATTTATTCTCGTTCTCATACTTGGAGACAAGCACGAGTTAAGTGTGGGGGAGTTTGACAAGACATAATTTGTAGTATATTTATTTGCATAAGTTGCTAGTTATCTATGCTATTTGAGCTTTAATTTGAATGGAAAATGTTCAATTTTATTCTTATGTTATTTTTATTGGTGGAGAGTTGAGTTGGAGAGAAAATGGACCGGTTTCGAGAGTTCTAGGGCAAAATAAATCGCACAAAGGTGTAATGAATGAAGAAGAAGCAAAAATAAATAAATAAATAAAAATGAGGGTACTGAATAATAAAGGATCCACAGACGGATCCACAGACGGATCCATAAGGCTTCACGCGCGGATTCCTTATAACCAACCCAGGTTGTTCCATCGAACATCAGGCCAATTTTTTTTTTATCTCAACTTTGCTAATGTCAGCACAGGACTTTGGGCTGGTCTTCATCAAAAAAAAAAATGGGCGAAAAGATGATTTTTAGCTCCAATAAAGCCTAATCCTATTCTTTTTGGGATACATTTTCAAGAAACTATAAATAGGGGTATTTTAAGTCATTTTTAGGTTAGAAAACATTAGGCAAGGTTAGTTCATCTACTTTTTATAGCTTTTTCTTGAGAAATCAAGATAAAACGTAGGCGCAAGCAAGGAAGAGATTGGAGCAGGCGAACTGAGAAGTTTTTCTTACTCTTTTCTTTATCTTTGTATTTATTTTTTGAATTCATGGGTTTTAATTTTCCAAACATGTTGAACTAATTCGTTTTTAGAGTTAGGGTTTTATGAAGGAATTTTTGATTAATTTTCCCAGTTCAATTCTTGATTGTCGTTGTAATTATCTATCTTAATTTAATTACATGTCTATACCTGATCAACATCCACATGCTTTTAAGGTTTGTATTGAACTGCGAAATGATATACAATTGTGCACTAAATAGATAAACATACTTAACCTAACCACGAGAGTTGATTAGGTTTTGTATGATGCAATTATATCACTTAAGTTCTTGAAGGATTTAATTGAATATTCGCGATCTTGAGAGAGACCATCAGATTTAATTAAACATATTTTTAAATATATCGAGAGATAATCTAAAATACAATTATTTGATGCGTTCATGGCATGTTAAGAAAATAACTATGTAAATTAAGTCAAATTCTAGATTAAAATCTAAGCTCTAGTCTTCTCAAACACTATTTTACTTGATTTGATTACTTATTTACTTCTCAATTAGTAATTTAACTCCTTTGAATTTAGCTCTCAATATTTGTTAGAATAATTAAAGTGGAAGATTAAATCGTCCTTGTGTGTTTGAGCCCTGTATTACTCCAAGTAATCTTATTACTATGACCTACCTTATGCACTTGTACAGACATATCACCTATAACATGATCCCCTTAATTCAAACATAAGGGAAGAAAGATTGTTCGAGGGATTGATAAAAGCTCATAACCGGACTTTCTGTTAACAGTCCTAATTACCACATGCACCATTATCACAAGGAAAAATTCAAAATCATTCTAATTTGATCTCGATTCTAAAGGGTCTATTCCATTACAACTTAAAAAAAAAAAAATTGGGCTAGAGCAAGGTAAGAGATTCATAGCCTAATAAAGTCTATTGCATGTGTAAGAGCTTTCTATGCTTACCGCTCAAAGTGGAACTTGCCTTGCCTTCATTGGTAGAGAGGTGAACATAGGAAAGAAGAGTTGCACAAAAGACTTTCTATTATCATACAATAAAGTGAAATCCTGCACTTTGGCTTGGACACTCTGTCCTCCTTCCTAAAAGTGGACATAAGTTGAATAAGAAGAGTTGCTACATCTAACATAAATTAGACTTTTCTCCTCTAAGTAGAGAGGAAGCCGTTAACAATTCAAGTTAAAGTTTCATACCTATTCGTTGTCCTTATTATGATAGTAGAATAGTGTTAAAATCAATAAGATAAGTATGGTCCATGACCTGGTCTTGAAAGATAGTCAATATTCTTGGTTTAACAATCAAAGTAATAATAATAGATATCATAACTGCTTTTTCACTCAACCAGGGATGCATGGGACTTGGAGAGTGAATTTCAATTAGAAGTGGCAAAATGGATTCATATCCACCAATCCATCCATATAAACCAATCTTAAATGGATTTGGATGATCCATATAAATTCAATGGTTTTAAATGGATAACCATTTAAATCCAATTATGTTGGTGGATTTAAATGGATTATCCATGTTATCCATATACATCCATTTAACTTAAAAAACAAAAAACATATTTATAAAAAAGTGAGATAGAATCTTGTGGGACCATCTATTCTTTTCTTCATAACTTTCTCATATGTCAAATTAATTTTGTGGGACCACCTACTCTTTCCTTCATAACTTCCTCATATACCAAGTTGTCAATAACATTAATTGCATTTTATTTGCTTCTAGTTCCTAGACTTCTTTCATCCTTTTCAAAATTATATTTTAGTCTCTAGTCTTTTTTTTTTTAATTAAACTCTCATGTAGTAATGATTGTAAACATTTATATTCTTAAGTAAAGAAAAAGCGAGAATGCATCATGCAGTGTCAAAATAAGTTTTATTTTTTTAATTATTTTATTTATAAAAAGAATTTTTCTAACGAGTGTCCCCGCAACATTGGTTAGGATATGTAAATGGTACCTTTTTTTTTTTTTCCAAATCCTCATACTTGCAATCCTTCTTCCCTTATCACCCAACCCAACTATCTAAAAAACAAAAGATACCTAATTTACTAAGTAATATAAGGTAGCTTGTATATCAATGGTATAATAAGGAGTTTCATACATTTTTAGGTACCACGTGCACATGTGACGAAAATATTTTACTTGTCAAATAACATAAGATTTCTTATTAGAACTCCACTTTTATTCAAGACATCCCTCTTGAACAGAAGTGCAAAAAATTGGAAACGTAAACTTCTTTTCACTGTAAAGCCATATTCAATTCATCCAAAAGTTATAAAAATGTAGCCAAGTTCTTAATTGTTCATTACTTTACAAAATAATACTTAAAGTAATGATGAACGGTTAAATTGACCACAACAGTTAAATTTTCTTGAATCTAAACTAATTTTATGAAGAATTGAAATAGAGTAGTAGTACAAGCATTTGTTATTACCAAAAGGTTTTAGGTTATTTAAGAATAGAACTTTGGAGATCTATATTTTTTGGAAAAAAATATTTGGATCTTAAATTTAGGATTTAGGAGAGTAAATGGATAAATGGATGGATCATGGTTTACACTATCCATTTAAATGACATCCATTTAGATCCATTTATTAAATGGTTTTAATTGGATTGGATCAATTTGATCCACTAGCCATTTAACTAAAACCATTTATCAACCATATATCCATTTTGCCACTTCTAATTTCAATACATGGAGGTCCGCTGGTAGGGATTCTTTGGGGATTATTTTGGGTTTTCATTGAGAGTGCGGATTGAAGCAACTGCAGCAAAGAAACGAAAGCTCATAATCAACAACATAGTTATCCAGTAGGAGAGCTACACCCGTATCCCAAATCTGGCTTCCTATTGATGAAATAAACATTAATCACATGATAGCAAATGATGTGATAAACCTTTTAGCGCCCCTTTGAGGTTTTGATGGTTTATTAAAAAGTACTTCACCTATAGAGTTCTTTATAAAAGCACTTATTAAATACTTAAATATGTTGTTTCGACCCATACTTTGATAAGTGATTATTGTGTTGGATAATATGTACTGCTTAATCATTCAAATGTATTTATCTCTTTCTTGAATTTATAATAGAGGATACAATAATTAAATTATATATTTTATTTTATAAAATATAAAAGCTATTCTAGAAATACCAAATTTGAGTTTTTGTTATACGTGCCATTAATACAAAAAGTTCTACTTTTAAATTTATGGGATGATGTTATTTTGGATGTTTTGAATGGTAAAAGCTAATATGTGATTATCTCATAAGTTGTTAGGCTCAGATTGTGATTAACCCAAATTTGTATTATCTTTAACAAAAAAAAAAAGAAAAAAGGAGAGAGAGTCCATTAATCAATTGATATTGTTTAATTGAGTTCCAAATCTCCAATCACAAGCCTTATTGGATGTGCGGCTATAGATTACTACTAGGAGAGATAGGCCAAATCTTGTTATTATTGTTGTTATTATTAGTATTAGACAGCAAAGATTAAGTGGGATAAAAGAAAGGAAATAACCAATAAGACTTTCTTGTCACAAGACCTCCTATTGCTAGCTTTCTAGTTGCTTCTCGCGAAATCATATATTTATGATGTGAACATCCACATTCTCTCCCTACTTGTGTACGTTTTCTACTTCAAGTCTACTATTAGGGACTAACTTAATTTTTTTTCCATCTAACTTAATCGACCCATAATAGCTATTAAGTAGGTTTATCACCTCCTCAATCCAAATTCAAAAACTGTAGCTAACTTGTGATTAATGTATACAAGCCCATTTGAGAGAGCGGTGCTTAAAAACAAAAAAGTACTAATTCCACTTTGCACCCTCAAACTTATACCATTTTTTCGCTTTGCACCTTAAACTTCAATTTTAGATATTTTGTATATTGAATTCTCAATTTTGAATATTTTGCACCCTAAACTCTTGAGTTTGCTCTATTTAAGTTCAACGATGATAACATTAGCAAAATTAGCAGTATTGAGGTACAAATCAATGATAATTTAGTGATCAAAATGAGCCAAGATATCCCAATTATAACAAAACTATGTTTGCTATATTATTTGTGTGGTGAAGTTAAGTTTGAAGTATGGTATCTTTCTCATAATTTGCACGCTCCACAAAATACTACTCTTTTTTAGCAGTAGAAGTCACCGGAACTCTTTTTTGAATCATACAAGTACTCTTATAAGTAAGTTTTTTGGATAGGTGCTTTTGTAAATAAGTTACTTATACACTGTATGTAAATAAAGTACTAATTTATGTATCAAATATGAAGACTTTGATGCAAAAATGTACTTATATGGTGATATAGGAAGACAAAAAAAACTTGTAAAAAATGTGTTTTTATGATAAAATGGGAAATAAAGAAGCACACAGAAAATACAGTTACATGGTCAATTATTTTTTCTATCTCTTCATGTAAGTACATTTTTTACAACAAAGTGGTAACATTTGGATCCATGGATTACACTTTGTAAATAATTTATCTACAATAGTAATTGTATAATTCAAGAAAGAGTCTCGATGACTCATATTGCTAAAAAAAAAAAAAAAAAAAAAAAAAAGTCTTTTGTAGAGCATGCAAACCTTGAGGAAGACACCATGCTTCAAACTGAACTTCGCTATACAAATTACTATAGCAAAAAAAAAAAATGTTGAATTGCAATTGGCATTTAAATTAAGATTCAATCAAGTACATGATATCATGGTTAAGATCAAAATTGACCATGATACCGATCTCTATATTGTAATTGTTAAAATTAGTATTCTTTCTTTTATTGATGACAATATGCACTTTAAACTATAGAAACATGCATTTTACTAAATGGATAATGTGCACTTTAAAATGATTTAATAGTATCTTCAGAAAAGCCTAATAAAATAATAATGCTTCCATCCAAAGTACAACAATGCAAGTGGGTTAGTGGCCATGAACTCGCGGGTTCAAAACTTAGGGCAGCTCCAATGGGGGTGTAATGGGGAGCCATTACACCGCTCCATGACACGGCTCCCCATTGGAGCCGTGTCATGGAGATTACACGCATCACATGTATGATGCGTGTAATCCATTGAATGTGGGCCCTATTTGTATTTTATTTGATTTAACTTATGTAATATTATGTTATGGAGTTCAACTAATTACATTCCGAATTATTAATTAAGTATGGATTATTATGATATCTTCGCATTTGAAGTATCAAATATTTGTTTAATTTCCTACATAATTATTTTTAAAAAAATAACAATATATTATTTTTGAAACATAGAAAAAGATATATTATTCAAACTTAAAAATTAATAATATCATTTTTAGAAAATAAAAAAATTCAAAATGTACAAAATTTAACAAAAGTTAGTACTTTATTTTTTAAAAATAACAAAATTAGTTTTAAAAATTACTTTATTTATTTATGGGATATGAGTTATGCATTATTAAAATAAATATTTGATTAATTGTGGACCCATGCTATTACACCTTGTGGAGTGTAATCAATTGTAAGTGAAAGTGTAATAAAAGAGGAGAAAGTGAAATGCTGACGTGGCATGTAGATTACACTCCACAAAGTGTAATAGCATTGTGGATGCTCTTAGAAGTAATAGTGGGTCCGTTGTTTAAAATAAATGTTCAGAGACTAGGCAATGGGCAATCAAGACATTTTACGAAATATCAAATATTTCTTTATTAGTATGAATAGTTCCCAATTCCCCATCTATGAATTAGCCCAAACTTACATCACTATTCTGAATTATGGAAGTTCCGGCTTCCATATCCAAAGTTTTCCCAATATATGTATTGTATGCTATAATAAATATGATTTATAGTTTTGCATTTCTGAATTTAGAAATCTCAAAACAACATTTGAACCAAATTTGACTATTTGTAGTTTGAATTTTCAAAATTACCCACCAAATTCTAATTTATGGACTTCAAAATTTCAAATTCAATTTAAAATTAGTCACTAACCCTGTAATTTACTTTTATATTAGTATGCAGAGTCAAAAAAAGGGAAACAAGTTTTACTTTATATTTCCAATTTGTTAATTGACGTGGTTTTAAAAGAAACAAAAAATTCACGTGTAGATCTTTATATAGGAGTTCAATATATTGTCAATCTGATGTAGAATAGTACTTCATCTTCTTTGTATTTGTCAAAGATTAAATTAAACAAATCTTGAAACAAGTATTTTAACCCGTGCATTTGCACAGTTTTTTTTATATATTAGTATTAATTATGAATTTATGAAAGCATGAATAATTCAAGAAAAATAATAATATTCTTACATGTTTATGAGTATTTATTTTAGAAAATGAATGTATCTAAGTGTTTAGGTACCATATCAATTTTTGAACACTTTTATATATTTTTTCTTTTGATATAATATTATTCATAAGATATGCAAGGTATACAAAAATATTGACATATATTTTTTAATTAATTATTAAATTTTTATATGATTAAAAACCTAAAAATACATATACAAATCTGTATTAAACTAAATACCAAATGTCCAAAAATATATTTTCTTCATGAATAAATATTAAATTTCTATCAACATTACTAAGTAACAATCAAAATAAGAAAGAATTAAAAAATTAATACATATGAATAAAATAAATTAAATGGATTTATAAATAAAGATATTTTTGTTAGAAGAGGGAAAATAGCCATAATAAAAAAATTATTCAAATTTATTAAAATGGATTAAGTTGTTAGAAATGAGAAAATTTATGAGAAAATTTGAAATTTTGAATAGAGAAGAGTTGGATATGGATATGGGTCAAACCCAAGTATCTAAATGACCCATTAATTCTATTCAATTAAGCATCTCACTTAAGAGAGAGAGATCATGAGTGTGTGTGTGTGTGTAAAATTACTTAACGAGTTTGTACAAAATAAAGTTATTGAAAAAAGAAAGAGAATGCTTAAAATGGTCTTTTTATCCACCGGTTCTTCAGTATACAAGGTCTAACTTGAATGCTTCGCTAGGAAAAACTAAGTCATGGGAACAGTTATGGAAACACAAGTAGATTGAGAAAAGGAAAGGTTTATTAGAGGATTATTAAACATGCTTCATGTGGTCTTGATTTGTTTAATTTGGTCAAAATATCAAAGATTAATTTGACACACAGGACCAAACCTTAGAGATCCAAACTGCATCTTTCCCATTTCTTTATATTTCCCATGTTCAACTTTTGAAATACAAATTCGTTTATGAGAATTAAGTTGTTGTCACAATCTTTTCAATCTGTGTTATTTTTCTCTTTCAATTCTATTTTGGAAATATCAACTCTCTATTGCTTCCTCCTATATAGGGCTATTTCTTCCTCTTGTTTAGGGTTGAAAGACAAATCAAATTACTCGATATTCGAATTGAGTTCGGTTTAATAAGAGTTCGTTTGAGTTTGGTTCGCAAACTTATCAAGCCAAACTTAAACAACATTTTTTATTCGACAAACTTTTAAACTCTGCTCAAGTTTGATTTGATTAACATAAAATTAAAATTTATAAGCAAAAAATTCAAACTACTCAAATTCAACTCGAACTTGGTTCAATAAAAGCTTGTTTGAATTTGGTTCGATAAATAAGTAAATCAAATTTGAGCACAATTTTAAGTTCGTTAAAATAATCAAGTAATCTTGAACATTAAAGTGCTTGATTTAATTAGACTCTTTTACACCTTACTGTTATTATCGTAAACAGGAACACTGCATGGATATACTAGAACTTAGTTATCAACAATTGCCAAATCATGTGAAGCCATGTTTTCTCTATTTTGCGGCCTTTCTGGTCGGCAAAGAAATCCTGACATATAGGCTGAAGAGTGCATGGATTGCAGAAGGATTCGTTGAAATGCAAAATGACGAGAACGGAAGGTTAGAGAATGCAGCTGAAACGTATTTGAACGATCTAATTGCTAGAAGCTAGCCTCGTACTAGTTTCCAAAAGACGATCTAATGGAGGTGTCAAAGCAAGCCGTGCTCATGATCTCTTTTTTGGTTTTGCCCGCTCAAAAGCTACAGAAGAGTTCTTCCTGCATTAACTAAATGGTCATGATAAACCTTTAAATTCATCTTCAGGTGCCCATACTGAATTTAAGCCACGCGGATACCATGTGTCCACTCTGGATTGAAAGATCTTGCAGCTAAATCAGAAACTTCCTACTGGTGTGTCTGCTCTCTAATACAGTCTTACTCTGCAGGAATACATGAATCATACGAGGATGCTTCATTTATCTCTAACCACTTTAAACTTCTCGGAGTGTTAGATCTTTGTAGGATCAATGGTATTGTCTTGGCATATTTCACTTAGTTCCCATTAGATTCTCATCTCTAGAAACTTTACATGCGAAGGATTCCGCTATAAACAGGCAATCTCAAGGACTTGCAAACGTTTCTACTGAGAACCTATACAATTGTTGAATTACCTACAACTGTCTGGAACTTGGGAAGACTGAGGCATTTGAAAATAGAAAGTTGTTCATACTTTTGTACTTTGCCACAATACACTGTCAAGAAATCGTTGAAGTTTGGTACTTTACAATCCCTTTCCACACCATTTTTGTGTTATCGAGAATATGCTGAACAGATCAGGAAGGCTTACCAAGTCTTCCAGAGCTAAGTTGTGCATGTCTTTGATTCATGAGATGATTCTTCTAATTGCAATGGATTTCCAAAATTGGACTTCCTTATCCGGCTTGAATCACTGAAAGTGGAATATAGACGCACGGGGAAACATTCTTGTGAGTTCAACTTTCCCACAATTCTTAAGAAGTTAACCCCGTCCAAATTTTGCCTTCCATGGAGCGAAACGTAGACCGTTGGGAAGAAACTGCCTAATCTTCAAGTTCTCAATTTATCAAGCGGTGCATTCGTAGGTAAAACATGGGACATATTAGGAGGAGAGTTTTGTCGACTAAAGTTCTTGAAGTTAGAGCCATCAGACATTGTAAAGTGGAATACTTATAGAAGATCATCTTTCCTGCCCTGAGACCCTAGTTTTGAATTCTTGGAACCTAGTTGAGGAGATTCCTTCTTGTTTAGGGGCTATACAGGCACTGCAGAGGATTAAGGTGCACTATTGTTATAGTCACTCTATTGGATTTCAGCCAGGAAAGTCATGGAAAGCAAGAGGAAATGGGAAATTTTTAGTGAGAAAGTAAGTAACAGAAGTTCGGTATTCTTATGGATATTTTTAGTACTCCTGCAAGCATTATTTGGATATAAAAACAAGGCAAACCAAATATTATAGGGGACAATGTCCTATTTCAATCTTGAACTACTTCAAATTAACAGCTAGGAAGAAGTTCAGTATTATGGAACGACATATGAGGCGTTCACCAAGAACAACTCCAGATATGGAGTCAGATTTGCATAAGAAACCAAACTAAGGTAAGGTCAAAAAGCATTAGAAGCCAAAAAGGAGAAGGGGGAAAAAAACTAAGAAAAGCTTGTTGAACAAGAAGACTATGCACTTCTTTGTTTCATGCGTTCAGTTTATGAAAAAAGGCCAACTTGACCTCGAAGTGGCTCGGTGAAACCTGCCACAGGAAGGGGCATACATCATAAGGGGTCAACTGCCACAGCTCAGCGCTAATCCGTCAAATGTTTTGACGAACAGCCCCTATTATGTGCTGCTACCGCTTCATCCTCTATAGAATGATCGGTGCAGAGACTTTGAGCTAGTGAAGTTAGCCTTTCAGGCTAGGGAAACTGAACTCACTTTTGGCTGTGCAAGGCATGAGAACGAGCCCTTCAGATTCAATTGAGACGAGCGTGTTCTTTCCCTTCAAAGACGGCATTCTCGGCATCAAGAATAGTTGCCAAGAAAGCTTTAAATCTTTTAACTACTATTTAAGTAAAACATCCATTTAAAAATCACAAAAATTGGCTTTCCCGTAGACACTGTCTATCCTACATATCAGTCAAAAACAAAGGGAGAACAATGAGGGGGGTTGAAAGAGACAAACTGGGAAACTCTGTGATTCTATGCCATGGATAAGAGAATCAGTTTATCACTCTTTTAGAACATTGTCTCACAACCTTAGCAGTGAAGAGGCTTGGACTCAGGGCAGAGATTGGAAGACCACGTAAAAGTCAGATCAACATGAGGGATCTCATCCTTGCAAAAGTTTTGACTGTGGGAGACAAAGCGAGAGATGTTAGCTTACAGAGAAAAAATTGAAAGTCTGCAGAAACATAATGTGTTTCCGTGCAAAATTTATCCCCACACTACCGAGAGGAAGCTTAGAAGGACAGTACTAATTATAACAATTATAACAATTATGTTAATGACTGATATGATCCCTATGAATCTGCAGGGATGCATTTACTCAAAACTGATGAGGCCAAATTGTCTCACTACAGTCGCCAGTGGAATTCTTGAACCTTTTTTACACTAAACCAGGAAACATTTCACATCAAAAGGACAAATAGAATCATCAGAGGCATCCCAGGAATATTGGTTTTCTCATTACATCCATGGAATGCCCCATCTTTCCCTATGGAGAGAGTTCAGGTGGGGGTACGGATGGTCTGGAGCCAATTAAACCCCAGCAGACAGTACAAGGAAAACAGAAGTCAGAAAAACATAGGGAATTCTTAAGTGAAACTCTCATCATCAGAAGAAATAATGTCCCCGGTTGCAAGGCATAAAAAAAATGCTGTTAATTATCCCTGCTAATGGTTCCAAGCTGAGATCATGCCGCTAAGAAAAAAGAAAAGGAGGAACAGAAATGTAACAATCTGAAGCATTTGGTTATCAAGTCCCAAAGACGAATCAAAGGCTACTATTATAGAACACATGAATAATCAGACACGTAGTGAGCTGATTGGCCAGTTGAAGATTATGCAGATATTCTGTACAAGTGGCTGAAAATCATTTTTTAGCATGTATTGATGCTCTAAGAACAATATATATATCAAGAACTTATCAGTTTACTGAATGCAAAGATTTGGTCTCTTAGCTTTAATCTAAGTATGTGAGGTCTAAATTCTGCTTTTGTTTTGGATGTAGTGGAATGACCCACCTCAAAAGAGCAGAAGCACATATATATATCCATACAGTTGGTGTGTGCGTGTTTGAGAGAGAAAGTAATGAGCGGATAATCTGTATTAGATACATTCATGAAACATCTACATGCATAGTTCTATGTAAGTAGGACAAATTATATGGCTACTCGGTTGACTTCTTTGTTATGCCATTTGCTTCACGTTCAGGCAATCAAATATCTAAGTAAATGCACCAAAGTTTGTTTGCTTTTGTGGTATTCTGATAAATGCACTAAACTTTGTTTGCTTTGCTCGGGCACTCAACTCCTTTGTTTGCTTCTGTATCAGTGGAATGAAATGAGGAAGACTCCTCCATAGTCTGGAGGAGTAGAAATCATGGGATCATTGTCATCCTTCAACTTGAATTGCTTTTCTGATGACAATCAGTATCAGATGATATTCATCACAGAAAGAATCAGTTACTTACAGAATCAACTTGTACAGTATTACTGCACCTTGGCCAGTACTCCTCTTGGAAAGTTGAATCTTATGTCCATTTTTACCTTATAGAAATTCTGTGGCTTCAGGTTTTCTAGCCTGAAACTTAAGTTTTGCCAAAACTTTCCTGCAACCATTTTGCTTGGACATGCAGCCCAGCATCCCTTAAAGCATTCAAAGCTGACCTATATAGTCTGACATCTAATTTGGTGCCTTCTGTCTTCATATCCTGCAAAAGCTTAACCAATTCATCAGCTCTATTCAACTTAGAGAAGACTGCAACCATGATAGCAGCCATTGCTCTATCAATTGCTCCCCCATTAAGCCTGAACTTTTGGTAATATCTCATACACGTTTCAAACTCCCTTGCCCTGCTATATGCACTTATAACACTAGTGTAACTAACCCTATCAGGCAATACCTTTCTTCTGTTCATCTCCTTCCAAATTTTCTCCACTTGCCTCAAGTTCACGGCCCTTCCATGCATGTCTAGGAGAGAATTGTAGATCCAAACATTAGGTTCACAGCCTCTTTCCTTCATTTTGGCCACCAGCCTCATTGCATCTCCCACCCTGCCAGTTTTACCATACATAGCAACCATGCTAGCGTAGGCCACAACACATTTATCAAATCCCTTTTCCTCCATCTCAGAGAATATCATCTCAGCTTTGAAATATTGTCCAAGCCGGAAATAGATGTTCTGGATTGAAGCATAGGTCACTTGACCTGGTTCACAGCCCTGCAATATAAGATCTTCATATACCTTAACTGCAGCATTAAGCCCTCTTCTTTTAGAGAAGCCATTAACTATTGCACAAAGGATGCAATCAGAAACTCTGATGCTAACACGATTCATCATCTTAACAACATCAAGAGTTCTTTCTACCAATCCTTCTTCAATGTACATCAATACAAGTTTCAAGAACAAAGCTGGATCCCTCAGCATTTTCTTACTCTCACCTTCCTCTAAAAGCTCTTCAGCCATTTTCACTTCTCGCATGCTAAGAAATGAAGAAATCAGAGAGGAGTAAAATAAATGATTCTCCAGAATACCTCTTTTTGTCATTTCTCTAAAGTACTCAAGAGCTTCAAAAGGCCGTCTTAGTTTCCCCAGTGATTCACACAAAATCCAGTAAATCTTCGGAGTAAATGGGGTAGAACCAAAATCTTTTGTTTCAAACTCTTCAAACAGTGAAACAGCATTCTCATATCTTCCAATTTTCATGTAGGCTTCCATTATATGGTAATAACAGCCTGAATCTAAAACAGTGCCATTCGATTTCATACGCTCGTACAATGAAATCGAACTGCTATACATATGCAACTTATTGTAGCCTTTCATGGCAGCATCAAAAGCCAAAAAAGCAATACTTTCATCAGCTGTGAAAATTCCAAGCAAAATATTTACAAGTTTGAATTTTCTAGCTCTACTGCAGCTACTAATTAATCTATAACATGTAGAACCATCAGGCAAGACTTGGAAACTTTTGAAATCTTCACACAATGAATATAACAGACCCCAGTTTCTTGAATTAATTAAGTACCTGATAACAAGCTTGAGGGTCAATTTCTTTGGTCTAAAATCTGGCTTGTCCTTAGCTCTTTCATAGTAATCATAAGCTAATTCCTCAGTTCTGGAATCCTCAAACAAAGCACAGATAAGGCCATTCAAATCCTCTGTTTCAGGCAAGCTGGAAACTTGATCATCAAGATCTTGCAGCTTCAAGTCCAACTGAATTACTGGTGAAGTGGTGGATGAAGCATCTTCCAAGACTGGTACTGATGAACAACTTGAAGACTTTGCTATTAAAGCTCTGGAATTCAAACACAGGAGGGAAAAAATGGGATGGCTTTTAAAGGGTTCTGAGAATATGGAAATTGGAACGGGATTGCGGGATGATTTCATACGATTGATTGAAGCTAATGACCATTCTGGAGAATTGGGAATGGCCATTTTTGCCACAATTTTGGAAGGAATTTGCAAGATTTTGTATTTGTACCTTATCGTATCTTTGCTAGTGCAACGCATGGTTTTATATGGACCACCGGTTGATGGACATGTGGAGGATTTTGAACTTGGAGTTTGTACTATGACTTTTAGTTTTAGCCACAATTTTGCTCAAGACAAGGAAGAAAAAAAATCTAATGGCGTAGTAGAATTTTCTTTTTCTTTTCTTTGTTTTCGTTACCAAAATAAATAAAATTTTTAAAATTAAAATGTTCGTTTGCAAAATATTGCAACGTATGATTGTATATTTTGGAGAAATTTTAATGCTAGATTTTTATACAATTTTAGTTTGTTATGGTTTTCAATTTATCTGAAGCTAGTCTCTTTCCCGTGCATTCAACAACACGATTAAATATTGCAATATAAATTTTGAAAATTAAATATTTATTTAAGAAATAAAATATTTTTTGATCAGCTATTCAAATATAGTTTGAGAATGGAAAAAAGGATATACTACATGTAAAACTTAAAATGAGCCAAATTTTGAAAAGAATTTGCAATATACCAAACAAAATGAGAGTTAGGTAAGAGCACTAAAAAAAATATTGTAAACAATCAATATAAAATTAAGGTAATTCTTTTTATAGTTAAGGTTAATCAAATTAACAGTGAGCAAATTGTAACACAATTTCAATTTAAAATTAATTTAGAAATCAATGTTGTCTGTTAGTTAGGCTCGTGCGTATTCTGGAGCAATATTATTGGTAAAAAGGGAAGAAGCATCATAACGTGTTCAATAATATTTCAGTATTGTTGTGATAGCCCCACATTCCCCTGAGGCGAACCTAGGACTGCAAACGAGGCGAGTCGAGTCGAGTCGAGTTTTGGGCTAATCGAGCCGAGTCTCGACTAAATTTTACCAAACTCGAACTCGACCTCGAGCTCGAAAAAAAATAAAAAATAATTATTTTATTTTTTAAAAAATAAATAAAATAATATTTTTTCTTAATAAATATTAAAATATTAAGGATATATATGTAATTTTACTATTAAAATAAGAAAATAAGAAAATATATATATACTTAAAATAAAAAATATATATATACTTAAAATAAAAAAATAAAAAATATTATATATATATACTCGAGCTCGCAAGCCTAACGAGTTTAATATTTTGATTTCGAGTTCGAACTCGATTTCGACTCGAACCAGCTCGAGCTCGACTCGAACCAGCTCGAGCTCGACTCGAGCTGCTCGCCAGTGGCTCAATTCGTTTGCAATCCTAGGCGAACCAAAGGGTTCGACGGATCGCCTGCCCAACTCTCGCCAGGACTTGTTCACTCTCTTTAAACAAATAGGATATCACCTTGAGGATAAGTGAAAATAATCAATCTCAATGCTTAAAACGTATACTTACATTCATTCCCATCTCAAATAGAATACAATCCCAATATATCGAAAGTTCTCAGTTCTTAATACATCCAACCCTATTCAAGCACTAGCGCGAGAAAAGCGAAAAAACAAAATTCAAAAGAACTAGTCCAGGCTAGTTTGCACAACTCTCACGCCCTCGCTCGCATCCCTTGTAAGGAAAACAAAACTAACGGAATGGGCTAAAAATCCAGTGAGATTCCATACACATAGCCAAGTAATTAAACAAGGACATTAATAACAAGTAATTCAGAAAACATTTACAATATAAAGCAATGATAATATATTTATTAAAAGGATACATGCTCACATGGAGCCCTTCGTTCATTCATTCCACCAACCATTTTTTTATTCCTCCAGCATTAAAAATAATTTCATTTATAAGTGAAAACCCCTCCATTGTTCTTGTCATTCATTCATTCATTTCATTTTCCCCCTACTGGACACTGGCTAGTCTCCACCAGACTTCGTGGTCATATTCGAGTATACCAAACATTAATCCAGGGTCACCAATCGCCCGACCGAGTCCGCTTCTGGCTCGAGTCGACCGGCAACGAAGGGCAAGGACCCAATTCAGCCAAAAGATTTACATTCATGTACAAGTAGTATTTAAACATTTAATCATTTAATCATCGTAAATTTCACATTCATTTAGGTCGAGTGCGATAAAGTACACACTTGCCTAGCAAAATTCATTTTTAGAAATCATTGAAAACATTTAACATTTAATCCAACATTCACAAATAGTCACATAGTCACAACAATTCACATAGACATTGGAAACATAACGTACAAAGAACACTCACCTATTTAAGCAAAATAACGTCCAAAGTATCCTTCCGGATAACACCATCAATCACCAAGGAACTCTAAGATTAACCAAGAAAACATAATACTGTTCAACTATCAAAGGTTTAGGTGAATCAAAGAAAATCCGAATAACTACTAGTACAATGTATAAATATGATTTTTGAAGTGAAAAGAGTACATTTAGATCAAGGAACATGAGTAACTAAGAGGTTCCCAAACCCAACACAAAACTACACTCAAAAGGTTTTAGAAAATTTCATCGGGAAACAAATGAACAGATGCCACGTCAGAATCCAGCCAAAACTTGGTCGGATATACGGCCGGATATGAAAAATAGTTTTGTTCAATTTTTTGTAAAGCACTTTGTTTGACTCGAAACTAACACATATGCAAAGAAACAACGTATAACAAGTGTTTTGAGTAAAATCATATGAAAAAGGAAGATAAACAAACCCTAAATTCATACCCAAAGCCTTGCTTGATAGAATAGGTTTTGTGGTCGAGAAACCCTATGCAACTCCTCTTTGTTTTGGGAAGAAAATGAGTAAACATTTGAAATTCAAAACTTAATATTTGTAACTAAGTATCATGTTTAAAACGGTCATCACATTCATCATGCGGAAATGTATAAGTTCAAGTGAAATCTAGCTCATATAACACCATTAGTGTGGACCGAAGCATGTTTAAGCAAAGTAAATCCAATGCATCACAAAATCACATTTCAAGTTTCACTTTCACTTATTCTAACTACGAGGGAATAAACGGACAGCATTTCCCCTTGTTTTTCCTTTACTTTTCCATCCTAGAATCAACACCAACTCATCTCAAATCAACCACAATTTCACATACAAATCCTAGGCAATATAATACACCTTTCGGTATAACAACCACAACTGAACCTACACTTATCGGATTAAAACGAATCTTATGGTGTTTTGAAGCCAAGACATATACCTACATTCCTTATGAAGACCTCCAAAACCAAATCATGCATTTTCATGGTCAAAAATCGAAATCTCAGAGAGGACAGAACTGTCCGTGAAACAAGGCATGTGGGCAGTCAAGGGTATTTCGGTCATTTCACAAGCTACAGTCTTCAGATTGAGCTGAAATTTTACAGACAGCTGTATAACATCATTTCCTACAACTTTTATATTTTGGGCTAAGCCCAATTCGACCTCCATCATGGCCGAATGAAACTGGTCAGAACAGGGCAGAATTCTCTACTAAAGCTGAAATTTAACACACAAGCTGAAAATTCCTTAGGCAAATGAAACTAACACCATAACACTAGATTTTTAACATATCAAAGTTAGTAAATCATGGCCAACCATTAATCATCACATGAGGGCAGAAATTACACCATAAAACTGAAAATTTTCATATCACCATCTCAACTCATGGAATATTACATAAAACTATCAAAATCTCAACCGTAAGCTACTAGTTTGCACATATTAAAAGTAGGGAAAAGTTGCTAGCCAAAAATACCTTGTAACCTCAAGAAAAATGATAGCTTAGTTTTTCCTCCTCCAAAATAACTCCACCAAAGCCTTAAAGCTTCCCTAGTGAGCACTTGTATGGAGTAGATTCCAATTTGGTTTGTTAAAACTCAAGATTTGAGCAAGTTTGAAAGCTAGAAAATGAAGAACTTTTCCTTGTTTCTCTCCTCAAAACAGCCAGCCAAGCATGAAGGAAAATGGTAGGAATTTTGGTCAAAATTAAGTTTTAGGAAAGTTAAATAAGGTTGGTCAAATTCCATCTTCCAATAGGTTTGTGACAAATGGCACCTTGAATGTTTTAAACTTATCTTTCTTCTCCCAATGGTTAATCTATCCAGCTAACCTTTAATTATCTCCTAGTACCTTGTAAAATAATAACACTTGGCACAAAATCACTTAGTCACCAAAATTTTATCGCACTAGCGGGTCCCACATCTATAATGCACTTCAATTTTAACGTACACTAACTTATGCTAGGAAAATGATTTAAAACTATATTTACTTATAAAAATGCATAGAAATTTTAATATTTTAAAGGACAGTATAAAAATGTAGGCAAGGAAATAAAATAATGCTTTAGAAAATGTGAAAATTTTCGGGTTCTCACAATTGTCCCATAAAAAGAAAATAAAGTAAAGATTAAAAGAAAGAGAGAGAAAAGGTTGTATATTATTTTTCATAAAATGAAAAGTTAAAGTGCAAAGACAAAACTATTACAATCATCATATAACTATGGAATTTTATGAGCCTCTGATGCTTGAACATCCAAAGTGGTTCTGTTTTTCTTTTTCCTCGGGAGTGAATCAAGGACATGCCATGGGCATGGGTTAAGCAATTTATATGGTTTAGTTGTTCAGCAAGTCCATCGTGGAAGTACTCAGAGTGGGAAAAGTGATTGATTGTGAATATAAGTAAACATATATAATTTTCATACTTTATATAAATACAAAAATTAAGGATAACAAAGTGGTAACTGATTTTCGTTAACGAGCTTAGTAAGTATTCTAAACTATGACCAAAATTAAACACACTAAGAAGGTAAATTAAGGATAAATTGATTATTGTTAACAAAAATACTACACTCAAAATGTCAAAAAGCTTAAGATTAGTTGTTATTAACAAAAATAAAATAAGTTAAACCTAACCATATAAATTAAGGCAATATATACACATGGCAAAAACAGAGGTCCACTTGGTTTAATGTCGCAGTATTTTGAAAAGATTTATAGTGTCGAACGTAATTCATGTGAATTTCAAATTTCTTATTTGCATGGTGACAATTTGGAAATCGGAAAACTAAAACTTGAGAATGATTGGATAATTTTGGAAACCTTAGGGACCTCCCTTGAGGTTTCTCTTAATATCACTTAACATGTTTGAAGTTTCTAAATTGTCATTTACCTCCCTTAAATAGTTAAATTGATGTTTTGTGTAATATTTTAGCCCCTTTAGAGTCCGTTCGGTTCACGAATTGGATGAGATGGGATAACTCATCCTCAAATTATTAATCCTGGGTTGAGTCATTCTCGGATAAATAGCTGGTGTTTGGTTGGTTCTAGGTTGGATAATATGTGTTGGGAAATAATTCTATCCTGTGTTTGGTTGCAAATTGGATGAGGTAAGATTATTATTTTAATGACCCAAGCACCCCTTACCTTGAAGATTCGTTTTAATAAAATAATAAAATATTTAATAAAATAATTAAAAGAGTACAAATTTGTATTTTTTTAAAAGATAAATTAGTTTAAAACTTTATCATCCTATCTATTAGTTATCTCAGGATGACTAATACTACCTCCCCCATGGGATTATTTTATCCCAGGAATAGGGAATTAATTCAGTTAAGTATGTATGATATGTCATCCCATGTATGAAATACAACCAAACGTATACAGGATAATTAATCTAATCCTATGTCATCCCATGAACCAAACGGACCCTTAGGAGAAAAAAATCATTAAACAATACATATAATACTAGAGAAAATATTTAAGTTGCGTTACTGCCCCTGTCATATTTATGAAATTTGTAGCAACAATAAAAGTCTATAAAGTTAAAAAAAAGTAAAGATAAAAAACGCTAGGGAGTACAATTACAACAAAGATTAAAGTTGCAACAACACATTAGCCATTACCCATCATAATAGATGCTATTTTGAACTAAAAAGAAAAAAAAATGTATGGGCAGTTATATTTTTGGTATAAGGGTAGGCTACACCAAACTACATATATGAAAAAGATTTTTAAATTTTGAATACAGCTTAAATAGCATCATCTATTAAAGTATACTTCCTAAAAAAATTTAATCCATAGAAAAAAAGTGTTAAAATATATTAATCTATAATTTTCAAAATATGATAAGAGTTTCTAAATGTATCAATTTACTGTTTTTATAGTATGATAAGAGTGATCAATTTGACCTTTTTTTAACAATAGATTTGTTGATTTAAACATACTTAGCTTTATGAGTAAAAAGTTATTCAGATTGTAAGGGTAATATTATCAATTTGGAACATATAGTCTTATCAAACTGACAAGGAAAGTAAGTAAAATTTTGAAAACCTCAGATGTGCTAGGTGATACTATGAGAAACTTCAAGAGAGGTTTCCAAAATTATTCCAGAATTATTTTGGTCAAGTATCTCCCAGCTAAGAGAAATACAAAGAATGAAATTGCATTCTGAGCTCAAGTTATGCTGAATTGCAGCCTTAGAGAGTAGTTAGTTATGATCTTTGAGTGTGTTGCTCATTTACCAATATTGGTGTTGATTTCACACACATAATAGATCTATTCATCCAAAAAGGAACTTCATCTCACGCCATAGAGCAAAAGAAGAAAGTAAAAGGCTAAAGAAAATTTAACATGGTAATGATTTGATCATATATAAAAAAATGTAGTACAATTAATGAATATTTGACATATGACAGAAGTGGAACTTGATCTTTCCGCCTATTAGAATAAAATTCTCAATAGGTTCGTGGTCTATGACTATGAAAAATCGAATCATCCAACCATTAATCAAATTATAAGATTTGACCTTGGTCCTGCACATAGTACTCCCTTATGTTGAGGGTTTTCCCCCTTTTTTCCTTGATTATTATTAGTATTATTGAAGTGAAAATATCAGAAACCTCCTCTAAGGTTTCTTCTAATATCACTTAACACACTCGAGATAGTAAAAATATCACTTACTTTCCCTCATAATTGCAAATGACTATATTAAGAACCCTCACTGGATATGTAATTTACATATCACATAAATAGAGATCAAAAAATTAAAGAAAAAGAAAAAAATCACCATCTTCTCTTTCCCTTTCTCCAACATTTTCTCTTACTCATATTTTGATGACTATGTAATTTTTTATTTGTAAATTAATTTTTTTGTCCTTTTCTTTTTATGATTATGGTAAAGTGGGGTATGATTTTTTTATTTATTTTAAATGAGTTTTTATTGTGATATGTGCAACTTAAAGGTTCATGTCATGAGTTGAGAAGAGGTTGGGTCTTTTATTTTTTATTTTTCAAATTTGTATTTTTATAGACTATATTTTTGTGATGTGGTGTTGCTACAAGAGATTGTTTTTTAGGTTGGAGTTTTTTTATTGAAGTAAGCAAAGTGGTTTAGGAGTATTTTCATTCAGTAAAATGAGCAAAAGTGTAGTTTAGAATATTTAAAAATTTTGTTACACAAACAACAAAAGGAAGGAGAATAAGTGATATTTTTAAAATTTTAGAGATGCCAAGTGATATTGAGAGAAACCTCAGGAAAGGTTTCTGATATTATCCCATAATTTAATTTGTTCATCAATTAATTGGTTTCATTTATTCATGTTTACAATAATTGTAGGTCTGCTCACAAGAAGTCCCAAGTGAGCACTTCATATATATATATACATATACACTAGTTTTTTGGCTAGCACAATGTGTGAACTTGCCTACATGAGTGCCCTGATTTGTTGAGCGTGTAAACTTACTTATGAGTAGAGGTGTCAAAATGGATGATTTGGGCGAATTTGGGTTGGGTAAAATGAGTAATGGGTAGAAGTGAGTCAATCAATTTATACCCATTTAATTAGATGGGTATAAATGGGTAAGTCAAAAAATTGGGGATGATACTAAAACAGAAAGAGCTTATGATAAAGTACACGAACAGACTTTACATAGTTGGAAATTAATTGAATGAATCCGACTTCAGAAATTACTATACATGCTTTTTAGTACCACCGCAAAACCCTCTCGATGGATGCATGAAATGATGAAGACATTCCACTGTCATTCTTCTCTTCCGTATACAATTGTATCAAAGCTACAAAGGAAGTTCTTCTTCAGCGGCCATTTTCCTTTTCCTGAACTCATCCACCAATGAAATCATAAGTATAGACAAAATATAATTAAAATCCAAGCTCTAGATGTCAACTATGCTAAGAATCAAAACGATATACAAGTTTGCATAAAGAAAAAATATTAACACTCAAAAGATATTGACACTTAAAACCTGAAGGAGACAAGAAACTATTACAATCAAGGTAAAGAAGCCAAACAATGATCACCGTACTACTTCCACAAAGCTACCTAGTTTGAATCCATAGCTGTAACTTACCAATGCACTGAATTTGTAGAATGTTTAAAAAACATGAAGACACTAAACAACCAGAAAAGGTAGAGATTTTTTTGGGGTCAAAATATCAGAAAGAGGAAGAAGGTTATTCAGCTTTTAAGAAGTTTTGTGAGAATAAGAAGGTATCATACCACATGAACACTCAAAGGTACAATGCTGTAATTTCGGGTGCCTCTTACCCATGCTTGCCCACCAGATGTTAATATGCTCAAAACCTTTCTAGCCAACAAATATTATGCTCGAGAAAATTCACTAAATTTGTTTAAATAGATGAAGTTCATTATCCCGTCCGATGCAACCTGTCCGACAGGCAGATCCCTAGGAGAGGTTTGAACCTGAGTTAGCAGGAAGACAGGACATCAAATTTATCATCTCGACTAATTCAAGAATATGAAATTTCACTTTGCCTATCACTTATGGCAATACTTCATTAGTGTCTGCCCATTGTCATTGTCCAAAGGCCCTATTACAACATTGAAATCATTTCCAAATAGTAGTATCAAATGCATCCAATGTAAAAATCAACAATGTCATTCATAGTGACTACTGACTTGCCTAATTCACATTATCACTTGACAATATTTGGACGAACATTCGAAAGGCAGAAACCTCGCAAAGTCTGCTTCAATATCATCTCACATTCTTTTTCCTATTTCCTCGATCATTGATCAAATTTATACAACTAAGTGTGTGTATCTTCATTAATCAACAGAAACTAAGAGCAAAAGAAAGACAGAGGAATCCTTGCCTATTTGCCTTATTTTTGGCTTCCAAATGACCACAAAGCCAGCCTTTTCCAGGTTTTCATTTTCGTTCTCCCAATCTTTGGCACATAAACTGTAGCAAGCACTTTGGTCTTCCCTAATACCAAATCCATGAAGATTTTATGAATCCTAATTTAAAGAAAATCATGTAAAATTCCCAAAAAAAAATTGGCATAAAACCAAATCTGATCAAAGCAAAGTAAAAAAAAAAAATTTTAAAAGTTCAAGAACTATTACATGATATAGGAAAAGGAAATAATCAAGAACTATCAACCAAGGAAATCCTCAGAATATCTAACGCATAGAATGAAATTGAACCAACACGAGGGAAAAAAAAAAGCAACTTTCAATAATAATTTAGAACAAAATAAGCAGAGATAATTGCAGCTTCACTTGTTGATTGGTTTCTTTCCCTTATAGATCCTAGGTGCCTGCCATATCCAATTTGAACAGAAATAACTTGAATTTTTTAATGAATTTTCCTTAACTTTCTTTTACGGAGGAAGGTAGTACTTGTGAGGAGAGGAATATAAGAACCTAGATACAGAGAGCAAGAGGGACATTGCAAATTTGCAATGGAGAATAAGAGAAAGAAGAAAGAGTCAAAACATGAGAAATAAAATGAAAATGGTATCCTAAGTGCTGCGACATTTACATAGGCAGGATAATTTAACACAAAAGCCATGCATAATAGTAGAATATGAACCTGCCATAAGTGCACGAGTCTATAGCAAGTTGAATGCCAATGAGTACTCTTTTGCATGATAATATCCAGCATGTTACCAGGATCTAGGAATTTGTTTCCTTAAAGGTATCTATAATATAATATTAATTTCTTGACATTTACCAAAAAAGTGTAAGAGGACATTATTTGACGACTTTGTCTTTTCAAGCTACTGGGCAAAAAGAAAAAATGTGTTAAATCGTTCAATTTGAATTACAGCCGTTGGGCGGTTATGCACCCCTCAATGGGGATGAGACAATAATGGTTATTATTGATGGTGTTTGGTACGCCACTGTCGACTTTTCCATTACCCACTTTTGGGTCTTCCATTGCCCAATGGATCCCTCCCATTACCGATCAAGATAAACAAATAAAACAAAAGCAAACAGAAAATAGGAAAGGAAAACGGCGACTGCCGCATCGAATCTGCAACTTCTCCCTTCTAGCTCCACCTCTCCCACCTTCCCCCCACCTCCCTTCATCCCAATCTCTCTCTCCTGCATTCTTTCTTCCTCTCTCTCTCTCTCCCATGAAATTTGTCCCCTTTTCTCTCTCATAAGAGGTTGTGGTGTGATAAGACTTTTTGTATTTATTTTTAGTAATAATTTTTAAGTTAAAATTTGTTGAATTGGTGTCTGTGATACCAGAGATCGTCGGGTCTGATCGTGGTGAAGGCATTGGCAGTAGTGATAGTGGTAATGGTGGTCATGGCAACGGCACTATCGGTGAAGAGGACCAAAAAAACCAAAAAATAAAAATAAAAATAAAGAAGAAGAAGGAAAAGGAACAGCTATGGGAAAGCAAACAAAAAAGATCGGGAGATTAATTGGCAGCATGGCAAGAAATCACGAGGAAGGAAGCAAAAACCAAAAATAAATGGTGGTAGTGGTTGGTGGCCGTTAAACCATTGCTGGACCCTAGAGATAAAGAGAAAGAAGGAAAAGGATAATAATTTTATATTTTTTTAATTCAAAAAGTCATTCCCATTGTAGTGGCTACCAAACACAAGATTTCATCAAAAGGAATCTTCACAAATTCATTATCATTTAGGGGTTCTACCATAGTGATTGTCATTGCTATTCCTTAATAGCAGCCAAATGGGCAGGATGCTTTAATATACACTCAAATTTTTCAGACAACTGCATGAAAGTACTACACATGGAAGTTACTATACCTGGTAATTGGGAGCGGATTAATATTAGATTTTCACTTAAATAGGTTATATCCAACTTATCTAACTTTAGATTGGGTTGATTTTGGGTTGGGTCATATTGAGTTATCTCAAACCCATGACCTAAATATGACCCAACATATTAATTAATACATTTTAAAATATAAACTTTTTCACATACATCTTAACACACACACAAAAAAATTTTCACACATATAAACATATTTTCACATACATAAATGTATTTTCATGCACACAAACACACACTCACTTCTTATACTTCTTATACTAAAAAATTAAAAAAAAATCAGGAATCTTGTGATTACTAAGATTATAATACCTGATCGAGAAAAGTAATACTACTACTATATATATCTGTTTGTAGCATATAATAAAAGTAAGAATTAATTTTTCCTATACTGACAGTGTATGCACTATTATGAATGACAACTGTGTAAAATTTAAATTTGAAATTCCAGATTGTTTTGAGTCTAGCAAATAATTGACAACCAATTAATTAAGGTGCACTTTGTAACTAGCAGAAGCAGAAGCAGGCTTTCCTTAATTCATTGGACTCTAATGATTATAAGTATAATAACATTATTAGTATCAACAATTAGAGTACTCTTGAAACCAAAATTTCGGCTTGCAAAGTTTATGCATTAGATATCAAGACCAAAAATTCTGTATCAGTCAGAATAGCTAGATTCGAAGAAAATGCTTTTGGCTACGTATGTGAAACGGTGTTCTAGTATTAGTATTAGGTATTCTCTTTATTTGTGTCCTGTTCAACATATAGAGTCCATATGCCTTGTAATAAGTAAATACTCGTGTTCTAGAATGATTGTATTAATCACGACTTATAAATCAGTTTTAAGAGTTAAATGCCTTTTAACAAATTGCCAATTTAGTACTTTAAATTTATGTTAGAATTTGTTTCACTACCTGCGGATCAATTGTAATTTTTTGTTAAACAGCAATCAAAAAGCATTGTGGATTTTTTTTAAAAAAAAAATTTATCTGGGGAGAAAAAGAAGAGAGGTAAAGAACTGAATAATTATCTTCAGACCAATAAATCGGATGGAGACATGATTTAAAAGAAAATAAAGATGGTGGCTATCAAGTGTCATCTTGGGCATCTTTTTTCTTTTAAATAAAAGTTAAAAAAATTGATTGAAAATATATATATGAGAATTTTGAATACAAATTAATCAATGCATTATTAACACATGCCCAAATACAAATAGTTGAGCATATGCGTATTGAATATTGTATTTATTATTTTGAATTATTTTTAAACAAGTTGGGTATTGGGTACCCAAATTAACCCAACCCATCCAATAAATAAGTTGGATTGTTCTTACCCAACCCAACAAAATCCATAACCCAATTAACCCAACCCATCCTTTAAAATTAATGGGCGGGTTGGGCGGGTTGTTAGGTTTTGGGCTTTTTTGCCAACTCTAGAAGTTACTATGCAATCATAGACAAGGGATACTTAGGCAGTTACCTTTAAAGCCTTATGGTTGGACACATTAGATTCTTGTCTCATCGAGCTTTTTGATGGACAACTTCTCTTTGCTGATGCATAGAATTCACCATCTATCATCCAAAGACTCTATGCTAGAGCAAAATTGTATAGTAACCTAGCCATTACTCTCCATGTTTTTGTCTGCTGAATTTGCTCTTTGGTAACAAAAACACTTGCTTTATAAATGTTACTCGAATTTTTTACAAAAGAATTGTTTAACCTATCATTGAGTTGTCATTTCCTTTTCTATGCTGAATTCATGAAACCACACATTATCTTACTGCTGGGTCCGTTGCTTGTTTGGATTACGAGGATATAGTGTGACCTGTATCTTACTCACTGTTGTCAATTGTCATCATTATTTTGTAACCCTCTTAATCCTTTCACTAGTGCTTGCTAGGGGACCAAGTTAAAGTTTTTTCTTCTTGCGTTGGTTGTTTGGATCACAAGGATATATTATAACACATATCTTATTCATCTTGTTTTATTTGTCACTATTATTTCCTAACTATCCTTGACCATATGACTAGTGCTTTCTAGGGGAGCAAGCTAAAGTTTTTCATGTTGAGGTGGAAGACTTTTAGAATGGCCCTAGAAGGAAAACGACTGAATAACTAAGAGTTCTCCCTCGTTCAATCGCTTACATATCTCCTTCTCTCAAGACTTTTTTGTCTCTCGCATCAGTTCATGAGGTACAAACTACTCTTTTGCTGTTTCTCACTTTTTCCCCTAAATGATTTGATTGTTCTATCTGTTTTTCTTGCTTACCTCAGATTTCGTTGCTCCCTTTGGTGTAGATTTGTTTCCATTTGATGCGAATCTTGTTGATGATATATGTTGATTTCTTTTTCTAGTGTAATTTTTATTTTCAATTCTATTTGGGAGAGAGAGAGAGGGGGAGAGAGAGGAAGTGGGAGAGAGACAGAGAGAGTACTTATCCTCATATGAGTCATAGTCTTACAGAGAGAGAGAGGGATTCATCTACAGTTTTGCTCTCATGACTTGGTGATACCACATTGGTGGGATCAATTTTTGTCCACTTTTACTCATTCTTGTCTTCATTTCCTTTCTTTCCTTTCTTTCCACATCTGCATTTGAATATTTTTTATCCAGTATATTACGAAGGATGCAATAAGATCTATATAAAAGTTTTATTGAGGTGGTAGTATAGTACGGAGGCAATCCAATATTTAAATCATTTCTTTTGTTTTAGTGTGTTTTCATGTTTATTAGATGTATTAAGTAGTGTTTGTTATACTTATTTTGTAAATTCCAAAAAGTTGATGCAAAAGCGACTTTTTGAAGATTGGCAAGAAACACAAAACATGAAGAACTCAACCTCTCATTTTACATTTTAGAGGTTTTTGATTCGTTATGAAGGGTTAGATTGGATGTTTAGATCATTTTAAACTTGTTTGAGACTTTACATTTTGTGAAAAAAAATGATCAAATTCATGTTTCTGCAAAAGTTGGAATTGGAGTGAACAGTGAAAAAAATACAAAAATCTACACTTTAGTAGAAAAATTTAGAGATCTGCGAGGCGATCCACGAGGTATCCCTGCATCTCGTGGATCAACCCCTTTTTTGCTAAAAAAAATGCTTGTTCTTCCTTTCTCATTGCCTTTCTTAACCACACACTCCAAGTTTGTAACTTTTGCATAATTTAAACCTTAACTAATTTGTTTGCCATTTTGCATTATAAATCTCTATTACTAATAGTTATTATATGGAACTTTTGCACTCTTTGACTTTCATTTATGT
This sequence comes from Coffea arabica, assembly GCF_036785885.1. Taxonomy (NCBI): domain Eukaryota; kingdom Viridiplantae; phylum Streptophyta; class Magnoliopsida; order Gentianales; family Rubiaceae; genus Coffea; species Coffea arabica. Next base: position 30,714,705 of record NC_092330.1, read on the forward strand.
AGGGAATGGTTCGAATTGAAGAATGATGAAGTCACAAAAGATTGGAAACAAGAGGCCAATTCACTATAGAGGGAGTATTTCTTTTACTCTTATTTTTTCTTTTCATATATTGAGAACAATGTGCATTTTAAGTGTGGGGAAAAGGTTTATTACTTTCTTAATTGTGGTGCTTTGAGAGAAAATGGTTAAAAATTTTTCAAAATTTTATCAAATTTTCAAAGAAGTTCCATGACCATTAGTAGTCAAATTCTCCCTTTGAAGTGAAATTGATGTGTCTTGAGAATCGCATTCCTTATTTAAATTGGAAATAGCTCGTATATGACTAGAATTTTGCTACAAAGAAAGTATATCTTGTAAAGTGGACGTAATTATATTTTGAATTTTGCATGTTTAATAAGTTTCCTATTTTGATTGAATTTCACAATTTGAATGATGAATATGGTCACTAATTGCATTACTTTTTCTATAATCGTTATATATGAGGGAAGTTCCAAGATAAAAAATAAAGAAAAAGTGAGAAAAAAGAAAAAAATTAAATAAATGTTTACACCAATGATTCTTGAAATTTAGTAATCGGGAGTTTTTATTTACAAATATCGATTTTTGCATAAAACAGCTCTTGAATTATGAGTATGCAAAGCAACTCTAGTTAGTGATAAGGTTGAGTAATCGGAAGTTTTCATCTACCAATGTCAATCTTCACATCAAAAGACATCTTCAGTACTTGGGAAAGTTATTTATTGTGTATTAAATAAATCCCTCTTTTAAATAATAAAAATGATCATGGAAGTTATATGCCTTGACTTGACCCTATGAGTTACTTAAAAATGAAATTGAGTTGAGGGGAGAAAATGAGTTGGACAAGTCTAAATTCTTGATATAGTTATTTCTTCTTTACTTGGTATAATAAGTATTTGTGGTGGAATAAATGATTATATAATGGTGGTTTACTTTGTTATTGAGGTAATGAATTTGAAAAATACATGAACATAAAGGGATATATTTGAACTATTATGATAGTTTGTAATTCTTAAATTGCTTGAGAACAAACAATAGTTCAAATGTGGGGGAGTTTGATTAGCATTTATTTTACCTATTCGTAATTAGGCTTTAGGGTAAGTTTTTTTATGTGTTTTAAATTAAATAAAAAAGAATTAAATTCTTTTATATGTTACTTTTTATGCAAGTAGTGTTGTTTAATCAACACATGCAAAAATGTGGGTTAATATACACATTTGTGTTGTTTTGGTAATTGATTCAAAACAATAAAAGATTGACAGTTTTGATGCACCTTGGTATTTTTGTTATATCTTGAGTTACAAGTATCGAATCAAAATGATTCTTGAGCCATTTTGAAACAAAGACATAGCTATACAATTTTTATGAGACATTGAAATCTAGTTCTTAAATTTTCTTGGTGAAACATCCAAAATACAGTCGAGAAATTTTCTGTCAAAAGCTGAAACAGAGCATCAACTAGTTAGGCCTGTAGAGATCCAAATGAGATATTCTTGATGTACTGGAAAGATAACTCAAAGAGTTATAACATTTGTGTTTTGTTTAAGAACTAATTTAATCCCTGAGAAACAGTTGCAACTTGATTCTGAAACTTGCATTCATTTCACATTGCTTTGTAGACCAATTTTTCTGATAGAATCTAGCTAGAACCAGCTAATCTTAAGTTGAAAAAGTGAAGAATAACTTTATGACCACATTATGAACAATTTTCTCATCCAAAAATATCTGTATATAACCCTTGTATCTCATTCATTTGAACAATCTTTTGCCATCTTTTAGCATCTTGTAGCACCTTATAGAATAGAGTAGAAGTAGAGATAGAAGTAGTTTAACTCTAGTTTTATATTGAGAGTTTCTTTCTTAGTTTAAAGAGTTTTGAGAGGAGGGTGAAAACACTCTTGTATCAATCTTATTTGAGAGATCAACTTGTGAAGCAAATCAAGGAATCAAGATTTAAGCTATTGAATAAGAATTCTTCTTCCTAAACTTTGTCTCTTGTTCTTATTTGTCATACTTTGTTACAAGTTTGTTTTATACTTATATGTTCTTAATATGATGTCTAGCTAAGTTTTTTCATATCTTAAAGTGAAGATGAATTTGTTATAGTTTTGATTTGAAGTAGTTAGGGGATGATTATACTTTTTCATGATTTGTTATTTTGAGAACTTGTGTTTATGCTTTATAGTTGTTTGACCATCAACTATGAATGATTTGATAATTATTGAGCAATGAAAGTTGCCTTCAATAGATCTAAGTTCTTAAATACTAACCTTATTCTCACGAAAGTAGTGAATAATGGTTGGTTGGATTCACACAATAACTTCATTGAACTTATTTAACTTGTTTCTTATCTTTTCTCTATGAATATGGGTGAAAGATGATTTAAGAAGTTAAAAAAATTGGCGAAAACAATTTCTACAGGAATTAGTCAAGACAGTTTCTCTTAAGATTGTCCATTGGTAAACCCAAGGACATCTATTTGGAAGTTATTCCTTGACAATTCATGGAAGTATAAGCATAATCACCTTAATTAACTTTCAATCATGACATAACAAAAGATTCTAATCCCTAGGATTCTCTCACTTAATTTTTAAACAATTTTAATCTAATTTATTTTTACTTTTATTTATTTTTTTACAACATACCACCTAAATGGTTGGTTTTACCACTTAATGGCTAGTTTTATATTTATTACTTATATACTATGGCCAATTGTACCGTCTAAACTAACATTTTTTATGACCGATTGTACCGTCTAAACTAACATCTTACATGACCGATTTTATCGCCTAACTAACTGTATTAGTTTTTACTTCCTTAAATTTTGATTGTTTAGATAATAAAGCAAGTGATTAAATTCAAATGATTGCCATATTTTAAATCCCTATGGGATCGACACCTATTATCCCTATAGTCAATAAACGGACTGTGTACTTATGAAAATAGGGTAATAAGGTTTTAAAATTTGTAGTGAATGAAAAGGCTCTATCAAGTTTTTGGCGTCGTTGTCAAGGATTTAGGTGCAACACTAGAGTTAAAATAAGTTTTATTAATCTAGATTTCCTTACTTTCTCTTTAATCTAGACTTCATTACTTTCTGTTTATTTTGCTAATTTTATAATTTTTATATTTTAGTTGTAATTTTGGTTATTTGTAGGTACTAATTCTTCACCAAAAGCATAATTTGCCTTCAAAAATTAAACATGGTGAGAAGAGGAAGAAGATGCGCCCAATAAGAGCAAATTGAGGTAAAAAGTAAAGGTAAAACTTTCGTCGAAATGGAGAAGCAAAAACCAAGACCTTTGAGAGATTATGCCTTGCCAAATAAATCAGGAGTACAACACAAACATTACAAGACCAGCAATTAATGCAAACAACTTTGAAATTGAACACTTACTCATCCAAATGGTTCAACAAAGTCAAGTTGGGGGAAATGCAACGGAGGATCCTAACATTCATCTAACTAATTTCATTGATTTATGTGGTACAATTAAAATAAATGGAGTAAGTGATAATACAATTAAACTAAGGTTGTTTCCTTTTTCACTTTGTGATAAAGTGAAGGTATGATTTAATTTTTATTCACCTAATACTTTCATTTCTTGGGGTGAGTTGACAAAATCGTTCTTGAATAAATATTTTCCTCCCCAAAAAAGGGCTAAATTTTATATGGATATCACAAGTTTTAGTCAACATGAAGGTGAGTTGTTATATGAACCTTGGAAGAGATTCAAAGATCTTTAAAGAACATGAAGAAAATGTGATGAGTTTGACAAGCAACAAGGATTGCAGAAAGCAAACTTCTAAAAGATCTTTGTTACCAAAATGAACATTGATCAACTAGAACACTTAAACGACAAAATCTATTCTGGCCATTTATAGACTTAGTTGGCAAGGAAAAAAAAAGGCTTAATATGGCACATCAACAAGGGCACTCTACTCCAATTTAGCTCTACCAAGCTTTATGGCTTTGTGTCAAGTCAAAAACAATCATATGTCCAATCATTACTCAGGGTCAGAGTAATTTTTGGCTTTTTTCTACCTCACTCGTAATAGTTCACGCGTTTTGCACGTGATTATAATATTCTAAAATATATTATTGTTTAGACACCAAAAATTTTTGATAAATTTTTTATCATCAACATCATAATATAGTGTTTTTATATTACTTATTTTTTTTAGCCAGTTAGTTTCAAAATTTTTATTAAATGGAAAGAGATAGAAAACACTTAAATATAGTTAAGCCCTGGATCATAAGCCTCAGCAGAATCCGTATGAAGCAACATATCTCTTCTTGAAGGAATATTAGGGGAACAATGTTCCGCCACTTCCTAAGATTCCCTTTTTCTCTTTCAACTATTTGACTATAGAATGCTTCCCTAATATGAGGAGGAACTTGCAAACAAGAAGATACATTAATCTGGAATCCTACTAAGTGGCATTTCAAGCGACTAAACCCGCTGATTTCTTTTCCACAATGATTGCACCTAACTCAAACCCGATAATTTCTTTTCCACAATGATTGCATCTAACTCAGTTCTTCTTCTCTGTAAGTGCAGTGCCATGGTCTTGAATGCTAATGCAAAAGTCAATTGAAGCCATTATCTTGGTTTATGTACAACAGTGACATACACAAATTCTTCAACTAGCAAGGATCTCAAATGAAAGCAGGTTTCAACTTACAACTCCTCTTGCCCCTTAAAGTGTTGGTTTTATGAAGTGTATAATCCAGTTGAAGTAGAATTCGAACTGACAAAACCTTTCTTAGGAACAATCAATAGAAGCTGTAAGTCCTAGGCCCAAATCTCTTCCAGTGTGCTAGTTGAGTTTCTTAGCATGGTTTCATTGCATATGCAGCTAAGAGCAAGAGAAATATAGTCAAAGAATATCAACATATAAATTAGAAAATGGCAATTCAGAACACAAAGATATGCTCATCTTGTTCAAGATAAATTTAGTGGAGGTATAATGCAAAACAACAAATGGTTGAGATGAAAAAGATGGGAGTCCTAAGAAATTATGCGCAGATAAAGAAAGTAAACCACAAATAAAATGTTTACATTAATTTGAATCCTTGGTTGACGGACAATTGCACATGAAGTTTTGGTACAGGTAAAAAAATTCGTTCTCAAATATTTGGTTTTAAAAAGTCTGCTAACCATTTCCTATATGAGAACATGAAGCAAATGTGATGAGTGTGAGATGCAACAAGGATTGCAAAAGGCAAACTTCTAAAAGATCTTTGTTACATGAATGAACATTGATCAACTAGAACACTTAAACAACAAAATCTATCCTGGCCATTTATAGACTTAGTTGGCAAGGAAAAAAAAGCTTAATATGGCACATCAACAAGGGCACTCTACTCCAATTTAGCTCTACCAAGCTTTATGGCTTTGTGTCAAGTCAAAAACAATCATATGTCCAATCATTACTCAGTGTCAGAGTAATTTCGGTCTTTTTCTACCTCACTAGTTATAGTTCACGTGTTTTGCACGTGATTATAATATTCTAAAATATATTATTCTTTAAACACTAAAAATTTTTGGTGAAATTTTGATCATCAACATCATAATATAGTATTTTTTTTATTATTTATTTTCTTTAGCCAGTTAGTTTTAAAATTTTGATTAATGGAAAGAGACAGAAAACACTCAAATGTAGTTAACATGTCCTTTAGGATTAAATTTGGAATTATGAATCAAACATTTTTTTGATTTATAACTTGAAGTCTAACATATCAAATATTGATAATATCACGTATTACCAAAATTATTGCATATTCATTATTTTGTTACATACAAACCACATTCATTACAATTTTTGATAAATGAAGGATATAATTAAGTTAGAAAAATAAACATACATGCAATTTGAATTCTCAAGTCACTTGAGGCTACTTAGTCCTTCCCCAGCATCCCAAGGAAAGGTGAATGAGAAGCATTAACGCAAACAGGTATTGAGTTCTAAATTAATAAGAAAATGGTTGATGTCATTGGGATTTCAGCAGAATGTCCTGCACATCAATAAAACTTTTATATAGATCACACTGTGTCCTTTGTACTATACTGGAGCAAAAATCTTCAAATGCAGATGTACAAAGGAAGCAAAGAAAGGAAATGAAGACAAGAATGAGTAAAAGTAGACAAAAATTAATCCTACCAATGTGGTATCACCACGTCATGAGAGCAAAACTGTAGATAAATCCCCCCTCTCTCTCTCTCTCTCTAAGACCAAGACTCATGGTAGGATAAGTACTCTCTCTACCTCTCTCCCCTTCCTCCTTCCTTCTGTCTCTCTTCGACAAATAGAATTGAAAATAAAAAATCACACCAAAAAAAGAAATCAACATACAAAATCAACAAGATTCGCATCAAATGGTAACAAATCTACACCAAAAGGAACAACAAAATCTAAGGTAAATAAGGAAAACAGATAGAACAATCAAATCATTTAGGGGAAAAAAAGAGAAACAACAAAAGGGTAGTCTTTACCTCATAAACTGATGCAAGAGACAAAAAAGTCTTGAGAGAAGGAGATATGTAAGTGATTGAAAGAGGGAGAACTCTTAGTTATTTAGCTGTTTTCCTTCCAAGGCCACTCTAAAAGTCTACCACCTCAACATGAAAAAACTTTAGCTTGCTCTCCTAGAAAGCACTAGTCATATGGTTAAGAATAGTTACAAAATAATAGTGACAAATAAAACACGGTGAATAAGACACATGTCATACTATATCCTTGTGATCCAAACAGCCAACACAACAAGAAAAAACTTGACACTCTGCCGACTTAAGTGTTGAATTCACCTAGCCATTACTCTCCATATTTTTTCTGTTGAATTTGCTCTTTGGTAATAAGAGCACTTGCTTCATAAACATTGCTTGAATTTTTTACAAAAGAATTGTTTAACCTACCATTGAGTTGTCATTTTCTTTTCCGTGCCGAATTCGTGAAAATCACACATTATCTTACTGCTAGTCTGTTGCTTGTTTGGATTACGAGAACACAGTATGACCTGTATCTTACTCACTATTGTCAATTGTCATCATTATTTTGTAACCACTCTTAACCCTTTCACTAGTGCTTCCTAGGGGACCAAGTTAAAGTTTTTCTTGTTGCGTTGGTTGTTTGGATGACAAGGACATAGTATGACACGTATCTTGTTCAGCGTGTTTTATTTATCAATATTATTTCGTAACTGTCCTTAACCATAGGACTAGAGCTTTCTAGGGGAGCAAGCTAAAATTTTTTCATGTTGAGGTGGAAGACTTTTAGAGTGGCCTTAAAAGGAAAGGAAAATGGCTGAATAACTAAGAGTCTTCCCTTTTTCAATCACTTACATATCTCCTTCTCTCAAGACTCTTTTGTCTCTCGCATTAGTTCATGAGGTAAAGACTACCCTTTTGCGGTTTCTCATTTTTTTTCTCGAAATGATTTGATTGTTCCATCTGTTTTCCTTGTTTACCTTAGATTTCGTTGTTCCTTTTGGTGTAGATTTGTTTCCATTTGATGCGAATCTTGTTGATTTTATATATTGATTTCTTTTGTTTGGCATGATTTTTTATTTTCAATTCTATCTGCTAGAGAGAGAGAGAGAGGAAGAGAGAGAGTTGGAGGGAGAGAGGAAGGGAAGAGATATAGAGAGAGTACTTATTCTGTCATGAGTTGTGGTCAGAGAGAGAGAGAGAGAGAGATTTATCTATAGTTTTGCTCTCATGACGTGGTGATACCACATTGGTGGGATTAATTTTTGTCTACTTTTATTCATTCTTGTCTTCATTTCCTTTCCTTCCTTCCTTTGCACATCTGCATTTGAAGATTTTTGCTCTAGTATAGTACAGAGGATGCAGTGAGACCTATATAAAAGTTTTATTGATGTGTAGGACATTCCTACTAAAATCCTAGTGGCATCAATCATTTTCTTAGTAATTTAGAATTCAATACATGTTTGCCTTTATGCTTCTCATTCACCCTTCCTTGGGATGTTGGGAAAGGACTAAGTAGCCTTAAGTGACTTGAGAATTCAAATTGCATGTTTGTTTATTTTTCTAACTTAATTATATTCTTTATTTATAAAAAATTGTAATGAATGTAGCTATATGTAACAAAATAATGAATATGCAATAATTTTGGTAATACATGATATTATCAATATTTGATATGTTAGACTTCAAGCTAAAAATCCAAAAATGTTTGATTCATAATTCCAAATTTAATCCTAAGGGACATGTTAACTACATTTGAGTATTTTCTGTCTCTTTCCATTGAATAATATTTCTAAAACTAATAGGCTAAAGAAAATAAATAATATAAAAATACTATATTATGATGTTGATGATCAAAATTTCACCAAAATTTTTTAGTGTCTAAAGAATAATATATTTTAGAATATTTTAATCATGTGCAAAACTCGTGAATTATTACTAGTGAGGTAGAAAAAGACCAAAAATTACTCTGACACTGAGTAATGATTGGCCATATGATTGTTTTTGACTTAACACAAAGTCATAAAGCTTGATAGAGCTAAATTGGAGTAGAGTTCTCTTGTTGATGTGCCATATTAAGCCTTTTTTTTCCTTGCCAAATGAGTCTACAAATGGCTAGAATAGATTTTGTTGTTTAAGTGTTCTAGTTGATCAATGTTCATTCATGTAACAAAGATCCTTCAAAAGTTTGGTTTCTGCAATCCTTGTTGCTTCTCACACTCATCACATTTTTTTCATGTCACTACAAGAAATTTGGTCATCACTGATAACAAATTGTTGTTATAGAAAATGTGAAAGTCATCATTAATGTGTTTTACTGACAATATTTAAGTCGTCAGTGAATCTCTGTCGATAAAGATACACAGTTACAACCTTAAATGTCGTCAGTAAATGTTATTCGTTAGTGACAACATTTTTCATCAATAATAAATACACATATAGTGACGACATTTCACCTGGCCAATGATGCTTATAGCAATGTCGTTAGTAAAACCCTTTTTATGGTTGCCATTGGTAATGATTGGTTGCTCACAAGTGTTTGGAGTTGTCACTAAAAACGGCTCATTACTGATAACATTTGTCATCACTATATGCTTTTTTGGGTTATACACCCTATTTAGTGACGACTTTTTGCTATCAGTTGAGAAATCCGATTAGTGACAATATGTTGTCATTATGAAATATGATACAAACGATTGTCCTAAAAGCAGCCAATCCAACAATTCATCAAATTAAAATCATAAAAGGCCTACTAATTAATATCTAAAAGCATCCATTATACTACAAAAGAAATCCAACAATCATCAAATCAAAAGAACCATAAAAGGCCTACTAATTTATAGTTAAAAGCATCCATTATGCTACAAAATGCCAAAATATAATGTTTAAGTTCAATGTCATCACACATATACAGTGCTACTATGTAGCCCAAATTGTTTATGCAAAGTCAATTAGGTTTAAAAAAAGCATCCGAGGGCTAAAAGTCATAAAAACTTCCAAAACACTTCACGAGCCAAAAAAGCAGCTTTGTCTTCATCATTCTTGAATCCACTTAGTAGCTGTGAATCTTGCACAAAACCTAATACAGTAGCATTTGTCTGCATAAAGTAGTATAACAAAAGTAAGTAACAAGTATTTTGGGAAGGAAACAAAATCTTAGATTTACTACACAAAAACTGCCATGCGATAAAAAATTGTTAATTATAAAAATTAGCCATGGATAACATAAAACAAGGATTCGCTGAAAATTGCTATGCTGCAATAACTTGATTAAGTTCATTTTTCAGCCCCTAAAAGGTTATTTTAAATTAGCTTACTATCCAAAATTAAACCATCTATCTAAAGGCCCTCATTAAGTCAATTGGACAGAAAATTATGTCCACAACTCATATTGCAATTGATTTGTACTATTACAAATCCAATTTATTAAAAGTATGATCAGAAAAAGGCTTTACCATGCATTACGAGCATATGCGCTCTCATTGCCCTACTGCCTAACTTCCAGTTGTGCTTTTAGAGATTTAAGCAGGCTCTGCATTTCATTCAGCTAGTTCTGCATCTCAATCTATTGGCTCACAAGTATTTTCATCAGTTGCTGCAGGGATTGGACAGTCATTTCCAATTCAGCTGAGCATTTTTCAGTTTGTTCAGCTCTTTTCTTGAATTCTTCAATCTCAACAACTTTTTGTGCAACTATGTTAGCCTTGGAGGGGCTGCGACCATGCACATATCCAGTGACACGTCCGATTACTTCAACACATATGTCTTCTTCAGTTCTATTTCCACCAGTAGCCTCAAATTCCAACTTCTTTTCCTTCATCTTATGCTGCAGACAAGTTTTTGATAGTTACGTGTGCATAAGAGTTATACATACACACTATTTGAAACAAGTTCAGATTATCTCACTAAATTGGCAGTCGATATCTCGTCAACCATATCATTCTTCTTTGTACTGAAATGCGTAATGTCATAAAGTTCAATCGGACCAATTTCCTTTCCTTCTTGTGCTTCCTGTTGGCATAGCAAGTTAAAATACTTGATCATACACACTTGAAGCAAATTTTCATAATGGTTAATTACCCGTTCATATTTATGTCGCAGAAATGATTTTGTTCCAGTTGTATGAGCAGTTTGTTGCTTTGCTCTATTACTCTTTTCCTCTCGCTCACTACCTACATTAAAGAAGTTGTAGGATTGATCAACTTCCACAAAATATAGCATGTGTAATGCTACAAAAAAGTAATTGAACAATAGTCAGCCTAGATACCTTAAATTCTGGACCACAAAAGTAGTTACAAAGGTAACTCCAATCAGATTCTGACACATATTCAGGATGATGTGCTAGTGCTTCCTCCACTGTCCCAAATTGCTTGAAGATCTTGTGAAATGTATAACGTCGACTTCGGTATTGTGAATTTAGTTGCTTAAGCAAATTTGACTTAACGTGTAGGTCTTCATCATGAGTGAAACTATTTTGAAATCTCAAGTTCAACCCTATTACAATCAGTAAAAATGATACAACTTGACAAGTTAAGTGGAAAAATGTGCCTCTCAAATGAAGTTAACTTACATTGGCAAGTTTCAGCATTCCTTTTTTGTCTATTTCTTCAAGCTTAGACTATTTGGGTGTTGTCCATTTCCTATATTTTCGAATGACACAACTTGCTCCTGAGATAAATTTTTGAGCACCTTCTCCAATTATTCTTCCACTCAATTCTGTGACGTTGACTTTTACTTTCTTTCCAGCTTTTTTTCGTTAGACAATGCAATGTTACGAGTATGCCCTCTTTTCTTATTTAACATGATCTAATGCAAACACATTAAGAACCTTATTAATATAAATAATGAAACATGACATGATATATATTAAGTAGTAATGCAATTAGAAGCAAAAATCTCACACACCAGTTCCATTCTCAGTCTGCTGCTCGCTCTCATTAGATGTGTTACTTCCACCAATGGATTACCTGTGCTGAAGTCAGTCTCAGCAGCTTGCATCTCAACAGAATAAAAAGATGCCTCTTCTTCTCTTGATGATCTTGTAGCATTGTGTTGAACAATAGATGCCTTAGGAGCCTATACATTCTAGCAATTTATACAAGACACAATCAGTAATAGGGAATGAAACGTGATTTAAATAAGACTATTTATCATATTGGTTAGATCTAACCTGATAGTCAAGCATAGTCATTACAATCAAGTATAGTCAAGCATAATCTATATTCACCTAACCAGTCATAAATGATTTTTAACAACTAGGGATAACTATGCTTTAGAGATTGTTTTAGCTATTCAAAAGTAATCTATACACCAGAGATGCCATTTTAACAAGCAAAAAACAGAACATTAAGAGGATTAAATGAGACGAAATAAACCAAACAAGTTGCTGGATAGATTGCACAACTTGTTTAGAATTTAAGAGCAAAAGTTACCAAATATTATCAAGTGCATACATTTGCCTCTAGAGCTTACAGTGATGTGGTTTTGTTAATAATTTGATGCATTTTAAAATAGACAGTATTGAACTATATTAACTATATCTTTGTGGTTATGGCTCTTTATACTTTCAGTTTCAGTTGCCTGTGTTCTTGAACCTATTTTTTTACTAGGAATGTTTCCTAAAGTGGCTTTTGTCTAGTACTTCTTATTTGTACTTAGTTTAATCTGCCAAAATCATGGCATGTCCTTGTATCCATACTCTTTGCTCTTCATGGCATTTTGCAGGCCTTGTCCATAAGTCGTTCACTGACTGAAGCTAAAGTTGCAGCAGAAAATGGACAAGTTAATTGCAAAGAATTACTCAGCTCAGTGATCTAATCTACACAAGAAGCTGGTGGATTAACTGATTATGCAGAGGTCAGGCATCATACATAATTATTCTCAGAACAGTAGTAGGAACACAAAGGATTGGTTTGGTAATGGTTGAAGGTAGTATCACAAAGCCCAACATCAAATCCATCGTAGAAAAATCCATTTTTTTCCTTTTTTTTTCTTAATGAGGTCCCTTTTTGGGAAATAGGAAAAAATTACCGCTCCAAACAAAACAAACACGAAACAGGGCCATACACATTCCAGTAATATGAAAGACAAAGCACACTCCAACTACGTAAATGGTTCATTCGTTAAATTCCCATTACAGTTAACCAAATTCAACAAAACAAAAGATATCTTTGATAGCAAAAAAATTTTCACCAAACCTTGTACCCATAATCGAATCGCTCTAAATCCCCTTGTCTTGTACAAGAAAAAGTTGGCAAAAAATAATTAGGGTAGAAACCCGCAACTAAACAAATTCTACTATCAGGAGATGACTCCATCCATAAATCAAAAGAAAACCCAAAAAAAAAAATTGGAGAGGAATTTTTAGCAAAAAAATAATTAGGGAAAAAAATTTGGGGAAAATTTCAGGAGGAAAAAAAATAGGGCGTACCTTCTATTGTAGAGGGTTGGTGATGGAGGAAGTCTTCGGTTCAGCTCTACAGAGCCATAATCGATCGACTGAAATGAGGAGGAGAAGTTCTTCTATTTCGTTTGGCAGAGATGAAGAGGGAGAAGTTCTATTTTGGTTCTAAGTGTTGGTAGTTTAGTGTGTAGTGAAAGAGTACTAGGAACTGCACCTTTTCTTTGTTTAGTCGCTTTTAATGAAATTTCAATTCCTTAACTTCCCCCCTTTTCTTGTTTGGTTGCAAAATTTCAAACAAAGCTTTTTAGTTTTATTTTTTAGTTGAAGTATAATTTTAGTAATACATTATTAATTGCTATTTGTTTTATGTTTTTGTGAAACTATTCATAAAGGGTGAGAAAATTTGTTGCATTATTACCAGTGATACATGTTGCAATTATCTTTAAAATAGTAAATACAATATACCCTTAAATTTAACCATATAAGCAACTGCGTTGATACTTTTTTCTCCACGGTAGGGTTTCCACTTTAGGAAAGCAGAGGAGCTCGCTGGGTTTTCCAACTTGTCATGGCTGCAACGGCAGCCCTTCAGCCGTTGGTTGAGGGGCTTGCTGGTTCTCCGACTGGCAAGAAATCATTCTCTCAACTTTTCACGCAGCCAACAAATACTCAGATTTAGGTTCGGCCAACATCTACATACAAAGGGGAGGCAACTATGGTTTTTTCAAAGGAAGACGCAGATAGATTAGTGGCCCCCTTTCACCTAGCCCTTGTCGAGAAGTTCTCTCATGGTCGGCCGCCATTGGAGGAGATTAGGAAATTTTTCGCCACTCTGAATCTACGTGACCAACTCTCTGTCGGATTGCTGGACTACAGGCATGTTTTACTGAGATGCTCAGCAGAGGCTGATTTCAATCGTATCTGGACAAGGGGAGTGTGGCAGATCGGCAAGTACCTTATGTGTGTGTTTCGATGGACCAGAGATTTTCATGTTCATAAGGAGTCCTCCTTGGTCCTGGTGTGGGTCTCTTTGCTAGCTTTACCGATACACTTCATGACAAGAACTCCTTGTTCTCAATCCTATCTCCCATAGGGAAGCCTCTCTTTGTGGATGCAGCAACTGCGGCGAGAACGAGGCCAAGTGTGGCCAAGGCGTGTGTAGAAATAGACTTGTTGAAGGCAATCTGTTCAAGAGTGTAGGTGGCAGTGGAGGGAGAAGGTGGTGATGGAGGATGGACCGAAATACTGTTTGAATTGCTAGAGGTTGGGTCACTCAAAGGAGGAGTGTAGGAAGAATGCCACCGACAATGGCACCACTAAGACGCAAACCTAGGGGCACCCCTCTCAGTTTATCGTGCGATCGCCAGCCCCTACTACAGACCATGATCGTCACGAACCAAAGCTGGGCTGTCTGGAGGAGGAGTGCACGATGAAGAGCGCAACTTTTGGAACGTCAGAATTGCCGCAACAGGGTTCGAGTGACCAGCGTGGCGCCAAGCCGTATGCTGCACTCACCCAACTCGGCTCCATGAGTAACCAGCAGAGGCAGCCTGAGGCAGTTTCGACTGCAGTTGAGATGGCCAGACATTCTATCGCGGTGGGAGAGGTTGGCGGGCCACTAGTGGTGCTTGCGCGAGAGGAAGAAATAACGGAGCTCAGGGTGGAGATTTCAAATAGAGGTGAGTAGACACGAGCTGGGGAGGTATCTCAAGGCCAGAGATGTAAGAACTTGGTGGGAAGTCTGGGGAAGGTGTTGGCCACGTACCCAACAGCAGTTGCTTGCGGATGGATGAAGAGAGGGATGCTGCCGGCTTTGAAAGGGATATGACTGAGCTAGTTTCTACTGCTGGGAATCTATCCTCGAGGGCAAGGAGCCTTCAAATAGGCCAGACTGAATCTTCTTTGGAAGCTTTAAACCTTGAACAGTCTAGAGGTAATGGATTTGAACTCAAGCAAGGGAAAGCGAAAGGAATAAGGGCGAATTTCCCATCGGATAGACAACTCTGGTCATCTTCAACATGTTCTCAAAATTCTTATCAACCGTTATCCCATGATTAGTAGTCTTTTTTGGAACATTAGGGGGATTACAAGACCCCCCCCCAATTTCAGGAGGTTAAAGAAACTGTTACGAATGCATGATATCAAACTTGTTGCAATATATGAACCCAAGGCAGGGATTTCCCAAATTGAGTCCCTTAGGCTGTGATTGTCGTTTGACATAGTCGAGACTAATGCATCGGGCGATATATAGGTTTTTCATAGTTCATCTTTTGTGTGCTCCATGATAGGACGGTCTTCCCAACATCTCTCCCTTCAAGTCCAACATCTTTGGCTGCCCGAACCTTTAGTCATTTTTTTTGCTCATGCAAGCTGCTTAACGCAGGACAGACAGACACTATGGCAGGCACTGTTGAATGATAAACCCACTTCGCTACCTTGGTTCGTATGCGGGGACTTTAATGTGATTATGGAGCCACAGGAGAAGAGGTGAGGACGGCTTTCTAGCAACAATGAGGGTCGTGAGCTATTGTCTTTTATGGAGGAGGCTGCGGTTTTTGATGCAGGATTCACGAGATCAAACTTCACATGGTGTAACAATCGACGGGGACGAGCAAGGATTTGGAAAAGATTGGACAGACTATTGATTAATAGCGAATGTTCAACGTTGACATCGTCTGTTGCAGTAACTCATCTGGCAAGGCATCCCTCGGATCATGCTCCCTTAAAGATTTCCTTTGTGTTTCGTCTGGATGACAAGCCACGACCATTCCGATTTTTAAATGTGTGGACCTCCAAGCAGTTCCTATTGGAGGTGATTCAACACGTGTGGAAGCAGGATGTTGCTGGATCCTTGTTGCAAATCTTATGCTCCAAGCTATTGGCTACCAGAAGAGTGATACGAGAATCGAATAAGAACTCCTTTGGGAATGTTTTTGAGGCTGTACGCACTGTGGAGAAGGAAGTACTTCGTGTGGAGATAGGAGTCGAGAATGATGAATCAGAGGAGGCCCAGATTGGGCTAAACAAAGCCCAAGCAGAGCTGCAGCATGCTCTCTTACTTGAGGAGCAGTTTTGGAGCCAAAAGGCTCGGGTGAAGTGGTTACGGCATGGGGAAGGCAACTCAAAATACTTTCATGCAACGGTTCAGCAGCAGAGGATAGAAGGGGCGATTCATCGCGTGCGGGACTTGAATGGGGACTGGGTAGAGGATGACGAGGAAATTGCAAACACAGCCATCAGCTATTTCTCAAATTTGTTTTCAGGGTCAGATAACACGATTTTGGGGATGCTACATCTTATTCTGAGTCTCATTACAACGGAGGATAATAAGGCCTTGGAGGAGTATCCTTCGATGGAGGAGGTCAAATGGGAGGTTTTTGGGGATGGATAGGGACAGCACGGCGGGCACGGATAAGTTTACTAGTAAGTTCTTTACTTTTGTATGGGATATTCTGGCTCAGGATATGTATAATGGGATACTGAGCTTTTTCTGTGGGGCTGAGTTCATTTTATGACCTCTACATCTATTGTGCTCATCCCGAAGCTTTCGCTCCCTCAGGATTTCTCTCAATTCCGCCCAATTAGTTTATGCAATTTTTTTAATAAGCTGCTATCACGCATCCTGGTGGATAGGGTAGCACATCTTTTGCCCAAAATAGTATCCCCCGAACAGACAGGTTTTATCAAGGATAGGAGTATGACGGAAAATTTTCTGCTTGCCCAAGATATTATCACGAGTATGGGAAAAAAGGCTAGAGGGAGCAATGTTGTGCTAAAGTTGGATATGTCGAAAGCTTATGATCGGGTTGGCTGGATTTTTCTGATCAATGTCTTGCATAAATTTGGGTTTGGGGAACGGTTTATTGACATGGTGTGGCGACTAGTGTCAAATGTTTGGTTTTCAATGCTTATCAATGGCTCATCCTATGGCTTCTTTAAATCCAGTAGAGGTCTGCGCCAGGGACACCCCCTTTCTCTTGCGCTGTTTGTAATTGGGGTTGAAATTCTATCACGAGGCCTTAATAGCCTAGTTACGAAGCCTGGATTCCGGAGGTACACAATACCGAGGGAGTGTGAGCAGGTTACTCACCTCGCGTTCGCAGATGATATGATAATTTTTGCCAATGGATTCTCGATAGCTTTAAAGCAAATTATGTGTATGCTAGACAGATATCAAAGAGCTTCCGGGCAACTTATCAATGCCCAGAAGTGTGGCTACCTTATGCATCCATCCACGTCACCAGCTCGCCGAAGGATGGTGGAGCTTTTGACTGGCTTTTCGAGACAACACTTCCCGGTTAGGTATCTAGAGTTTCCTTTGTATTTTGGTAGAAGCAATTTCACGTATTACGGGGAAGTGTGTCAAGCCATACTGGGAAGAGTCATCTCCTGGAAGTCGAAGTTCCTCTCCCCTGGGGGAAGGTAGTCCTCATCAAGCACGTGTTGGCATCGATCCCTATACATCTCCTGTCTGCCGCTGTGATGCCAAAATCAATTTTCAAAGTCATCGAGAAGACCTGCTCAGATTTCTTATGGGGGGCGCGTGGCGGGGAACCTAAACAATATTGGACCCGTTGGTCTCAATTGTGCCATCCAGTCGAAGAAGGGGGAGTTGGCTTTTGAAAGTTTAGGGACGTCTACACGGCATTT
Organism: Coffea arabica; assembly: GCF_036785885.1. NCBI lineage: Eukaryota > Viridiplantae > Streptophyta > Magnoliopsida > Gentianales > Rubiaceae > Coffea > Coffea arabica. Next base: position 30,732,261 of record NC_092330.1, read on the forward strand.
TCATGCAAGCTGTGGTGGGCTTTTCGTACAAGGTCGTCCCTCTGGGCTAAGTTTATGCACACAAAGTATTGTAAGGGGCTCCAACCATGTCAAGCGGAAATTAAGGCAACTACGTCAGCAGTTTGGAAACGGATGGTCAATATTAGTAGACACATGGAACTGTCCATACTATGGTTGATTCACAAGGGGCCGTGCGACTTTTGATATGATAACTGGTTGGGGAATGGGGCGTTATATTTAACAGCTACTGTACTGCCAAACTTGTCCCTTGAGGACTTTATAGTGCATGGAAAATAGGATGCCTAGCGGTTCGGGCAGTTGTTGACCCCGGAAATCACTTCCTTCATCTTGAAGCTGGTGGCCCCAAGTGGGGACCGGGGTGCAGAGGCAGTCTGGATGCCAACATCAACTGGGAAGTTCACCTTATCCTCAGCATATCAAGAGGTGAAACAAGCCTAGAATAGGTTTTTTGTTTTCTCTCAACTATGGCAACTGAATCTTCCTTTTAAAGTTTCATTTCTAATGCTGCGTTTGTTAAGGGGAAGGTTACCCCTGGATGAGGTGTTATGTAACATGGGGTTCCAATTGCCATCCAAGTGTTTCTGTTGTGAAGCAGTTGCAGCGGAGACTATTGAACACGTCTTTTTCACTGGAAGACTAGCGGTGGAGGTATGGAGTCTTTTCAATGGCACCTGTGGTATAGATTCCCAGCCCCCCAATTTAAGAGCATACTTGCTGAGTTGGTGGCAGCTGGTCTCTACATCAGCATAGCGGCGATTCCTGTTCGTCGGATTGCCCAACTGGATATGTTGGCATATCTGGAAGGTTAGAAATAGAGCAGTTTTCGAGGGAGTTCAAATGCAGGGCCGAGATGTCTGCCAAGCGATCTTTAAGGATGTCAAAGCAACATTCGAGATTCAGTTTCAATAGCTGATGGATGTTCGCACGTTTCCTGAGATGTATGATGCAATTGCCAATGTTGGCCCCCAGAGGTATGGATTTCTCATTGTGAGATGGAAGCCCAATGCAGCTGGCTGATTGACGCTGAACATAGATGGGAGCTCCAAAGGCAACTCGGGACTGAGTAGTGGGGACGAAGTGCTTCAAAACTCCAACGGTGATTTTGTGGTTGGGTTCTCAGCTTTCCTAGGCAAACAGACTAGCTTACAAGCAAAGGTTTTAGCGTTGTTGGTAGGCCTCCGGTTGTGCGAAGCAAGGGGGTGGTCACACTCTTTATTCAGTCGGATTCTGCGACTTTAGTGGGCATCCTTCAACGATGGTTTCATTGTCCTTGGTATGTTCAGATGGAGGTTGAAGAGATATGGCAAATGGTGGCGGGGAGCACTGTTTCTCACATTGTCTTCCAGAGACAAACAAAGTGGTGGACGCCTTGGCCAACGTGGGGGTCGCACATACCCAGGACTCGCTTCGAATCTATGACAGTCTTCAAGCAACTCCTATGTTGGTGAGAGGGGAAATTTGACTTGACAAATGAGGAATTCCTGCTATTAGACGAGTGAAAAGGACCATGAGAGGACAAAATTTGTCATGTGCTTAGAAGATTGTGTTTCCTTTCTTGTATTTGGATTTTTTCTTATGAATAAAATTGAAAATTTATAAAAAAAAATCATATAAGATTATTAATGTTAATTTTCAAAAGTTTTAGAATTTTATTTATTCTAAAAAGAGAAAAAAAAAAGATAAATGTCCATTTTTTCACTTCAGATAGTTCACTTTTTAATGATGTCAAATAGTTCATCCAGTGTTAATATTGATATCACTGTCTCGAAATTGTGAAACTAAATTATTATGACTTATTTATGTTTCTTTTCATCTTTTTAGCCTAACAGTATAGTAGTTTTTTTAGTTATTTTACATTGAGAAGCATGGATTTTAACAGCTATTTTTGCTTTAAATTATTATATGAGTATTCATTTGCAAGACCTGGTACAAATTTTATTTTAGTTAGTGACAATAATAAGTCGTCACTAATGGCTTCCATTATTATCACTAACAACAATGGACACATTGTCAAAGAAAGGGGAATTATTACTGACATCATTTAAAAAGTTGCCACTGACGTACTTGTGTGCGTTTTGGCGGGAATTCAATTGTGACAACAATTCGAGATCATCAATGGTGCCTTTGCTCCTTTCAGTTAATTGTGACAACTTTTTATGTTGTGGGTAATGAGTCCCATTTTTTATGACAATTTTTTGTCACTAGAAAATGTTGTCACTAATAACCAAATTTCTTGTAGTGTGTTCTCATACAGGAAATGGTTAGTGGACCTTTTAAAACTAAAAATTTGAGAACAAATATTTTTACTTGTGACAAAACTTCATGTGCAATTGTCCATCAACCAAGGATTCAAATTAATGTAAACATTTTATTTGTATTTTACTTTCTTTATCTGTGCATAATTTCTTAGGACTCCTATCCTCTTCATCTCAACCATTTTTTTGTTTTGTATTGTACCTCACCACTAACTTTATCTTGAACAAGATGAGCATATCTTTGTGTTTTGAATTGCCATTTTTCTAATTTATATGTTAATATTCTTTGACTATATTTCTCTTGCTCTTGGCTGCATATGCAAGCAAACCATGCTAAGAAATTCAACCAGCACGCTGGAAGAGATTTGGGCCTAGGATTTACAACTTCTATTGATTGTTCCTAAGAAAGGTTTTGTCAGTTCGAATTCTACTTCAAGTGGATTATATGCTTCATAAAACTAACACTTTAGGGGGCAATTGGAGAAGTAAGTTGAAACCTGCTTTCGTTTTGAGATCCTTGCTAGTTGAAGAATTTGTGTGTGCCATTGTTGTACATAAACCAAGATAATGGCTTCAAAGAAGAACCGAGTTAGGTACAATCATTGTGGAAATGAAATCAGTGGGTTTAGTCGCCTTAAATGCCACTTTGCAGGATTCCAGCTTAATGTATCTTCTTGTTTGCAAGTTCCTCCTCATATTAGCGAAGAATTCTACAATCAAATAGTTGAAAAGAAAAGTGGGAATCTTAGTCAGGAAGTGGTGGAACATTGTTCCCCTAATATTCCTTCAAGAAGAGATATATTGCTTCTCACAGATTCTGCTGAGGCTTATGATCCAGGTCTTACTCGAGCTTTTGGCATGGGAAGCGAAAAAAGGCTGAAGATTGGTCCATCTTCAGGAAACCACAGAACACTGTCAATTGCACTTACCAAGACCAGGCTTGATTCTCAATCAGCTGTGAGTATCCTACTTTCCTGTAATAGGGAATTCCGGAAGAAGGTTGGTAGATTCTTTTACAAAGTGGAATTAGTTTGGATTGCGTTACATACCCTAGCTTTTTGATGTTGCTGAATGCCCACTTTGGTTCTAAGATAGAGCTTACCCAATTCCTAGCTGTGAGGATTTAAATGGGTGGATTCTTCGGGAATCAGTGGAAGAGATGGAGCAATATGTAAGAGAGATTAAAAGCTTATGGTCAAGCACAAGTTGCAGTATAGTTTATCTTTGATCAGCAGACATCTCCAATTTTGATCAGGAGATTGGTTGCATGTCGGGGTTCCTTGATGATGTTCTCAAGGAAGTTGACGCTCAAAATGTAGTACAGATCATCACATACTCCATCTTGGATGGTGACTGTTGGCCAGCAGGTGATGAAAAAATATAAGACGTTTTGTGCAATCAAGGAGGAACAATCAAGGAGGAACTCGACAATAAAGAATCTATATACATGCCATTTTGGAAGGCAATTGATGACATCTAGAATGGATCTTTGCATAGCCCTCTCCATGCCATAGGATATTTTTTGAATCCAAAAATATTTTTATACTAATGGTTTCTATGCCGATTCAAAAGCTTTGAGAGCCCTTCTGTTCTGTATCGTGGGCTTGGATGAAGATCCTGGCCTTCAAGGGGTAATAACTTCGCAGCTTCAAGAATATCATGCAGCAAAGGGTCCTTTTGGCCTTGGAATTGCTCATCTGCAATCTTCTCCAGGTAATATCACATGCTGCTTTAGCTATTGTGATTTGTATTTGGGACCAAAATCAGTTATTTTGATCTGTAAAATTTGTTGCCGATAGTTGGTGCTTAGATTATGGATATGGATGTCCTCGACTCCAACAATTTTCTAAATGCATCTTAAGCCAAACATGTAGTGGTGCTGCAAGATACAGTTCAAAGAGAAGCTTGGCTGAGAAGTTACTCAAAAAAGGGTGGAATCGGATAGAGCAAGAGAGGCTGGGTAGTTTACAAAGCACCACCGGCCGTGTCTCAGAGCGATGAAGAGGGGAAAGAACTTACATGGAAGGAATTGGATTGTGGGAGCATTACAGCTGGCAGAAGGGAAGATAATCCAGGACATTCTAATTTCCATTCAATGCATTAGCCCATGTTGTTCTGACTTTTGGGAAGGCTGAGCAAATTGTAAACCTTGTAATTTTTCTCTGTACAATTCTATATGCTATTATCTGTTGTGTCTGTTTATGTTTTTAGTTTAGTTTAGGATCTTCTCTCGAAGATATAGGCCTAAAATTTTTACATGGTATGAATTTTCTGATTGCACTCTATAAGCACAATTGTACAAGTCCTATTGAGATTGTGCCTTGGATGCAAATCTTTTAAGGAAGTATTTGAATTGGAATTTCAATTTTCCTTCTCTGTATTGTTTATAACCTACCTTTTTCAAGAAACATACTTGGGTATCTTGTGGGCAGGTTATGGGATGTATCTTTTTAGGACAATTCTTGCTGCTTTAGAAATGTCATGTGTGACAACAAAAGTCATTCAGCTATTGTTACCACATAATTTTGCCACACTAAATGCCCCTTTTGGTATACTAATAATAGGTCAGTGATTATAGTATTATAACATACAATATCTCTTATATAAATATAATATTTTTGTAAAATAGTATTAGTTACGTCATAATTTAATATTTTCATATTTTTCATCTTCTTAATCTATTGTCCTCAAGAACGTTATTTTAAATTGAAAGAGACTGCAGGTATCCTTTATTTATTACGATTTCTTTGGGGATTATGGATTTAACATTTTGTGAACTTATTTTTCTTCTTTTTTGAGCTTTTCATGTTTTACAAAAGTTTATCATATGCTCGTAATCTTGTTATACATTTTTTCCAGCAATTGTTATTTTATTAATAAAAACATAGGCATTTACATTGGTACAGGGCATACCCTCATTCCTACCTAATGCAAATTTTAAAAGCAAATGAGGAGTACTTGCCTTTTACATTCAGAAAACAAATCTTTAGAGAATTAATGCACACCATTAAATTCAATGTCTATTCTTCATCCCAACATGAAAAACCAAAGAACCTTTCTTCTGACTTCCACCACCTGATTGCATTGATTTATTCTCCACAAACACTTGCTTTTCTATTGCCTGAGTCCTAGCATTTTAACACAATTGCCCCAAAATATCCTGTACAACTTTACAAACCTCTACTCGATTGTTAATTTGTATCTCATCTAATTATTTTGTTGATTTTACATGGGAGTTCGTAAAAATATTAAACATTTGAAATTTGACCTAATCTTTACATAATTATGCTAAGGCCAAAAATTTGTGAAAATAGATAGAATTTTGTTTTTTGAATTCTTGGCCTTCCTTTATGATGTTCATGCAATATTGTGGTACATTAAGTCAAGCTTTCCCAAGTTAATTAAAATTCAAGTGAATTTATTAAACTTTGGACTTCTAATTTTATGATTTTAGAAACTAATGTAAATAGTTTTTGGTTTGATGGCTTAAAATTAGTCAAACTATTACTAGTAAAAAAGAATAGGATGCTGATATTAATTATTAATGCATGTACAATGTCGATCTAACCACAGAATTATCACATCTACTCAGGACTACAAGTGAAAAAGGCATAATAGGACATCATAGTCAATCGTCAACTAACGATCTGTTATATTGAGTATTCTATGTTCTTTGCACTCTTAGAGAAGAATTATGACAAAGTAGTGAATTTTTACTCTTCATTTATCTAGGAAAGAAATCAGGCTTTCAAATATGCATCCTGCTTCAAAATTTACATTTTTGTCTCTAGCTTTTAAAAATTCATACTTTTGCTCTAATAACTGTTATTTTTCTCGCTTTAGTCCTTAAGAATCTTTGTTCATGTTTTTAATGTTAGTTTGTTATTTGGTTCGTGACATTAGTGAGTTTGCTTTTTCTTTATGAATGAAGTTTTCGTATATTTAATGATTAATTGTTAATTAAATTGGTACCTTGTCGCATTTGTTGATTTTGAGTAATAGATAACTTTTCCTCCCTTCATTTAACCACTACTTCAAAATGGAGGTATCCCTATTATCCCTTAAATTCCAATTACATGATTCTATGTGCTCCTATGTGATTATATGTTTTATATATTTTGTCTTTTATTTATTTTCTTTAAGTCTTTATTCATTTCTACGTTTATTTATTTAATTAAGTCTTATAATTATTTTGAGGGTACTTAAATGCTCAAGATGTAATAGATTGGTTATATCTTCTTATGCAATAAATGTAATTAAATAGACAAACGTAATAGATAGATTCTATTTTTGCAAGAAATGTAATTAGAAAGACAAATGTAATAAGTAGATTAGCTAGGTTTATTTTCTTACATTCCCTTTTTTAGATTATAGTTAGGGTTTCCAATGTATTAGTTAGGTCTTGTGTATTTATGTATTTATGTGTTTTATTTGAGTTTTCTTAGGATTTTACATTTACATATCACATTTATATGATACATGTTTTATGTGCTTTGCGTGTTCCTATGTGCTTGAGGTTAATTTTTTACTCTACTTATTAAATTATAAATTGTGGACATGTGATGTCACCATATTAATCCAATAATAGTTGTAACTTCTTCATTGGCCCTCACTAGTCCAATACTAGTTGTAACTTCTTCATTCGACTTCTCACATATCACGTTTTTATGATACATGTTTTATGTGCTTTGTGTGTTCCTATGTGCTTGATTTTAATTTTTTACTCTACTTATTAAATTATAAATTATGGACATGTGATGTCACCATACTAGTTGTTACGAGGTGTTTACTCTCACTAGCCAACACGCACGTAATGACACTGGTAAGCCGCACTACCAGTCAGCCTATACACTCACACTTGCACACAAGTATTCAGAACATATAACACTTTGACAAAGTAAAGGAACACACGCACAAATTACAGTCAACACGGCCAACCTTGTATTTCACAACAACGATTACAAGGAATTTCTACAAACACTTGGCGTGCAGAACATCTAAGGGTGATTCTCACTATCTGAGACTCTCTACCCTTTAGTCTCTGCCTAACCCGTTATTTATAGGCACATTTACGGTTGACAAGAGACCCAACCGCTGGTCCTATCTGAGCGTCCCCAAAGTCAAGAACCTGCTAAGAACAAGACTGAGTTGGCTGGTAACCATCAACAACTCCTAGCAACTGCCGACAACGGTCAGCAACTGTCCAACATTCATCTTTGGCATGCACAGGCGACCGCCGCACAATTCCGCGGGGCCCCGTTTCCCACCATCGGCAGCGTTCCGCTCCCAACTTGCCCCAACACTTAGCAATCTTAGACACCGTGGTTCCTAGCACTTGGAACCACCCGAAATAACCCACTGAACCATAGTCATTCTGTGGCCTTGGCCCTTAACCCTTGGCCTTGACTTGGTTTAGTCACAGTTATCCCTCTATATATATGTCTTAAAGGAAAACTTACAACCGTTAGTAGAGGCACCCCTTTTTCCCCAACTAACTTAGAGGCATCTGATGCCTCTAAAACTTTCTCCAACCCATACTTAGGCTTCGAAAACATTATCAAACACTTGTCCACTCGTTTTCAATAAACTTCACCTTCAGCCTTCCCACGTAGGCCATGGCTGGCCGAAATTGGCCACGGACCACCCCCACCTGAAGGGGTTGACGCCCTCGTCAACTTGGCTTGCTTCCGAACGTTTCTTAGGTACTCAGCAATTTTGCTTTCGAACTGCCACAAGGTCACGTCCAACTTGATCTCCCCCTTCCACTGGACTAGATAATCTGTCCGTCTATTCTTTTTGCTCTGCCCCATGGTTTTGTGATCCAACACTGCCTCCACCTCTTTTTGGAATTACTTGCGGATCACCGGCGGAGCACGTTTTGCTTGCTTCCGTCCCTCATCCATCTCATCCTGGTTGAAGGGCTTCAAGAATCTCACATAGAAGGTCGAGTGGATCTTTAGTTTGTCGGGCAGATTCAACTGATAGGCTACACGACCCACCTTCTTGATTACCTCAAACGGTCTATCGTACTTCGGAATGAGCCCACGATGGACTGTCTTGCTGCTTACTTTCTTCCAAATCTGGGGAGTCAATTTCAACATCATTTGATCTCCCACCTGAAATTCCAAGTCCCGTCTATGTTGGTCCGCATACTTCTTCATGCGTTGTTGCGCCACCAGCAAGCTATCCCTTGTTTCATCCACCAGTTCCTGCTTGGCACGAGCAAATCGATGCGTTGCTGGGCAACGACTCCCGCCCTAAAGTGCAACTTCATGCGGAGTCAGAGGTTATTGTTCGTTTACCAACTCGAACGAACTCAGCTTGGTTGCGAATGACTTGTGCAGATTGTAGCAAAACTGCGCAGCATCCAGCAACTCCATCCAATTCTTTTGACTTGCGGTCACATAATGCCTTAGGTACTCCTCCAGCAAGACATTGATCCTTTCCGTTTGTCCGTTGGTCTGAGGATGGGCGGCAGTAGAGAACTTAAGTTCAGAACCCAGCAATATGAACAACACGGTCCAGAATCTCCCCGTGAATCTAGTATCCCTGTCACTTATAATGTCTTCAGGTAACCCGAAGTACTTCACAACGTTTCTGAAAAACAACTCAGCGGTTACATCAGCTGGGCACGCTTTCTGTGCACCGATAAAGATAGCATATTTGAAAAATCTATCAACAATTATAAAAATAGAAGCCATACCATCGATCTTAGGAAATCCCGAAATGAAATCCATTGAGACCGATTGTTATGGTCGATCAGGGATTGGCAAAGGCTGCAACAAGCCTGACTCCTTCTTTCTTTCCACCTTATCTTGTTTGCACACAAGACATGTTCTTACGTATGCCTCAATATCTGCTTCCATCTTGGCCAGTAGAAGCTCCGCGACAGTAACGCCGGCATTCGTTCCACTTCGAGATGACCAACCCGAGGAGTGTCGTGGTCTCTCGTAGCAATTGTCGCCTAAGTCCTCCTCCTGTCGGAACATAAGCTCTACTTTCCTTGGCAAAGAGTAGGTCGTCTTCGAGTCAGTAACGATGAATCTTGCCCTTACGGACTTGGGTGGTCAGGGTCTGGTACACTGGATCATTTGGGGACTCTGACTTGATCTTGTCCCGAAAGTCCATTTCCACGGTGCTGAGGGCCGCAACGTACTCTTCGACGTACTTTCGATTAAGCGCGTCGGCAACCGCGTTCTCCCTTCCTGGCTTGTGCAGCCAGTCAAAGTCGAACTCAGCCAGAAATTTCTGCAACGAGTTTGTTTCGGAGTCAATTTTTTCTGCGTTTTGAAGTATGTATTAGCTACATTGTCGGTCACCACCACGAACTTGGTTCCCAACAAGTAGTGCTTCCATGTCTCCAGGCAATGCACTACGGCCATCATCTCTTTCTCATACGTGCTATATTTCTGCTCGCATTCCTTTAGCTTTCGGTTCTCAAATGCAATTGGGTGCTTGTCTTGCATCAGCACTCCTCCAATTGCATGGTCGGAAGCATCAGTGTGCACTTCGACGGCCTTTGTGAACTCCGGAAGTTGCAACACTGGTTCTGAAGTGACTGCTTCCTTCAGCATTCTGAACGTATCCTCGTATTCATAATCCCACATCCACGGTTTCAGTAAGTCTGTCAGAGGTGCTACAATCCTTGAGTATCCCTGTATGAAGCGCCTGTAATAGTTTGCCAGACCAATGAAGGACCTTAATTCTGCGACCTTCTGGGGTGTGGGCCAATCGAGAATCCCCTCAACCTTCTTGCGATCCAACTGGATCCGGCCATTGCTCACCACATGGCCAAGAAAAGTAATCTGCTCCCTGCCGAACTCGCACTTTTCTTTCTTTACATAGAACTCGTATTCCCTCAACTTGCGGAATACGTCCCTTAAGTGCCCTACATGCTCTTCTCGGGATTCCGAATACACAATAATGTCATCTAAGTGCACTACAACAAACTTGTCAAGGTATTCATACAAGACATCGTTCATCAGCCTACAAAATGTAGCAGGTGCATTCGTCAAACCGAACGACATGACAAGAAATTCAAAGGAATCATACCTTGTCACCACCGTCGTTTATTCCTCATCTCTTGGGTCTATTCGGACTTGCCAGTATCCCGATCGCAAGTCAATTTTGGTGTAGAAACGTGCCCTCGCCAGCCTATCGAACAAGTCATATGTATTCGGGATCGGGTATCTATTCCTGATCGTGATACGGAGCCTTCTACGGTCTCAGCGTTTGGCTCTCTAGCAACTCGTTCAGTTGGCGCCGCAACTCCGCCAACTCCACCAACTCCATTGGAGACATGCGATAAGAAGCCTGGGCAGGGGATTGGGCCCCTGACACCAACTCGATTCTGTGCTTCACAGCACGTCTAGGAGGCAGCCGCCTCGGTAACTCTGCATGCATCAGGTCTGCGAATTCCTCCAACACATGGACCACGGTATCTGGCACTTCCTAGTACATGTCGGGTTTCATTTCCATCAACGCGGCAATGTACGCCACTTCGCCGCGTCTAAGGCTGGACTCGATTTGTACTGCTAACACCATATTCTTTCGTTGGTTGCCCTTCTGTTTCGGCAACCCTACTGTAGCAACAAAGCCTGGATTTTGGTCATCGTCCACCATGACGCCATCCAGATGCGGAATTGGGTAGATCCTATTGGCAACCATGAAGTCCTTGCCGAGGATCAAGTCAAAGTCATCCATTTGACTGGCCATAAGGCTACACCAACCCTTTCACGGCCCTAACTCCAATTCTACCATTGCTACGCCCAACACTGGCTTGGCTTTAGAGTTGACAGCCTTCAACTTGAAGCCCAAGTCCTTCAACTTCAACCGGAACTACTTTACCACACGTTTTATTACACAACTGTGCGATACTCCCGTATCTACCATCGCTAGTATTTGGTTACCATTTAATGTAACCTGCACATATATCAAACCATTGTAAGTAATACAACCATTAGTACCTATGATGGCGTTCACGAACTGCATGGGGTTGACCCGTGCGTCTTGCATCTCCAACCGGTCGTCATCGTCTTCCGCTATTAAGGCACTAACGTTCTGATCCTTCTTTTTGTTGGGACAATTGTGGGTCCTGTATGGTCCTCCGCAATTAAAGCAGTCATCTTTCTTTGGATTTGACGCTGGCTTTTTCTTAGAAGAAGAAGCACCACCGATTTCGTTTGTTGTCACCGATTGCTTCTTTTTTTTCTTCTTCGCGAACGGTCCACTTTTCAGGTCCTTGCCCTTCTTCTTCTTCTTGTCGTTGGATCCCATGGACTTGAAGTCTATCAACTTCTCTGCGGCAGCGAGTGCTTGAGACACAATCTGAACATTCTGTCTCCGCAACTCCATCTGTGCCCATGGCTGCAATCCACGAATGAAGGTGTAGAGTCTGTCTTCCTCAGACATCTCCTTCACATCCAACATCAGGGCCTGAAACTCAGCAACGTACTCGTGTACGCTCTCACTTTGCTTCAAGTTCCACAACGCGTCCCGAACTTTCCACGACACATTCGTGGGAATGAATTATTTCTTCAATTCCTCCTTCGGCATGTCCCAAGTCTCAATCTTGGGCCTAGTGGGGTCTGATTGCATCGTTCTCCACCACAATTTTGCATCACCGCTAAGGTACATGGATGCAATGGATACCTTCTCTCCTTCTGGAACGTCAATAGCCTTGAAGTACTGTTCGACATCCCATAAGAAGTTTTCTAGATCTTTCGAACTCCTACTCCCCTGGTATGGTTTCGGTTCTAGGACTTTAACTTTCCCTTTCGAAGATTTCTGAACAGCCTGTGTGTTAGAAGAGCCAACGGCCTTTTTCAACACATCGATCTCCGACTACAAAGCCACGATCTCAGCATGGGACGAAGCCACTTCGTTCCTCAACGATTCAACATCCCCAACGGAAGAGACCTTAGCCCGAGTTTCCTCCATCTGCACTGTTAGGGCGTTGATCATTTCTCGGGTCTGCAATAGAGCGTCCACGACATTGAAGCCCTCTGGAACGTCTCCCAGACATTGCATCAAGTTTTTGAACGCCAATTCCTGACGTTGTAACCGCTCTTGGACAGTATTTCCTTGTACAACCATCATTACCTACAAAACAAACACAACAAAAGCACGGTTTAATGGATCAGTGTCGTGCTCTGATACCATGCTGTTACGAGGTGTTTACTCTTATTAGCCAACACGCACGTAATGGCACTAGTAAGCCACACTACTAGTCATCCTACACACTCACACTTGCACACAAGCATTCAGAACGTAGAACACTTAGGCAAAATAAAGGAACACACGCACAAGTTACAGCCAACACGACCAACCTTGTATTTCATAACAACGATTACAAGGAATTTCTACAAACACTTAGCGTGCAGAACATCTAAGGGCGATTCTCACTATCTGAAACTCTCTACCCTTTAGTCTCTGCCTAGCCCGTTATTTATAGGCACATTTACGGTTGACAAGAGACCCAACCACTGGTCCTATCTGAGCATCTCCAAAGTCAGGAACCCGCCAAGAACAAGGCTGAGTTGGCTGGTAAACACTAGCAATTGCCAGCAACGGTCAGCAACTGCCCAACGTTTATCTTTGCCGTGCACAGGCGACCGCCACACAATTCCGAGCGCCCCGTTTTCCTCCATCGGCAACATTTCGCGCCCAACTTGCCCCAACACTTAGCAATCTTAGGCACGGTGGTTCCTAATATTTGGAACCACCCGAAATAACCCACCGAGCCATAGTCATTCCGTGGCCTTGGCTCCTAGCTCTTGACCTTGACTTGGTTTAATCACAATTATCCCTCTATATATATATGTCTTAGAGAAAAACTTACAACCATTAGTAGAGGCACCCCTTTTTCCCCAACTGACTTAGAGGCATCTGATGCTTCTAAAACTTTCTCCAATCCATATTTAGACTAGGAAAACATTATCAAACACTTGTCCACTCGTTTCCAACAAGTTTCACCTTCGACCTTCCCACCTAGGCCATGGCTGGCCGAAATTGGCCACGGCCGCACGTGTTCCGTCTGGACCACGCCCTAAGTGGCTAACACTAGTCCCATACTAGTTGTAACTTCTTCATTCGGCCCCTCATTAGTCCAACGTAAGTGAGGACTTGTAGACATGGATTAGTTTAATACTAGATCCTTAGGTCATCTACATGCTATATTCATTCTTTGTGTGCCATTAATTGCATCTTTATGCATTTTTCCTATTTTAGGTTATTATTCTCATTTGCATGATATTTCATCTTATATTATTCTCTTATCCTTATATGCATAATTCATATTATTTAAACTTACTTTTTGTTTAAAAAATTAAAAAATAAGTTAGTTTATTTGCTTGTTTAGGTTAGAAGAGTCATCCTTCAAATATGAAAAATGGGTGAGTATGACTTTTTGGTTTTAACACGCTATTACCTCTCTATAAAAAGGAAACTTGTGTCACAAATTTTAGTTCTTCTATACCTGTTATGTTGCATTTCTCTCTCTTTGATCATGTATATATATATATCTATATATCATAATTTTCTTTTCTTCAAGTCTCACCTTTGCAATCTTGTAACATTTTCAAGAAAACATTTTTGGACTTCACAATTAATACAATTGGTACCAATTAAATTTTAAAAAGATATTTCGCCTCTTCCGATATCCTCTTGGTTTAGATTTGCATTTATATAGAGGCATTTGAATGCAATAAGTTTAAAGTTAGATTAGAAAATTTTTGACTAAATCTTATAATTAATTTTGACTAGGTTGAAAAGGTGTTTTAGATTTAAGTTGATCAAATCTTTACCTTTTTTTTCTTCAACTGTGACTCTTGACCCTTTTTTCTTGTTTTCAAAAATTTGGAGTCGTCTAAAAAGCGTTTTATTTTTATTTTCTATTAAAATCATTTTTTTATTGACTTGATATACCTATACTTAATACCAAATTGCGATTCCTTGTTTTACTAAAAGCCCTTATTAGAGTATCATTTTGAGCCAAAATCATCGCATTTTTCAAAGTCCCATTTTAGGCTTTCTTTCCTTTATTTTCTTTTTAAATAGAAAACCATTTTTATCATATTTTATTTTTTCGAAAAATGGGGTGCAACAATTAGTTTATATGGAAAGTAGAATTAGAATTCTGGAATTTCTTTGTTAAGGAAGTAAAATTTCAGTTGTGTTTTGAGGGTTGTTTTTTTTTTTTCATTTTTGGGGGTTGTTATTAAGGGTGTTAAAACTTAGCTTTTATATTTTTTTCTGGGGTACGCACTTGATAAGGGAGGAATCTGGCACATGTACTACACAAGCTAATGCCCTTACGGAGTCCAAATTTTTTCATTTAAAAAATGAAGAATTTAGTAAGGACAAGTTATTAGTTGTTTATCTCAGTCCATAACTTTTGATGATTACAAAACAAATGGATGTTACTAATATTCTCTGATTAGACCTTTTTAGGATTAAAGCAAAACAAATTCAAATGCTAACATATGCTGAAATAGCTGTCGGACGCACAAAAAGACTGCATCGGCCGTCGAACAACCATTGAGTAATTTCGGACGCATGAAGAACCTACCCTCGGACGTCCGAAGATGATGAGCCAAGTTCTCTAAACTCACTGATCTCGATCGGACGTACAATACCTGAGTATCGGACGTCCGACAAAGTTACGACACTTCGGACGCAAAACATTGGAGGCACCGGACGTCTGAAAGAATTGAAAAAGAATTTTCTAGTTTTATATCATACCTTCAGACGCATTTTCTGGAGGTACCGGACGTCCTAAATATTTCAAGAAAAATTCTTGAACTTACTGCCTGCGTTGGACGCAGAAAACTAGCCTACCGGACGTCCGACACCACCAACGACTAGTTGACTCTTCAGCTGCCTTCTATCCATTGGTAGCATTAATTGAAAAATTTTTTGGTCTCTTTTAAATAGAATAAAGCTAACCACTTGAAATAACTTTTGCACATTGAGACTATATCAGATCTTAAGTGATTCAAGTGTGAGAATACTCTTTAAAGAAAATTTGTACTCTTAATTGTGTAATTTTCGATAAACTTTTCAAGTGTGTTTCAATTTCTTCAATAATGTCATTTTGTAAGAGTTATACGAGTGATAGTAAAACTTCTTTACTTGACTAAGTGCGGCTTGAGGAAAGGAGGAAGTGATCCTTCCTTTGTACACAAAAGATTGATTGTAAATTGATCAACTTGAAGAGTTTTGCTATATAAAGTGATTTTCAAATTCAAGTGGAGTTTGAAACTTGGTTTGCTATTATATCCTTTTATTTAATGTCTTGCAATATAAATTGTTTATTTCTTCTACTCCCAAGCACTTGTACTTTTTCATCAATTGCTCCATTGTGTGGTTTTTTAGAAAAAAAGGCAAGTTCTCGAAAAGTGACTCATAGCTTGACCAATTTTTTAAACCACCTAATTTACCCCCTTTTTAGGTTGTTTTCGATCCTTACAATTGGTATCAGATCTTGGTCTTCTAGAGATTAAGTTCAATCGATTTTGGAGTAAAAATGACAACCAACAATGCCATATTTTTTGAAGGACAATCTGTCACTAGACCCCCAATATTCAATGGATCAAATTATGTGAGTTGGAAGTAGATGATGATTATTTTCTTACAATCTATTGATATTGAGTTGTGATTTATTGTCAATGAAGGTCCATATGATACCTCTATTATTGATGAAATTACTCATAGGCCGAGACCAAAAATAAGGAGTGAGTTGACTGATGATGATAGAACTCATCTTACTTTAAATGCCAAGGCTATGAATGTATTGTACAGTGCTTTAGATTCAAATGAGTCTATTAGAGTCAAAGGCTGTAGATCTGCAAAAGGGATTTGGGATAAATTCAGAAAAATTTATGAAGGAAGTGAGAATGTGAGAGGACAAAAGAAGTCCATTCTGGTGACTAAATATGAATCTTTTAAAATGAAACCTCATGAAAACTTTGACAAGATGTATTGCAGATTCAATGATGTTATTAAGGATTTAGAAGTACTTGAAAAGAATTACTCTCTATATGAGAAGAACAGAAAAATTCTGAATATTTTATTCAATGATTGGGAGAATAGAGTGACCGCCATTGAGGAAGCTAAAGATCTAAATATCTTGCCCATTGAATCTCTTATTAATTTTCTAACTTCTTATGAGGTGAAACTCAAGTCCAAGATGTAGGAGAAAGAGTATTGCTCTAAAACCTTCACAAGATGAAGATGATTCAGCCTCCTTAGATGGAGATGACATGGAAGATGATGACAATGACATTGTACTCATCACAAAAAGTTTTAAAAGAATACTCAACAAGAGAAAATTTAGAAAAGGTGGACCCAACAATTCATTCCCAAATCAGTTCAACAACTTGAGAAATAGAGGAAAGATAGAGCTCAACAAAAAGCAAACTGATAAGTGCTTTGAATGCGGCTAATTTGGACACTATACAAATGAATGTCCAATAAAGAAAAAGAAGGAAAGCAAGGTTGAACGAAAATCAAAATTTAACAATTTTCAGATCACTTGGAATGACTGCAATTCAGAAAGTGAAGTCGAAAAAGAAAAGGAGTCTGCCCATATGACTTTTATGGCCATTGGTGATGAAGAGGTGAACCTGGTGAACATTATTAAGAAATCAAAGTGGTTCATAGATAGTGGATGTTCAAGACATATGACTGGTGATCTATCACAGTTCATCAAGTTCAAGCCAAAAACTAGCGAAAAGGTAACATTTGGAGATGATAACAAAGCTAAAAATGTTGGAATTGGTGATGTTGGTAAGAATGATCACACCTTTGTTCACAATATTCTTTTAGTTGACAATTTGAGTTATAACTTGTTAAGTGTTAGTCAATTGTGTGATAGGAATCTGTTTGTGTTATTTAAAAAGTATGAATGCCTTGTTCTTAACTCAATGTTCAACACTTTTTCAAAGGAAAAAGAGTTAATGACATTTATGTAGTTATCCTTGAAAAAGTTGATTCTTCTAATCTTAGTTGTCTCAAAATAGTAAATGAGAACCTCTGGTTATGGTATAAAAGGTTTTGTCATTTCAATATGGATCTGCTAAAAGAAATTTTCAAAAAGGAACTTGTTAGAGGGCTGCCAAAAATCAAATTTGAAAAGGACAGAATTTGTGATGCTTGCCAATTTAGATAATAAGTCAAAGTGTCTTTTAAACCCAAGAAATGTGTTTCTACTACAAAGTTTCTAGAACTCTTACATCTTAATTTATTTGGTCCTATACAAACAACCAGCTTAGGTGGTAAAAGATTTTGTTTTGTTGTTGTTGATGATTATTCTAGATACATTTGGGTGATATTTCTTGCACACAAAGATGATGCTTTCAAAAACTTTGTTTCACTATTTACAAAAGTTCAGAATCTGATTGGATTAAAAATCATCAAAATCAGAAGTGACAATGTCTCAGAATTTCATTTTTGTGGCTTTCCAAAATTTTGTAACAACAATGGTATTACATATAAATTTTCAATTGCAAGAGTTCCCCAACAAAATGGGATTGTTGAAAGAAAAAATAGAACTCTTCAAGAGGCTGCTAGAACCATACTAAGTGAGTGTAATTTACCAAAATACTTTTGGGATGAAACTATAAATACAGATTTCTATACCATGAATAGAGTTCTTTTAAAACCAATCTTGAACAAAACCTCTTATGAGCTGATATTTGATAAAAAGCCTGTTGTTAGATACTTTAAAGTCTTTGGTTGCAAATGGTTCATTTTAAACATCAAGGAACATCTCGAAAAGTTTGATAAAAAATCTGATGAGAAAATTTTCTTAGAATATTGTGAGAATAAGAAAGGTTTTAAGTCTATAATCGAAAGATTTTGATTATAGAGGAAGTTATACATATCATTTTTGATGAATCTAATGGTGACATTTCCATAAATAATGGTGAAGATGATGATGCAGGTATTCAAGAAAAACTAAAGAAACTCACAATCACTGACCAAGGCATTGCTTCACCAGAAAATGATTCAAAGGAAGATGAAACTTAAAACAGTCCAGCAAGGGAAGACAATGACAGAGACACTAGTACACCTAACGATTTTCCAAGAGCCTGAAAATTTGTTCAAAACCACCCTTAGGAGCTCATCATTGGTGATCCATCCGAGAAGGTCAAAACTCGTTCCTCTTCTAAACAACTGATGGAAATTTTTGCGTTAGTTTCACACTTTGAATCCAAAAATGTTGTTGATGCATTGAAAGATGAGAACTGGATTTTAACTATGGAAGAGGAGTTAAATCAATTTGAAAGGAACAAGGTGTGGACATTAGTTGCTAGACCACAAGATCATCCTATTATTATCACAAAGTGGATTTTTAGAAACAAAATAAATGACAAATGTGAGGTAGTAAGAAATAAAGTCAGACTTGTAGCCAAGGGATATACTCAAGAAGAAAGAATTGATTTTGATGAATCATTTGCACCCGTAATTAGGTTGGAATCAATTAGAATATTTTTTGTCTTTGCATGTTTCAAGAACTTTAAATTATTTCAAATGGATGTTAAAAGTACTTTTTAAAATGGATTTATAGATCAAGAAATATATGTTGATCAACCTCTTGGTTTTGAAAATGAAATATATCCATATCATGTATTTAAACTCTAAAAAACTTTGTATGGATTAAAACAAACTCCAAGAGTATGATATGAATGTTTGAGTGATTTTTGATTGAAAATGATTTTAAAAGAGACATTGTGGATACTATTTTTTTCACTAAGTAAAGTTTACGTGATCTTTTAATTGTGCAAATATATATGGATGATATTATATTTAGTACTAATAATGAGAAATTGTGCAAGAATTTTTCCAATATCATGTAAAAAAGAGTTTGAAATGAGCATGATGGGAGAATTAAATTTCTTCCTTAGACTCTAAGTGGTTTAAACTCGAGAAGAAATGTTCATCAATCAAACAAAATACACCAAGGAACTGCTCAAAAGATTTGGAATGGAGGATTCAAAGCAGGTTGGAACACCTATGTGCATATCTACCAAACTTGACAAGGATGAAAAGAAGTATAGAGATATGATTGGTAGTTTGCTTTACCTAACTGCTAGTAGAGCTGATATCATGTTTGCTGTGTGCTTATGTGCTCGTTTTCAGTCTTGTCCAAAAGAGTCTCATTTAAATGCAGTAAAAAGAATTCTTAGATATCTAAAAGGAACCTTGAATTTTGACCTATGGTATCCTAAGTGTCATTAACTTCTTTTGTGTGGATTCTCTGATACTGATTTCGGAGGTTGTAAAGTTGATAGAAAAAATACAACAGGTATATGTAACTTTCTTGGAAATTGCTTAGTATCCTAGTTTAGCAAGAAACAAAATGCTATTTCATTATCTACAACTGAAACAGAATATGTTGCCACTGGAGCTTGTTGTGCTCAATTATTATGGATGAAAAATACATTGAATGATTTTGGATTGGTGTATGATTGTGTGCCTATATATTGTGATAACACTAGTGCCATCAATTTGACAAAAAATTCCATACAACATTCTAGGATTAAGCACATAGACATAAAGCATTATTTTATTCGCGATCTTGTCAATAAGGGTGAAATTTGCATTTAATATGTTTGTTCTAAAGATCAAATTGCTGATATTCTCACAAAAATCCTACCACTGGATCAATTTGTGTATTTGAGAACAAAACTGGGCGTCTCACAAAAAGTATTCTAAAAATTTTTTGTCACTGTTTATCGGATGTCTAATGAGTTAGAACGGAAGTCCGACATTGTTCTTCATCATTTTTTCAGAAAAGTTTTGGTTCGGATGATTGTGTCAGACGCTTCACTTCATTCGGCCGTCCGACACACAAATGTTGCGTCTTATAAAGAAGTCATCTACTTCATTCAGTTCATTTATATCCTTAATCTCGGACGTAACCCTTCATTTCTCTCTCAAATTCAAAATTCAAAATTACTCTATCTTCCAATCAAATTCCAAGAAATTGATTCAACTGACATCATTACAATCCTATTGCCTGTTTACTATCCCTCACAACGTCTCCTAACTCCCAACTACCCCAAACATCTCAATTCACACCCGAAACCCTAACTTCTCAAAATCCATTCCTTGTGGTCGATTCAAACATCTATTGTAGTTCATATTGCACTCCTAGTCAATCTGATACGTATCTACACTACACTCTATCACAAAAACCAACTGCATTACATCTTGGTATAAATTAGAGGTGGTTCTGCGGGTGCCGGATGCACTTTTAGACTTAGAGATAATGAGGTTGAAATTGTAGAACCCTCCACCAGAGCATCCAAAAAGAGAACTGGAACTCGTGGTGGAATGGTGAAGCAACCTGGAAAGAAGAAACAGGATGCTGCAACTATTGATCCATCCCCTGAGCAGATGGAGGAGCATCAAATTGAAGAACAAAATGCTGAGAATCAGCAAACTCCTCAACCCTCTACCAGAAAGTCACCAAGGACAAGGTGTTCAGGATACTGGGTCAACTGCTAAACGAAGTGCAAAGAGGAAACGTACCTCAAAGGAACCAGAGGCTCAACCTGCCAAGGAACCTACCCCATTGCCAAAGTTCATCGATGCCGAGGCCAGAGATAGGTTCGAGTTGATTTCACAAAAAGGATTCATCACTCAAAGGTCTATCATTCCTTACGAATTTCGTAAGCTTGATCTCGAACCAGTTATTAAACTTTTTGAATTTCAAAAATGGATTCATCTTCTGACCATTCCCAACACCTTTTAACCTGATATGCTTCATCAATTTTTTGTAAATCTTAGAAAGGGTAATTCACACATAGAGCTTATCTCCAGAGTCAACTCTGTTGATATCACATTAACTCCTAATGTTGTCAATTCTGTCTTGAAAACCAGAATTGAAAATGTTTATAAAGGAAAAATTGTAAATTTCATCTCATATGAAGAATTTTCTTCTGATTACCATCGCTTTCACCTTGCTAAACTGATGACTTACTTTCACACTCATTCTAACACTCCTGCTGAGGTAAGATTGGAGAATCTCAATCCTCAAAACTTGATCATTTTTACCATTATTTCAAATCTGTTGGTGCCCACTGATGGTCATAGAACTGATGTAAACAAAATGGAGCTTTATCTGTTTTACTATTTTATTGAAAAAATCAAAATTGATTTTGGTTTTGTGATGTGCAAATTTTTGCTCAAAATCAGTTCTAATAGTCGTAGGAATCTTTCTTATGAAAAATTTTTAACCCCTATCTTTGCTCACTTTGAAATTTCCTTCACTGAGAAGTCACCTAAAGATAGTGCATCATCAGTTTTCTCAAAGGCATATTTTAAAAGAAAAAATTTGAAATTTTTTTAGGGCCATTGTTGTTATAAAAAAACTGTTTCAGAGTTTACGAGAAAAAACTTTCATGAAACTTCTGTTACTCCTAAGACCCCTTGTGATCAGTCCATGTATATCTCACCTTTCACCATTCACTCTAAAAAGTCAGCCAACAAATCTCTCTCATCCAACTCTGAAGTCATCTCTTTGCTTGAGGACATCAAACAACATATCCTACTCATTGAAGATGGTCTAATGATGACCATGTCACCCGACCAGCAGACTATCTTTATTGAGAAAAGGAATCTACTTGTGCCTCCCACTCCTGTAGATAATGAAAATATTCATAAAAAAGAACCAATAATCGAGCAAATTGAGCATACTCCTAGCACTGAAACTACTCCAGAGGCACATGCTTCCAGTTCTCAGTCCAAAGATAAAGGAAAGGCTCCAATTATTGAAGAGACAGCTGAAAAAGATGATGAAGAAACTGATGAGGAAGATCAAGTAGATCCTGAGCATTTTCGTCTGGCTAGGAGAAGACCTAGATAATCCAAAATAACTATATAGGCACTACTAGGCTACTACACTTCATGATTAGGATAATAGTTCATAGTAGGTTTTTGTATTTTTTGCACTTAAAGACAATTGGTGTGCTCTATCTTATGGATTTAACTCCTTTACTGGTCTGTAAAACTGTTTAGTTATCCTTTATGTTGAATGTTGCTTCTGTGGAATTTTTCCTTATTTTGGATGGATGTTACTTATTTTAGTTTATCTGGCAATATTAGTTTCTGGTTGATGTTGTTTTGGTTCTGGTTCTGGATGGATGATGTTGTTGTTCTACTGTGTTTTGTTTTATTATTTTGCTAAATTCTGTTTGGATGGTGTTCCTGTGTTTTTATCTTGCTGATAATACCTGGTGATAATTTTGGTGAGCCAATGATGTAAAATGATGACCACATTGCTAATAATGTGGATAATTTTACTGGTTGATTCAATGATAACAAAAAGGGGGAGATATGGATATGTAAATGGATATGAAATCTATATGTGAGGGGGAGTCATTTTAAGGGGGAGTGAACATTATATGGACATGTAAATGGATATGTAATCTATATGTGAGGGGGAGTCATTTTAAGGAGGAGTGAACATTATTTTGAGGGGAAGTTGTGAATAATCATGAGTGGACATTATTCTGAGGTGAAGTTGTGAATACTCCTTGGATGCATTAAGTAAGGGGGAGCTGTACCTAAAACTTTTTTACTCCATCCATTGTTTTGTCATCATAAAAAAAGGAGAGATTGTTTATCTCAATCCGTAACTTTTGATGATTACAAAATAAATAGATGTTACTAATATTCTCTGATTAGACCTTTTCGGGATTGAAGCAAAACAAGTTCAAAGGCTAACATATGCTGAAATAGCTGTCGAATGCACAAAAAGACCGCATTGGCCGTTCGACAACCATTGAGTAACTTCGAACGCATGAAGAACCTACCCTCGGACGTCCGAAGATGATAAGCCAAGTCCTCTAAGCTCATTGACCTCGATCGGACATACAACACTTGAGTACGGGACGTTAGACAAATGTTACGACTCTTCGGACACAAAACATTGGAGGCACCAGACGTCTGAAAGAATTGAAAAAGAATTCCCCACTTTTACATCATACCTTTGGACTCATTTTTTGGAGGCACCGAACGTCCTAAATATTTCAAGAAAACTTCTTGAATTCACTGCCTACGTTCGGACGCAGAAAACTAGCCTACCAGACGTCCGACACTACCAATGGCTAGTTGACTCTTCAACTGCCTTCTATCCGTTGGTAGCATTAATTGAAGAATTTTTTGGTCTCTTTTAAATAGAATAAAGTCAACCACTTGAAATAACTTTTGCACATTGAGACTACATCAGATTTTGAGTGATTCAAGTGTAAGAATACTCTTTAAAGAAAATTTGTACTCTTAATTGTGTAATTTTCAATAAGTTTTTCAAGTGTGTTTCAATTTCTTCAATAGTGCAGCTTTGTGAGGATTATCCGAGTGATAGTAAAACTTCTTTGTTTGACCAAGTACGG
This sequence comes from Coffea arabica, assembly GCF_036785885.1. NCBI lineage: Eukaryota > Viridiplantae > Streptophyta > Magnoliopsida > Gentianales > Rubiaceae > Coffea > Coffea arabica. Next base: position 30,755,938 of record NC_092330.1, read on the forward strand.
CTTGGGGCGAGAAGGAAGTGATCCTTCCTTTGTACACAAGAGATTGATTGTAAGTTGATCAACTTGAAGAGACTTGCTATATAAAGTGATTTTCAAACTCAAATGGAGTTTGAAACTTGGTTTGCTATTTTATCCTTTTACTTACTGTCTTGCAATATAATTGTTTATCTCTTCTACTCCCAAACACTTGTGTTTTCTTATCAATTGCTCCATTGTGTGGTCCTTTAGAAAAGAAGGCAAGTTCTCAAAAAATGACTCGTAGCTTGACCAATTTTTTAAACTACCTAATTCACCCCCTCTTAGATTGTCTTCGATCCTTATATTAGTAGCAGAAAATCTAATCTAATTTCAAATTACCTGTAGAAGCAATTGCATGAATTCTAAAAGAGAAAAAAATGTCCATAGCAGTGACAAGAATCAGCTTACATCTCATGAATTAGGCTCATCTCCATTAACTGGAAAAGATTTTCTCTGCATTATACCAAAATAAATATAATTATAATATTATTATTGAAAATCAAACCATCCACATTATGTTTCTCTAGTTGTTTATAGTATATGCAATGATTGAATTAAATAAATTAAATTTTACTATTGGATTAAACTTTACAACTTTCACCATAATTTTGACCCATTTTACACTATCAAAAATTTGTGTGCAAATTGAATAATAAAACATTTATAGATGAGCTTATTTTTTAGTATGTTGATCTACTTGTGGAAATAAAATTATTAACACAAATAAATCATCGTGAAAAAATTCAGTTATATAAATGTTGTTGAAAATATGTGATCTGATATTATGAAAAGATTTGATATTGTAAATATTAGAAAAGATTTAATTATAGTATCATATGATTATAGTATCATGTATTAATTAGGTATCATATGATTATAGTATCATATATTAATTAGGTAGTAAATTGATTTAGATTAGCATCATTTTAGGATCTAAATTAGGTTACACTTGTGCATATATATTTGTATATTGTGTAGTCCAAAGATATGAAAAAGAGTATTTTCTCTTCCTTTTTCTTAGTTTTCATGGTATCAGAGTTTTAGACTCTGTTATCAGTTTGTCTTTTTACGTGACCCTATTGAATCACTTTTAAGTCTTTCTTGTGTGAATTATAATGGCAGATATGAAAGGTAGTAGTAGAGAGATGAAAACAGTAATTTCTGATATTATTCCTACAACATCAAAAATTATTGAACACAAATTGAGTGAAATTTTTTTTTATTGGAGTAAAACTATTCGGATATATCTGCGCAGCATCGATAGAGATGATCATCTCACTGATGACCCGCTCGTTGATGGAGAAGAAAAAAAAGTTTGGCTAAGGGAAGATGCAAAACTATTTTTGCAGATCCAAAACTCTATTGATAATGAGATAGTCAGTCTCATTAATCATTGTGAGTTTGTTACAGATCTTATGGATTATTTGGCTTTCTTGTATTCTGGTAACGGTAATTTAAATCATATATATGATGTTTGCAAGGAATTTTACCTTCCAGAAAAACAGCAGAGATCCCTTACAGAATATTTTATGGATTTTAAACGTGTGTATGAGGAATTGAATTCTCTCCTTCTTTTTAGTACTGATGTAAAAACTCAACAGTCTCAACGGGAACAAATGGCTGTAATGAGTTTTCTTGCAGGATGACCAATTGAGGTTGATACTGTTCGAACACAAATTCTCTCTAACCCAGAGATTGTTTCCCTCCATGACACTTTCACACGAGTGTTGAGAACCGAGGGATCTTTGTCTACTTTCAATGTTACTAGTGCTCTCGTAAGTCGAAGTGGAGCTGGTCGAGGAAATAATGATAGAAACAGTGGCAAAAATGGGACTAGTGGGATTGCTGGTCATGGACAATACAATTCAAATTAATGACTCCATTATCACTGTAAGAAACCAGGCCATACCATACGTACGTGTTGGGTCCAACAGCAGCCCTCGTTTGCAAATTTCGCAACCCAGAAAAACAATTATGTGCCTTCTGACAAATCCATACTCATCTCTGCTGATAAGTTTGCCCATTTTACTGAGTTCCAGGCCTCACAAAAATCTGCTAACCCATCTTCTAGTATCAATTCTCCTTCTATTGATCACTCAGGTAAACCTACTACATGCCTTGTGTCATGTTCCAACAAATAGGTTGTAGACACCAAATTTTGATTTTATTTTTTTATTATTAGTTTATTAATATTTATTTTAGTTTGGTTTTACTGATCTCATTTTAGACATTTTAGCATAACAAAAAAAAAAGAAAAAAAAAAGAAAATTCAATCAAAGGGACAAGAATCATACACATAAGCCTATTTTGGGGTTTAAAATCTTGGCCCTTCATATTAGGTTGAGTTGTTTTGAGGTGCCTTTAAAAAGATGAAAGAGCCGCAAGTCAAGGGAGGGGAGGCGACAAAAAGAAAAAACTGGTCTGATGGCTCAAGGGGGAGAGAAAGAAAAGAAAAGGAAAAAGGGCGGCGCACAAGATGAAGGCTGGAGCGAGAGAAGGGAGCGGCAGCTAGAAGAGAGCTAAAGAGAGACTATCGGACATAGAAACAAAAGGGGGAAAACCAGAAAAACAGAGGCGGACGGCTGCGAAGGGAAAAAAGGGGGTGAAAGAGGAAACAGAGGGAAGTGGATTGCAACGTCTGGGTTTGGGGGCGGAGCAAAACAGAAAAAGAAAAAACAGAGGGCAAAAACAGGGCAAGGCAGCGGAAGAAATGGGGAAGGAGCTACGGCTGAAACAGAAAGGCCGAGGAAGGCCGAGAGGGGTTTGGGGGCTCGAGGAACAGAGCTAAAAGAAAAACAGAACCAAAGAAAGGCTGAAAAACAGAGGGGAAGAAAAGGGGTCTGAGCGAGGAAGAAAGAAATCTGGAAAAAGAGATTGCCGAACGGAATCCACCAGTTCGCGTCTGCTGCCGCTGCTGTCCGCCATCGCCACCAGCCGCCTGCTCAAGAACCGGAGCCACCACCACCAGAACCCACCGTCACCGCGCAGCGAAGCTCATTGAGAAGCCATTGTAAGTTGGTTTTCTCCTTTTCAGTTCAGTCTTCATTCAAACGGACAAAAAGTTTTTAGAGTATGTTTGTTGGGGTATGCCGTGAGCATGTTGTCTCAATTTCATGTTGGTTGTTCGAATACACGTGCTTTGTATGTTGATTGGACTGGAATTTCTGAGTCTCTGACAAATTTCTGGGTCAATTATAGTTTAAATGCATCAAAGAATCAATGAATTTTCTAATACCCCTAATCTGTTCGACGAAATGCCTGAGCTGAAAATTCTTATTGGAGGATGCCTTGTTTACATTTTCGTGTGGAGAAACCGTTTGAGTTGGCCGATTCGCGTCCTTACGCTTAAGAAACTTTGCTGAATTGTTGTCTTCCATTTCTCTATTTCTCACGTTTCGGGATTGAATGAACTCGAATTGAATTTGTGTGACTTTCGTGTTGATTATAAAGGGCCAGAATTAAAACTGTTTCTTTTCGGATTTGCTCTGGTTATAAGAACAAAAATGGCGAATTGATGTTTGAGAAGAAGACCGTTGGTCTGCAATCGTAATTGTGGCCCTTCCATTCTGCTTCTTGGTAATCTAACCCCAAAGTTTTAAAACTTCACAATTCGACCTCAAAGCTTTTATCAATCCTTCAGATAAGTCCTCGTATGAATTGTTTTTTTTGAACCCCAAAAATGGAAGAGTTGAATTTATTTCATCCTTTTAGATATTACTCATCTTTAATATTTTTAAGCAGTCTTTTGGGGTAGATTAATTCTTGTTTTTAGGTCATAATTGTGGCTTAAATAATTTTAGTTGATTTGTTATCTTGTTGGGCCTAAACTTATGTTTGGCTAATGATATTTGGCTGGGTTTGTGTAAGAGGGTTCAATTTATTTTTGGGTTTTTGGTTTGGGCCAGAGAATCATGACCCATCTGTTTGGTTGGCTAATTTTGGGCCAAAATAGTTAAACTAGCCCATCTGTTTTTGCTTGGGTTTTCGGTTGGGTTAGGAAGGTTCGGCCCAGACGAACAAATAAAATGGCCCATTCCCTTTTGTTCTGAATTTCCATTGGGTTGGGAAGCTTTGGCCCAAACAAATAAAGGAAACGGCCCAATGGTTTGGTCCATTAAGAAACCAGGAATTGTATTTGCAGATCAGTCCCTGTACTTTTCTTTAATTTCACTATGGCTCTACAAACTTTCGATGCTTTCAATTAAGTCCCAGGTTTAATTACAAATGGGTTCCTAAACTTTATTTTTCTTTAATTTTGATCCCAAAACTTTGTTAATGTTTGCAATCAAGTCTCTTATTCTTTTGACTTCTTAAATGTGGTTTGTTGACATGATTTAATTGATTCAAATTCATGTTTATTTTTATCCTTTGTGATTATTTGCCAAATAAATTGGTACCTTGACCTTTTCTTTTATTTTGGAGGATAAATAAGCGACTTCACTCCATTAGGGCTCTAATTCAAGGGAGGTACACCCTAATCCCTTATTTCTTACTATATTTGACTCTACGTGCCTTATGTGACTTTACATGTTTGATTTTATGCGTCTTGAATGTTTTTATTCATTTCATTTATTTATTTACTTTATGGGCTTTGTACATTTATTTTAGTTCGAATTGATTATTTGATGGCACTCGAATGCCAAATTTGTAATAGTTAGGTATTTATTATTTAATTCATTTCCCTTTTAGATTGTAATAGGGCCTCCCCAAGTGTAATAGTTAGGGGTTCCTTTACTTCATTTGCCTTGCGTAATTTGCATGCCTATGTGTTATGTGTTACTTGCTTTAATTAGGTTCTTGCATCTAGTCAAGTATGCTAAGTGTTATGTGCTATGTGTTTATAGGTGATTGACATAGGTCATCGATTCCGGTGCAATAGATCATATGACCGGTAATAAAAGTATCATCTCCTCTTTTAATCCTAACAAAGATCATCCGAATGTTACTTTGGCTGATGGGTTATGTGCTTCAGTTGTGGGTTCTGGTATAGCAATTTTTGTGTCATCTATCCTCTTATATTCAGTTTTATGCTTACCTAATTTTTCGTTTAATCTACTCTCAGTCAGTAAAATTACAAAAGCCCTCAAGTGCTCTGTCTCATTCTTTCCTAAATATTGTGTTTTTCAGGATCTTATGATGGGGAAGATTATTGGTAAAAGACGTGAGTCTAGCAGCCTGTATACATTTGAAACCCCTTCATCGAAAGTGCTGAAACCTGTTGCATGTTCCTCCACCTTGACTTCGCTTGAAATTCACTGTCGTTTGGATTATCCATCTCTACCCACTTTGAAGAAGTTGTGTCCAAATTTTTAGAATTTATCCTATTTAGATTGTGAATCATGTCAATTTACCAAGCATCATCATTTGCCTTACTTGCCCAGAATCAATAAACGGGTTTCATCCCCATTTGAATTAGTGCACTTTGATATATGGGACCCTTGTCCAATAGTATCTAAGTCTGGTTTTAAGTGTTTTGTTACCTCTATTGATGACTACTCTCGTGTTACTTGGTTATATTTAATGAGAAGTCGTTCAGATTTATTTAATATCTTTTGTTCCATTTGTTCTGAAATAAAAACACAATTCAATGTGTCTGTCCGCATTTTGCGAAGTGATAATGCAAAAGAGTACTTTTCTAAACCCTTTAATTCATATATGTCAGAAAATGGAATCTTTCACCAATCTTCATGTCCTGACACACCACCACAAAATGGTGTTGTTGAAAGGAAAAATAGGCACTTATTAGAAATTGTTAGAGCCCTTATATTTCACATGAAGGTTCCTAAGCAATTTTGGGTAGATGCGGTTTCAACAACCTGTTTCTTAATTAATCGCATGCCATCTTCTGTGCTTGCTGGTGAGATTCCTTATTCAATTTTGTTTCCAACCCAATTTTTATTCCTCATTGAGCCACGCATATTTGGATGTACTTGTTTTGTTCATGATACCCGACTTCAAGTGTCTAAATTAGATCCCAAATCTCTCAAGTGTGTGTTTTTGGGTTATTCATATCTTCAAAAAGGGTATAGATGTTATTTTCCAAGTTTAGATCGTTATTTCGTCTCTGCTGATGTTACATTTTTTGAGGCGCATCCATTTTTTCTTGAGTCTAATGTCTATAGTAATTAGGGGGAGGGAGATGATATTCTAGTCTGCACTGTTACAACAACTGTTCCTACAAGACCATCGATCATTCAAGTGTATTCTCGTCATCCTCAACACATAGACTCACATCTTCCAACACCTTTTCTGTCTACAGATCCGAGTCCTGATTCACCGCTTCCTGAGCCTCTAGATTCCAGTCTTGATTTGCCTATTGCTTTAAGAAAAGGTAAAAGACAGTGCACTTACCCAGTTTCATCATTTGCTTCATACGACCATTTGTCTCCCTTCTTGCGTTGTTTTACTCCTTCCTTAGATTTAATATCTCTTCCTCAACGCTTATCTAAGGCTTTGGAACATCTTGGTTGGCGGGCTGCTATGGAGGAAGAAATGATGGCCCTAAATAATAATGGTACTTGGGATTTGGTTCATCTACCAACAAGTAAGAAACCTATTGGCTATAAATGGGTGTTTGCTGTAAAAGTCAATTCTGATGATTCTGTTGCTCGCCTCAAAGCTCGTCTTGTTGCAAAAGGGTATGCTCAGATATATGGGGTGGATTACTCAGACACGTTTTCTCCTGTAACAAAACTCACATCTGTTCGATTATTTATTTCCCTTGCTGCTACTAATAATTGACCTTTGTACCAGTTAGATGTTAAGAATGCATTCCTTCATGGGGATTTGCAAGAGGAAATTTATATGGAACAATCACCTGGATTTGCTGCTCAGGGGGAGTTTGGTAAGGTTTGTAGACTCCGAAAATCACTATATGGTTTAAAACAGAGTCCTCGTGCTTGGTTTGTAAGATTCAGTCAGGTGGTTCAAGAGTTTGGCATAAAAAAGTGTAATTCTGATCATTCTGTCTTTGATCAACAATCTGAAGTTGGTATTATTCTATTAGTGATTTTATATTGATGATATTTTTATTACTGGTAATAACAATGCAGATATTGTAGCTTTTAAAAATTTTCTTCAATCGCACTTTCAGACAAAAGATTTGGGTATATTGAAATACTTTTTAGATATTGAGGTTACAAGATGTAAACAAGATATCTTCTTATGCCAAAAGAAGTATGTTCTTGATCTTTTGAAAGCAACAAGAAAGCTAGGTGCTAAGCCATGCAGTGCACCAATGATCCCCAACATGCAACTTGCAGCAGATGATGGGGAGTTATTCTCAGATCCTGAAATGTACCGGAGATTAATGGAAAAGTTGAATTATCTTACTGTGACTCATCCAGATATTGGATATCCGGTTAGTATTGTGAGTCAATTTATGTTCTCACCAAGAACCACCTATTGAACAGTTTTAGAGCAAATCTTATGTTATCTTAAAGGAGTTCCAGGACGTGGTATACTATATGGTAATCATGGTCATTCTCATGTTGAATGCTTCTCAGATGCGGATTGGGCAGGTTCTAAAATTGATCGAAAATCTATAACTGGATATTGTGTCTTCGTTAGAGGTAATTTGGTATCATGAAAAAGTAAGAAACAAAGTGTAGTATCTCGCTCTAGTGCAGAGTCTGAATACCGGTCTATGGCACAATCCACTTGTGAGCTTATATGAATACATCAATTATTGTGTGAGGTGGGAATCAATAATTCACTTCCAATGAAGTTATGGTGTGACAATCAAGCTGCTCTTCATATAGCATCAAATCCAGTTTTTCATGAGAGAACAAAGCATATCGAAGTTGATTGCTACTTTGTTCGTGAAAAAATTCAGCAAACTTGATCTCAACCAGTCATGTGAGAATTGGAGAACAGTTAACTGATATTTTCACTAAACCTCTAAATGGTCCGAGAATTGATTACATTTGTGACAAGATGGGCATGATTAACATCTATGCTCCATCTTGAGGGGGAGTGTTGAAAATATATGATCTGATATTATGAAAAGATTTGATATTGTAAATATTAGGAAAGATCTGATTATAGTATCATATGATTATAGTATCATGTATTAATTAGGTATCATATAATTATAGTATCATATATTAATTAGGTAGTAGATTGATTTAGATTAGCATGATTTTAGAATCTAAATTAGGTTACATTTGTGTATATGTATTTGTATATTGTGTAGTCCAAAAATATGAAAAAGAGTATTTTCTCTCTCTTTTTCTTAGTTTTCAAATATAAAAAAAATGAATAGATAAATGGAGAAAAAAGAGTAAGGGATAGGATCTCAATCCAAATCTTATAAGATACAAGAAGAATCACTCTGTAGAAACTTCCTTAATGTAGGGATTTCCGAAAATTAAGGGGTAACAAGGTCTTAGGTGAGTGGCACAAATATCCTAAATTACACATTTTAGATCCAAGTTCCAGAAAGTGCACAAGGTCGCAATTGTATCCAATCTTTTATTGGCTATTCTTGATAACTGCTTATTTTTCTTCTTTTTTCAATGAGTTAACTATAGAAAAACCTAGTCTTTTCTATCATTATCTGAAAAATCTACAATAATTCTCAAAAGAATCTAAGGAGTATCATGAGTGATAATCTTTTTCCAACTTAGAATAGGCCGTAAAAGAAGTTGAAAGTAGAAGATGGTGCCCCAAAACAGCTTCTTGATTGACCAAAAAAGTTGAGTCATATTTAAAAAAAAATTAAACATAGTTTCAATACGAGAGCCATAGAACATTTATAGTGAAATGCAATATAAGTATGAAGGATGTCCAAAACTTGGTCGGTCCAACCGATTCAAACAAATAGTATACGCACAATTCTAGAAATTGCACAAGCGACTTGATACTACTATACTGCATCAAAAAAAAAAATTTTGTTGACAAGGAAATTCATAGTCACTATTCAAGAATGCGAACTAGATAAATATTGCACCAAAATTTGTTTGCACATCAGCCAGAAACATTAAGGAAATCCCAGAATATCTTTAAGAAGATCTTACCAAATGAAAGGTCATGGCCAATTTAGTACTTATTATCAATCCAATGTTTCCCGACTGTCGTAAGCTAACATATGGCAAGGTCCAAGACCTCCCTAGCAGTCTAGTTCAGAGCCTTCCCAAAAAGTTTATTTCTGAGTTCACAAAAACATATGCAAGAAATAATAGCATAATAATTACATGAATAATTTCTAGATTTATAATTTGAGATTACTAATTTTGCTATGAAACCAAAATGTCACAAACTTACATATTTTCTTAAAATTTTGAAAATTCAAACTAATACGGTTCACATTCAAATTCAAGTCGGATACAATAGTCCACGAGTGAGTTCAAAATTACAGGATCTCTATCGCATATTAAAAGATCTAAAATTTCACCAAATATCTAGTTTCAGTTTTCAAACATAGTGGGCAAATATAATAGTAATGAAACTCATTTCAAAGCACAAGAATTTCAAAAATATTTTCTAAGGAATACTCACCGTGGAGTTTTGGACTTAATTTACGTACTAACAAAATCAGTGGAGCATTCGGTCTCTATCTTTCTTTACTGACCTCTCACACTCTATCAATTTGCCTAGGATTCTTGCCACTTTTATAATAATTTCTACTCCCTTCAAAACATTACTTGAAAATAATGAGAAAATTTTACAACCCCTTTTATTTAATTCCCCAAACTTGATCGCTAACGCTTATTACATCCGTTTATTCTTTACAAAATCCTCACATGCAATTTAATTGAACTCGTAGAAATTAAATTGGTTATTATTTCTTATTATTTCCTCTTTGTAATAGTTAATTCCCTAAACTCCATTAAGGTCCTCAATTAGGAAAAATGCCCAATTCAATCCTTCAATTGTTCATTAGAGTCATTTTAATCCCCCAATTTTTTTCGGACTAATTTAGTCCTTAATTTATAATTTTGTAGCTAATTTGATCCTTTTGCAGTGACGCTGCCAATTAAAATAGTTCTAGCACAAAAACTACCCGTTAATCAAAGGCAATTTTGTAACTACAAGCCAACCTTATTTTAAAGGGATAATATCAGATACCTCCCTTGAGATTTCTCCTATATTACTTGGCATCACTGAGGTTTCAAAAATATGACTTACCTCCTCTAGTAAATGGAGCTCAAATTAAAAAAAAAAAAAGAAACAAAAGTCGCATTATTCTCTTTCCTTATTTTTTCAATATTCTCTCTTACTCATTTTTTGGATGACTATGCAGTTTTCTATTTGTATTGAATTTTTTTATCTTTAAATTTTTATAATTGTGATAGAGTGGGATATAATTTATTTTTTATTTTGAGTTCATTTTTATAATGATCAGTACAATTTAAAATTTGGGCACAAGTTGAGAAGAAGTTGGAAAAAAATGATAAAGTTTATAAGAAATCGATTTTGAACATATAGAGTTAAATTAGTCAATTGTATTTCTTTGCAAATATCTTCTTTATTTTTCAAAATATATTTTATGGATTATAGTTTTATGATGTGGTAATACTATTAGAAATTGATTTTCAAATGATGGTTTTCACAAAGCTTTCTAGGAGCATTTTTATTTAGTAAGTAGAAGGGTAATTTAGGATTTTTAAAAATTTTGTTACACAAATAACAAAAGTAAAAGAGGTGAATGATATTTTAAAACTTTAAGGGTGCCGGATGATATTAAGAGAAATTTGAAACCTCGAGGGAGGTTTCTAACATTATCCCTATTTTAAAACAAAGAAAGACGAAAACGTTCTATTAGAGAGTGTAGAGAAATAAATTTTCTTTTAAATTGGGGATCATAATGGAAATTGACAATTTTGCCTAAGAAACAAAACCCGAATTGCAACATTTTCCTCCGCCTTCCTCTTCTTTTCCAGCTTATTGCCAATTCCCGCTATCGATCGGAACTCTTCTCCCTCACATGCGAGCAAATGCAAAAAATAATACAAGCATAGTGGCCCAATAAAAATCAAGAAAAAGATATAAAAGAAAACAATTTTTATAAACGGAAAAGGGATCTTTGCCAGCGGCAACGTAGAACCAACCATTTCCATCAGCACCTCTAATCACGCAGTAGACGTCAAATGACAAGCATAGACTCATTTTCCCTATTAGTTTTCCGTTCTGGAATTTTCATGAACAGTTGGAGTGCACAACAGACATATAAATTGTCTCACTGATCATGTGATGTCTAGCCCAGCCCAAATTCGGTCAATCTAGTCATTCTTACATAAATAGCATATTTATATTAAGAACTGACGGAATAAAAGGACGACGGCTGGCTGAATCTTTGGTTCATCTTTTGGGTTGCATGATTTGACCACATCTAAAGGTTTGAGGTTAGTGGAAATTCTCTGCAAATGCTTAAGTGTTGGAATAGTTTGTGAATTGAAATAGAAATAAAGTTTGGCAAATTCAAAATACTGGACAAAAAAAAATGCTTAAATGTAGCCTCTTGATAATCATTATAGTGAGGAATCGGTTTTGGCATGTTTTCGTCCATTAAAGGAGGCTAACTGCAATCTCTTGATGATCATTATAGTGAGGAAATGGTATTGGCATGTTTTTGCCCATTAAAGGAGACTAAAGCAGTCTTTTGATGATCATTGAAGGGAGGAAATTGCAACCCTTTAGTTTTGATGTCTTTTGGGTTGTCTTTTCTACATAAATGAAAAGTTTTTAGTAAAAAACAAAAAAAAAAAACTTAGCCATTTGGATCCTTTGTTAGAAAAGACATTTTGGTTTTGCTGCTAAAAGTTCTTCATTCTTGTTATATCCTAGAGGTATATTACCTTAACCTAGAAACAAACTACCAAGTGTAGTAGGGGCAATAAACACCTTAAAAATAATGTTTGTACACGTCTCAAATATTATCAACAAAACTCCTTTTGTTGTAAAACTAATAAAAATAAACCACTATAATAAGGATTGAAATATTAGAGAAAGAAGTAGAGGAATAGAGAATAATTTCTTCTTATTTTCAACTAATGAAAAGTCATCTCAAGAGGTGCCAAAGTATCTCTATATATAGGTACTATAAAATTAAAGGTACATCAACTCTATTAAACACTCATTATTATAAGAACACGAATAGTCTATAAAACGATTCTTCCAATACATGAATAGGTTTATAGATTGAAACCATTCATCCATTGTAACCTTTTACATAATGTAGCAATAAATTATGAATTAATCCCTTTGAGATCAATGAATTATAAATTAGTTCTCTTGAGAATACAAATGAACATCCACACCTTTAATTGTTTCATAACACTCCTCCTTGGATGTCCATTACACAAAAAATATTCTTTGTTAAAACTTTACTAGGAAAAAACCCATCGGGAAAAAAATTCTAGTGAAGGAAATAGATTACACTATTCCCGTGTATTAATTTCTCCCTCTGATGTAAACATCATTTGAGATCTTTCAATCGTCGTATTCCAATATTTTTCATCGATTTCTCAAATGTTGCAGTCGGCAATGCCTTGGTAAATATATTTGCCAAATTATTTTCTGATTGGATTTGTTGCACATCAATTTCATCATGTTTTTTGCAAATCATTAGTAAAAAAGAATTTTGGTGAAATATATTTCGTCCTATATCCTTTAATATATTCTCCTTTCAATTGGGTTACACAAGCTGTATTATCTTCATATAATATAGTTGGAGAATTTTCTTTTTTGGAGGATAACCTACAATTCTTTCAGATGTAATGGGTCATTGATCTTAACCAAACATATTCTCGACTGGCTTCATGAATTGCTATTATTTCAGCATGATTCGATGAAGTGGCAGCTAATGATTGCTTTGTAGATCGCCAAGAAATAGTTGTACCTCTAGATGTAAATAGATAATCAGTCTGACATCTTGCTTTGTGCGGGTCAGATAAATATCCAGCATCAGCATAACCAACCAATTCAGATTTGGATTTATTTGAATAAAATAAACCAAAATCAATTATTCCTTAGAAATAGCGAAAAATATGTTTAATACCATTCCAATGTCGTTTTGTGGGTGAGAAACTAAATCTTACTAATAAATTCACTGCAAATGATATATCAGGTCTTGTACAACTCACAAGATACATAAGTATATTAATTGCACTGAGATATGGTACTTCAGAACCAGGTATCTCTTCATCTTCCTCTCGTGGTCTAAAAAGATCCTTATTAGGATTTAGTGATCTGACAACCATTGGGTACTTAATGTATGTGTTTTATCCATATAAAATTGCTTTAATACTTTCCGGGTATAAGTAGTTTGGTGGACAAAAATTTCACCTTTTAAATGTTCAATTTGTAAACCAAGACAGATTTTTGTCTTTCCAAAATCTTTGATCTCAAATTCCTTCTTAAAAAATTCAACAATATTTTGAATCTCTTCAGAAGTTCCAATCAGATTTAGATCATCAACATATACAACAATTATCACAAAATTTGATCTATTTTTCTTGATAAAAACACATGAACATATTGGATCATTTGTATAACCTTCTTTAGTTAAACATTCATTGATGCGGTTATACCACATACGTTCAGATTGTTTGAACCCATACAAAGAGCTTTGTGATTTAATAGAATAAATATCTTCAGAATTTGATTTGCATGCTTCAGGTATGTTTAATCCTTTGGGGATTCTCATATAAATATCATTTTCAAGATGTTCATATAAATATGCAGTAACGACGTCCATTAAATGCATATCCAATTTTTCATGTACCACAAAACTCACAAGATATCTAAATGTGATAGTATCCATTACAGGTGAATACGTTTCATCGTATCAAACCCAGACCTTTGTGAAAATTCTTAGGTTACAAGTCTTGTTTTATAATTCACAATTTCATTTTTTTCAAATTTTTTATCACAAATACCCATTATATCCTACTGGCTTTACACCTTTAGGTGTTTGGACTACAGGTCCAAAAGTTTTTCCTGTAACTGTGATGACTCGAAAATTTACTCAAATTTTCTTATAATTCTCTTTTATTTTGAATAAACTATTTTATAATTCCTTTACTACTACTTTACTTTCTCATTTGTTGTAATATATAAGAGAATCGAGAGTTTTACCTTTATTTTTACAGTTAGCATAAATTAGGGTTTTACATATTTTAGTAGTGTGATTAAGTGGTGAGCTGTGTGTACTAAATTTGGTGGATAAAAGTGAGTATTAGGTGAGAGAAAATGTGTGATTAGAAGTGCTAATAATAAATTAGTGAATCATAAATTAAAACGCAAGTACGAGAGAGTTAAGGAGCTTGAACCGACGCACACCATTTGCTACCAATTGAGTGCACCACTTGAACACTAGTTTATTATCTTAATCTCCTTGTTATTAATTGAGCAAAATCAGCTCTAAATATCTCCTTATAGCAGCCGAAATTTTGGACCAAAGAAAAGAGAGAAAAGAATAAATTTGACCTTAAATCATAGTGTGACACTTGTTGGAAATTTAGTAAACTTTGACCAAGCAAATTTCCTTCCTTCATATATTTCTTCTTGGGTCACTTTCTTTCTTATTTCTTCATGGTTTCACCGAGCTTTAAGAGGGAAAAAACAAGAGAGAAAACGTGTGATGACTTGAAATTTTGCTCATATTTTCTTATAATTTTCTTTTATTTTGAATAAATTATTTTATAATTCCTTTACTACTACTTTACTTCCTCATTAGTTGTAATATGTAAGAGAATCGAGAGTTTTACCTTTATTTTTATAGTGAGCATAAATTAGGGTTTTTCTATATTTTGGTAGTGTGATTAAGTGGTGAGCTGTGTGTACTAAATTTGGTGGATAAAAGTGAGTATTAGGTGAGAGAAAATGTGTGATTAGAAGTGCTAATAATAAGTTAGTGAATCATAAGTTAAAACGCAAGTACGAGAGAGTTAAGGAAAATAGGCTTGAACCGACGCGCACCATTTGCTACCGATTGAGTGCACCACTTGAACACTACTTTAATATCTTAATTTTCTTGTTATTAATATCTCCTTATAGCAGCCAAAATTTTGGACTAAAGAAAAGAGAGAAAAGAAAAAATTTGACATTAAATCATAGTGTGACACTTGTTGGAAATTAAGTAAACTTTGACCAAGCAAATTTCCTTCCCTCTTGTCTTTCTTCTTGGCTCTAGCTCTTCCTTATTTCTTCATGGTTTGGCCGAGCTTTAGGAGATAAAAAACAAGAGAGAAAACTTGCAACATTACTTGAAATAATAATAATTTGATCTTGGCTCTTTTATAATAATTTCTACTCCCTTCAACATTACTTGAAAACAATGAGAAAATTTTACAACCCCCTTTATTTAATTCCCCAAACTTAATTGCTAACGCTTATTACATCCGTTTATTCTTTACAAATTCCTCACATGCAAGTTCATTGAACTCGTAGAAATTAGATTGGTTATTATTTCTTATTATTTCCTCTTTGTAATAGTTAATTTCCTAAACTCCATTAAGGTCCTCAATTAGGGAAAATGCCCAATTCAATCCTTCAATTGTTCATTAGAGTCATTTTTATCCCCCAATTTTTTTTGACTAATTTAGTCCTTAAATTATAATTTTGTAGCTAATTTGATCCTTTTGCAGTGACGCAGCCAATTAAAATAGCTCTAGCACAAAAACTACCGGTTAATCAAGGGCAATTTTGTAATTACAAGCCAACCTTATTTTAAAGGGACAATATCAGATACCTCCCTTGAGATTTCTCCTATATTACTTGGCATCACTGAGGTTTCAAAAATATGACTTACCTCCTCTGGTAAATGGAGCTCAAATTTTTAAAAAAAAAAAAGATACAAAAGTCACATTATTCTCTTTCCTTTTTTTCTAATGTTCTCTCTTACTCATTTTTTAGATGACTATGCAGTTTTCTATTTGTATTGAATTTTGTTATCTTTTGATTTTTATTATTGTGATAGAGTGGGATATAATTTATTTTTTATTTTGAGTTCATTTTTATAATGATCAGTACAATTTAAAATTTGGGCACAAGTTGAGAAGAAGTTGGAAAAAAAATGATAAAGTTTATAAGAAATCGATTTTGAACATATAGAGTTAAATTAGTCAATTGTATTTCTTTGCAAATATCTTCTTTATTTTTCAAAATATATTTTATGGATTATAGTTTTGTGATGTGGTAATACTACTAGAGATTGTTTTTTAAATGATGGTTTTCACAAAATTTTCTAGGAGCGTCTTTATTTAGTAAGTAGAAGGGTAATTTAGGATTTTTAAAAATTTTGTTACACAAATAACAAAAGTAAAGGAGGCGAATGATATTTTAAAACTTTAGGGGTGCCGGATGATATTAAAAGAAATTTGAAACCTCGAGGGAGGTTTCTAACATTATCCCTATTTTAAAACAAAGAAAGACAAAAACGTTCTATTAGAGAGTGTAGAGAAATAAATTTTCTTTTAAATTGGGGATCATAATGGAAATTGACAATTTTGCCTAAGAAACAAAACCCGAAAACGTTTTCCTCCTCCTTCCTCTTCTTTTCCAGCTTATTGCCAATTCCCGCAACTAGTCGAAACTCTTCTCTCTCACATGCGAGCAAATGCAAAAAATAATACAAGCATAGTAGCCCAATAAAAATCAAGAAAAAGATAGAAAAGAAAACAATTTTTATAAACGGAAAAGGGATCTTTGCCAGCAGCAACGTAGAACCAACCATTTCCATCGGCACCTCTAATCATGCAGTAGACGTCAAATGACAAGCATAGACTCATTTTCCCTATTAATTTTCCGTTCTGGAATTTTCATGAACAGTTGGAATGCACAACAGACATATAAATTGTCTCACTGATCATGTGATGTCTAGCCCAGCCCAAATTCGGTCAATCCAGTCATTCTTACATAAATAGCATATTTATATTAAGAATCAACGGAACAAAAGGACGACGGCTGGGTGAATCTTTGGTTCATCTTTTGGGTTGCATGATTTGACCACATCTAAAGGTTT
Organism: Coffea arabica; assembly: GCF_036785885.1. Taxonomy (NCBI): domain Eukaryota; kingdom Viridiplantae; phylum Streptophyta; class Magnoliopsida; order Gentianales; family Rubiaceae; genus Coffea; species Coffea arabica. Next base: position 30,772,922 of record NC_092330.1, read on the forward strand.
GAGGTTAGTGAAAATTCTCTGCAAATGCTTAAGTGTTGGAATAGTTTGTGAATTGAAATAGAAATAAAGTTTGGCAAATTCAAAATAATGGACAAAAAAAATGCTTAATATAGCCTCTTGATAATCATTATAGTGAGGAATCGGTTTTGGCATGTTTTCGTCCATTAAAGGAGGCTAACTGCAATCTCTTGATGATCATTATAGTGAGGAAATGGTATTGGCATGTTTTTGCCCATTAAAGGAGACTAAAGCAGTCTTTTGATGATCATTGAAGGGAGGAAATTGCAACCCTTTATTTTGATGTCTTTTGGGTTGTCTTTTCTACATAAATGAAAAGTTTTTAGTAAAAAACAGAAAAAAAAACTTAGCCATTTGGATCCTTTGTTAGAAAAGACATTTTGGTTTTGCTATCAAAAGTTCTTCATTCTTGTTATATCCTAGAGGTATATTGCCTTAACCTAGAAACAAACTACCAAGTGTAGTAGGGGCAATAAACACCTTAAAAATAATGTTTGTACACGTCTCAAATATTATCAGCAAATCTCATTTTGTTGTAAAACTAATAAAATAAACCACTATAATAAGGATTGAAATATTAGAGAAAGAGGTAGAGGAATAAAGAATAATTTCTTCTTATTTTCAACTAATGAAAAGTCATCTCAAGAGGTGGCAAAGTACCTTTACATATAGGTACTATAAAATTAAAGGTACATCAACTCTATTAAACACTCATTACTTTAAGAACATGAATAGTCTATGAAACGGTTCTTCCAATACGTGAATGAGTTTATGGATTGAAACCGTTCATCCATTGTAACCTTTTTACATAATGTAGCAATAAATTATGAATTAATCCCCTTGAGATCAATGAATTATGAATTAGTTCTCATGAGAATACAAATGAACATCCGCACCTTTAATTATTTCATAACACTCTTTCTTGGATGTTCATTACACAATGAATATTCCTCGTTAAAACCTTACTAGGGAAAAACCCGTCGGGAAAAAAAATCCTAGTAAAGGAAAAAGATTACACTATTCTTGTGTATTAATTTCTTCCTCTGATATAAACATCATTTGAGATCTTTTAATCGTCACATTCCAATATTCTTCATCGATTTCTCAAATGTTGCAGTCGACAATGCCTTGGTAAATAAATCTATCAAATTATTATCTGATCGGATTTGTTGCACATCAATTCCATTATTTTTTTTGCAAATCATGAGTAAAAAAGAATTTTGGTGAAATATATTTCGTCCTATCTTCTTTCATATATTCTCCTTTCAATTGGGCTATACAAGCTGCATTATCTTCATATAATATAGTTGGAAGGTTTTCTTTTTCGAAGGATAACCCACAACTCTTCCGGATGTAGTGGGTCATTGATTTTAACCAAATATATTCTCGACTGGCTTCACGAATTGCTATTATTATTTCAGCATGATTCGATGAAGTAGCGGCTAATGATTGCTTTGTATATCGCCAAGAAATGGTTGCACCACCATATGTAAATAGATAATCAATCTGAGATCTTACTTTAAGCGGGTCAGATAAACATCCAGCATCAGCATAACCGACCAATTCAAATTTGGATTTATTTAAATAAAGTAAACCAAAATCAATTATTCCTTGGAGATAGCGAAAAATATGTTTAATACCATTACAATGTCGTCTTGTGGGTGAGAAACTAAATCTTACTAATAAAATCACTGCAAATGATATATCAGGTCTTGTACAACTCACAAGATATATAAGTACACTAATTGCACTGAGATATGGTTCTTCAGAACCAGGTATCTCTTCATCTTCCTCTCGTGGTCTAAAAGGATCCTTATTAGGATCTAGTGATCTGACGACTATTTGGGTACTTAATGTATGTGTTTTATCCATATAAAATTGCTTTAATACCTTCCGAGTACAAGTAGTTTGGTGGACAAAAATTTCACCTTTCAAATTTTCAATTTGTAAACCAAGACAGATTTTTGTCTTTCCAAAATTTTCAATCTCAAATTCCTTCTTCAAATATTTAACACTATTTTGAATCTTTTCAAAAGTTTCAATCAGATTTAGATCATCAACATATACAATAATTATCACAAAATATGATCTATTTTTCTTGATAAAAACACATGGACATATTGGATCATTTGTATAACCTTCTGTAGTTAAACATTCATTGAAACGGTTATACCACATATGTTCAAATTGTTTGAACCCATACAAAGAGATTTGTGATTTAATAGAATAAATATCTTTAGAATTTGATTTGCATGCTTCAGGCATGTTTAATCTTTCGGAGATTCTCATATAAATATCATTTTCAAGATGTCCATATAAATATGCAGTAACGACGTTCAATAGATGCATATCTAATTTTTCATGTACTGCAAAACTCACAAGATATCAAAATGTGATAGTATCCACTACAGGTGAATACGTTTCATCGTATCAAATCTAGGCCTTTGTGAAAATTCTTGAGTTACAAGCCTTGCTTTATAACTTACAATTTCATTTTTTTTTCATTTCTACTTCTCACAAATACTCATTTATATCTTACTAGCTTTACACCTTCAGGTGTTTGGACTACGGGTCCAAAAGTTTTTCTTGTAACTGTGACGACTCGAAAATTTGCTCATATTTTCTTATAATTCTCTTTTATTTTGAATAAACTATTTTATAATTCCTTTACTACCACTTTACTTCCTCATTAGTTATAATATGTAAGAGAATCGAGAGTTTTACCTTTATTTTTATAGTTAGCGTAAATTAGGGTTTTTGCATATTTTGGTAGTGTGATTAAGTGATGAGCTGTGTGTACTAAATTTGGTGGATAAAAGTGAGTATTAGGTGAGAGAAAATGTGTGATTAAAAGTGCTAATAATAAGTTAGTGAATCATAAGTTAAAAAGCAAGTACGAGAGAGTTAAGGAAAATAGGTTTGAACCGACGCGCACCATTTGCTATCGATTTAGTGCACCACTTGAACACTATTTTATTATATTAACCTCCTTGTTATTAATTGAGCAAAATCAGCCCTAAATATCTCCTTATAGCAGCCGAAATTTTGGACTAAAGAAAAGAGAGAAAAGAATAAATTTGACCTTAAATCATAGTGTGACACTTGTGGGAAATTTAGTAAACTTTGACCAAGCAAATTTCCTTCCTTCTTATCTTTTTTCTTGGCTCACTTTCTTCCTTATTTATTCATGGTTTGGCCAAGCTTTAGGAGAGAGAAAACTTGCAACTTCAACCTTGAATCAAGCCTTGTTTGAGTGAAATCAACAAAACTAAACCGATTAAACTTACCTCTTGGTACTTGGAAAGTTTGGTGTACTGAAATTTTTGAAAATTAGTGGTTGGCTCTTCACTTGTGAGAAGCTTTTGAAAGGTATAAGGTTTGAACTTCCTTTTCTCTTGCTTAATCTTGTTAAATTTGGTATAGAAGCTTTTATTCTTGGCTTGCTATGTTTGATTATTTAGTTTTTGATAGTGTAGTAGAATGTTTAGCTAGGGTTTGTATTTTCAGCCTTGATTATTGTTGTTCACCTAGTAAGTGATGTTATTGAGATAGAATATGGATTTGGTGAAGTAATTAATGGCTTGATTGTGACATGTTAGAGTAAAAGTTGAATTTCCAGCATTTGGTAGTGATTCTGCCTTGTTTTTGGACCCAACTAGGACTGATATTCGTCCATGATAAAGGCCAAATTAGTTCTTACTCAAAACATAAAAGTTGTATAGATTTGAGTTAGCTTTCTGTCCAGAAAATTTCAGCTCAATTGGAGCACTATAACTTGTAAAATGACTAAAATACCCCTGACTGCCCAAATGCCCTGCTTAACCGACAGCTTTCTATTTTCTCTGAGATTTCGATTTTTGACCATGAAAATGCATGATTTGGCTTTGGAGATCTCATAATAAATGTAGGTTTATGTCTTAGTTTCGAAACGCCATAAAATTTACCCCGATCCGATAGACCTACCTACATTTATGACCAAAACACCAAAGGATGACAAACCTGCCACTCATACTTTCTTCTTTAAACTGGTTTCCAGCTTTGATTTTGATGGTTTCATTGCTAGAATTGAGTTGTCTTTGGATGTTAATTAGCCTAGTTGAGGAGCTATATTGTTAAGCTCGCTTATGTGTTGAATTTGGGCTGATTTGAAGGAAGAAATAAATCCCAAAGTAGCTGGAAAATAGCTAAATACAAAGGGCATGCTGCCCAAATTTTTACTCGAAGGTTAGGCATATGTACTCGCGACTTAGGCGACGATTTGAGATCGAATCAGACTTCGATCGTCTATGGTATTCGAGTTTTCTTTAGTAGAGGTATATAAGCCGAAATGTTGCCGAAACTCGTACCCTTGAGAAAAGTGAAAGTGGTGACCCTTTAAAAATACGATTTTCTCGATCTTTTATACCAAGTGCAATCTCAAAAATATAAACTACTTCCTTATCAAAACAAAACGAGCGTACATGAATTTTCTAGAGTTTGATAAGTAACTTGAATACTATTTCAACGAGTTTTATTTACTTGATTTTCTTGAAACAAAACTCCTATGTTTTGAACCCTAGTTGATTTTAAACTCTTGAATAATGTTTTATCGCAGATTTGGACTCCATCCAAGGAGTTACACCTGAGCGTGACCTTGAAAAGCACTAGACCTTTGGTGAGTGCTTCTAAGTGCATGTTTGTATTTGATATTTGCTTTTACATGTTTTATTAATGTGCTTGGATAATATTTGACTTGTTTGGATGGATAAGGGTGTACTTTATCGCACTTGTCCTAAACGTGACTTGTTGCTACGCCTTAATGACACTTGACTTGATATTCTTGTCTGATGTACTTGTCTATGCGTGAGCACTCTCTAGAATTCCAGAAACCCTGTGGCGAGTTATTCAAGTCGAGCCGATAAGGGTTTGGTCAATTAGATAACGAACCCTGGATCTCTTATTTTGTCGAGTAGAGCGATACCTTCTCGACTAATCAGGTACACTCGAGTATTACCACGCATGTTTTTCGTGGTGTTCGGGCCCGGTAAGGGGGTTGAATAGTGGAAGGATTGGCGTCAAGTGGGGCTCTACTGGATTGGTTACTTTACTTGAAAGTTGATGGAAAGTCAACTACTACTTGATCAAACTATGGCGGAGCTATTTTGAAATAGCGGCGGTATCCTTTCACTTGGCATGTTAAACAACCAGTGCTTGGATTTACAAAACTTTATTATTCATTTTCTTGACTTCATGTGCTCGCTATTTTGATACATGTGATTTTAAATCACGGTCAAATTGCTATTTGGGTTTGCATGAAGTTTTGGAGCCTCACTGAGTTTTAACTCATTCTATGAGATTTGTTTTCCTTACAGGGAATACGAGCAAGGGTGTGGGGATTGGTACAGGCTAACAAAGTCTAGTTTTTGAATTTTTTTGATTGTACTCGCGCTAGTACTTGACTAGGTTGGATGTATTTGGATTTTGAAAAATTTTGACATATTTGGGCATGTATGAGCCTTAGAGTTGGATTTAAGTATTAATGTATATTTTAATCTTGGAAATTGTTATTTTATTTTCTTTCTATAGTTGTAAGTTATTTTCTTCAAGTGAATGAGTGAGTTCTGGCGAGAATTGGGCAGGCGGTCCGGTAAACCCTAGAGTACGCCCTAAGGGGAGGTGGGGTCGTCACAATAACTAGTAAATTCAATTCAGATTGGATCGCATCTTTTCATTTTGGCCAATTATTTCTATACTGACATTTATCAACCAATTTAGATTCATGATTTTCATCAACTTCTATAATATCAAGTGCTACATTTCATTAGACTCCAATTAAATTTTCTATGATTTCATTCTCTTCAAGAGCGACCTCTTTAAGAGGTTGAATTTTGTCATGACATTTATTTAATCTCCGGAGATATTTGAAATCAATTTATACCTTATTTAGATAGGTCGGCTTTAAATTTATTTGTAACATGCATGTTCTTCAAGGACATCAATTTTAACCAGAGTATTTCTTGCAGGAATAGTTGATTTAGTGACTCTTCTGGAGTCCATAAATATATTTGACAATTGATTTGCAACTTTTTACAAATGAATAATTTCTTGAACTTCTATTTCACATTATTTTGTATGAGAATCTAGAAAATCTAATTTTTCAAATAATTTCCTTTCCGTTGATTTTTTTTCCTCCCCCTAATGTCGGGAATTGTAATTCATCAGAATAAATAAGTCATTCAATAGATCCCCTATCAATATTTTACAATATTTAATTGTAAAAGGTGATTCATACCAAACATAAATTTTAAATTTTTTTGGAGCCATATATAATATAAAGTGGGTATGTATAAATATTTGTCGGCTCTCAAACATTATCACTTTTGCCAAATCATATATCCATTAGGATCAGTAAACTTCTGGTTTATTGCAGGTGATGATTATAAATCAAATAAGAATGAAGATAACTATATCGATAACCATTTTTATATCGAATGATTATTATGACATAATTAATCTTTATCTCACTTGATTTCTGAACATGATCTTTATTATTGTCTCAATTTGATACCCATTTCGATGGATATTCAAATTCAATAATTCCTTAGAGACATGGTAAAAAGTAGTGCTTTATTTATGATAAACTTTTCTTCTACAGGGAGAAATATAGCAGTGGCCTTTCTGGAGCTTTCAGTCATTTAAGCACTACCACTGATTGTGTTTGTCTCTCTTAGTCGAATATAGTATATATAGTAGCGCTTATTAATGAGACACATATCATTGTCACCATAATTCTTACGGGATAAATATCATCACTATAATCAATTGATCCCAAATATTTAACATTCATTTCTTCTTCAGGAAGAAAAGCCAATTACTATCATAAATTAAATCAATCATTATACACCTTCAAGGCATTTAAAGAAATTGACCATGTGAAGATGCTATTATAATTTTGATTTGTCAAATGTATTTCGAGACATTTATTTTCAGGATTCTTACTTTCTTATCTTTATCATTATTATCCCACTTCAAGTGGTAACTTTTTCTCTTATTATGATAAAATACATATTTAGCAAAATCATAGTCATGGCAACAATTATAACTAATAAATTGAAATTTAGTCGTATTCACTTCTGGGAATGGGCTAGAACTAACATGCAATAAGTACAAAATGTTTCTCGAATTTTTTCTCAATATTGCTATTACAAAAGCATATTTGAGATTGCTATTACAAGAGCATATTTGAGAAATATGTAGAGAATATTATTTTCAACTAAGAAATAATTCTAAACATAACAAAATTGTATACTTGCAGTTATAAGTAAATTTATCATACCAAATTTTGAAATAATGGCCATCTTCTGGTGGCCAAATCTTTTCGTTAAAGAATGACCATCTTCAGGTGGTCGAATCTTTTTCTTTAAATATTTCAAAGAACAAGTGGATCCTCAAACATAATTGATTTTCTATAATAGCATATCCAAAACTCAACGCGTCAAAATATGAGTATTTATAACAAATAATTCTAAAGATAAATATGTAGAATTAAAAGGAAAAATATTACATCAAAAATGTCAAACAGTATATATTTGTGTTTAGTGGTTGCTCAACAATAGGAACTTGTATTTTGTGATCATTCAAATGTTAGCCATAAGAAATTGAAATAAATTTGTAGGTTAGAGATTTACCTCAATAGGTAGTCAAGAGTTGCTCTAGAAAATATCCAACGGTTGATTTGACACTAGCAGAATCTCGACAGAGTCTCGTATTTCACCTTTGCTCAGAAGTAGAGACTCGTGCTGATAACATGTTCTAAAACTAATAAAATAAATTACTATAATAAGGATTGAAATATTAGAGAAAGAATTAGAGGAATAGAGAATAATTTCTTCTTATTTTCAACTAATGAAAAGTCATCTCAAGAGGTGCCAAAGTACCTCTATATATAAGTACTATAAAATTAAAGGTACATCAACTCCATTAAACACTCATTACTATAAGAACATGAATAGTCTATAAAACGGTTCTTCCAATACATGAATGATTTATGAATTGAAACCATTCATTCATTGTAACCCTTTTATATAATGTAGTAATGAATTATGAATTAATCCCCTTGAGATCAATGAATTATGAATTAGTTCTGTTGAGAATACAAATGGACATCCACACTTTTAATTATTTCATAACACCTTTCTTTTGTGAAATTTGATAGGCCAAAATGTTTGTACACGCCTCAAGACCATAAGCCAAAATGTTACCAAACTTGATAGGCTTAAAGGAACGGGAACCAATTTCAATCGATGGAAGGATAAAATGTTGTTCTTTCTCATCGCCCTCAAAGTGGCCTATGTGCTTAACGCAAATCTTCAACCAATTCCGGAACCAAAGGACGGTGATTCCGAGGAGTTAAAGGCACAAAGGCGTAAGCATGAAGATGACAAAGTATTGTGTAGAGGTCATATCATGTATACTCTCTCAAATAAGCTCTACGACATGTATACATCCATCAAGTCGCCAAAGGAGATTTGGACCGCTTTGGAGTACGAGTATACTACTCAAAAGCAAGGTCGGACAAATTTCTGATTAAAAAATGTTGACTTTGTTATTACTGAAAGTTCTTTTCTTCTTGATCAAATGCATGATCTACAAGTTTTGGTTTCAAAACTTAAAGATCTAGGTGTTGAGATTTTGAATCACTGCAAGTGGGGCAATTATATCAAAGTTGCCTCCTAGTTGGAATGATTATCAAAAGAAACTTTTACACACAACTGAATCATTCTCGGTGCACCAAATATTGAAGCATCTCTGTATAGAAGAAGATACTAGGATTCTCCAAAAGAAAGAAGTAGTATCTAGTCCTTAGAAAAACTATGTGGACAAGAGAAAGAATTACAATAATGGTCAAATGTCTAAGAAGAGAAAATCTTCTTGACAAAATGCTATAAGTGCAAGGGACAAGAAAGAGAATCGGATGTGTTACAACTGTGGCAAAAAAGGGCATTACAAGAAAGAGTGTGACCAAAATAAAAAACAAAAAAAGAATAATGCCCACGCAAGCCTTGTTGACAATAGAGACATTACATAGATTGTTACACTGGTGTCCAAGTGGAGAATATCTATGATCTCCAAATTGAACGTAGTTTCATCTTTGTTCAATTCAAGTGATTGGTGGTATGACTTCGGTGCAACCATACATGTGTGCAATGATTAGTCCATGTTCAAGACCTATAAAGATACTCTCAAAGGACATGTAGTTATAATGGGCAATTAGGACACCATCAAGGTGCTGGAAAAGGGGTTGTGGATTTACAATTCACTTCGGCGAGAAATTTGTACTCACTAATGTACTACATGTTTTGGACATGAGAAGAATCTTGTATCAACTGATAGGCTTAACAAAAGTGGTCTTAAAGTTGTACTTGAGTTTGACAAAATAATCTTGTCCAAAAGTGGTGTATTTTGTAGGATAACATTATTCATGTGATGGAATGTTTAAATTAAATATTAATAAATTTTCTATTTCTGCTTATATGGTGGATTCTTTTTATTTGTTATGACATGGTAGGTTAGAACATGTTAATAATAAAACTTTACATTTTATGTCCAAACATGGCCTAATTGCCTATAGTGATAAAGAAGAAAAGAAACGTGAAACTTGTGTTTAAGTAAAAATGATAAGGTTGCCTTTTCCTAAGGCTGGAAGAAATATAAAGTTGCTTGAACTTGTTCATTCTAGTGTATGTGATCTATATGGTTTTCTTACAAGAGGTGGTAACAAATATTTTATTACTTTTATTGATGATTGTTCAAGATTTGTTCATGTCTATCTTATGAAAATTAAAGATAAGTGTTTTAACATGTTCAAATCTTACAAATCACTTGTTGAAAATTAATTTAAAAAAATCAAGATATTGATAAGTTATAGAGGAGGTGAATATTTTCCTAGTGAATTCTCAATTTTTTGTGAACAAAATGATATTATACACCAAATAAGTGCACATTATACTCCACAACAAAATAGTTTGGTTGAAAGAAAAAAATAGAGTGTATTTTGAACCAAATCTTTCATGTTGGTAAGTTCTAGATTGCCAAAGAATTTGTGGGGTGAAGCTTTATTGGCTGTATATCATGTGCATAATAGAATTCCTTCATTGAAAACAAAGGTCTCTCCATATGAGGTGGGGAGAGGGAGAAAACCAAATCTAAGTTACCTTAGAGTTTGGGGTTGCATTGCTTACTATAGAGTCCCAGACAATAAAAGAAATAAATTGGGACCAAGGGCAACTAAAAGTGTGTTTCTAGACTATATAGAAATTTCTAAAGCTTATATGCTATTTGACCTTGATTCTAATATTATAGTTGAATCAAGAGATGAGCAATTTTTTGAGAATAAATTTCTCAAAGATTTAGAGCCTATTGTGGATCCTACTAATGCTTTAGAACCACTCCAAAATATTGGTTTTTCTTCAAGTAATAAGAAGAAGGAAAGTGACACTTCTATTGAACCTAGGAGAAGTCAAAGACCAAGGAAAGAAACGTACTATCCTCAGATTTCATATCTTCACAAGCTATTATTTTCTTAGTTGAAAGCAATAGGGAATCTCTATAAAATAAGATTCTGATCTTGTTGAATGTAGAAGATGATCCTAAAATATTTAGTGAAACTATGTCATCAAGAGATGCTTCTTTTTGGAGGGAAGCGTAAATGATGAAATGGACTCATTATTGTCTAACAATACTTGGGTTCTAGTTGATTTACCTCAAGATTCAAAACCAATAGATTGTAAGTGAGTATTTAGAAGAAAATATGCCACGGATGGATCTTTAATAACCTTTCAAGTAAGGTTAGTAGCTAAAGGATTTAAATAAAAGGGAGAAATAGACTATTTTGATACATGTGCACCAGTTGCAAGAATAACTTCCATTAGAGTGCTATTGTCCCTAACTTCATTGAACAATTTGTCTGTACATCAAATGGATGTTAAAACAGCATTCTTAAATGTTGACTTGGATGCAGAGGCATATATGGAACAACTTAAACGGTTTGTTATGCCTGGAAATGAAAAAAGTATGCAAATTAGTTAAATCATTATATGGCTTGAATCAAGCACATTGCATGAGAAATTTGAATCTGTATTACTCTCTAGTGGATTTAGATACAATAATGCTAATAAGTGTATTTATACTAAATATATTCAAGAGTATTGTGTCGTCATTTGCCTCTATATAGATGACATGCTAATTGTTAGTTATGTTATAAAAGGTGTAGAAAATACTAAGACGTATCCTTTTTCAAGGTTTAAAATGAAAGACCTTGGTGATGTGGATACTATCTTAGGTATCAAAGTTAGGAAACACACTAGGGATTATGCTTTGTGTTAATCTCACTATGTTGACATGATATTGAACAAGTTTCAACATCTTAAGGTCAAAGAAGTGAGTACTCTCTTTGATCCTAGCTTGAAACTTCATGAAAATTCTCGAAATTTGATTGCTCAACATAAATATGTTAGTGCGATTGGAAGTTTAATGTATGCAATGCATTGTACAATACCAGATATTTCATATGCAATTTGTAGACTTGCTAGGTACACTAAAAATCCTAGTGTGGACCATTGGAAGTCCATGGTGAGGATTTTTGGTTACCTTAAAAGAACCAAGAGTCTAGGACTCTTTTATAATAAATTTTCAGCAGTACTTGAAGGTTACTCAGATGCTAGCTAGTTTATTAGTGTGAGTGACAAGAATTCCACAACCGGGTGAATATTCATATTGGGAGGTGGTACAATCTTATGGGTTTCTATGAAGCAAACCATGATTGCTCATTCTACCATGGAAACTGAAGTCATAGCTTTGGTTGCTGCATGTAAAGAGGTGAAATGGCTTAGGGATTTGTTACTTGATATCAAGTTGTGGCCACGACCTATGCTTCCAATCTCTTATATTGTGATAGTGAAGTCACTATGTCTAAAGCCTTAAATAAGGTATATAATGGTAAATTTAGACATATTAGTCTAAGACATGTGTATCTTAGACAAATGTTGAGAGATGGTGCTTTGGCAGTTGTACATTTAAGAACGTACAACAATTTAGTGAATCCGTTGACTAAGCCTTTACCAAGGGACTTAGTGAATACAATGTCATTAGGAATGGGGTGGTTGAAGCCATTTGTCTAAAGTCACTTACAATGCAAACCCTATCTTTATTCTAGCATTACCACTAGATGAAAAGATTTAAAGGGTAATAACAAGTTGTTAGGTGATTGTGAACACTAGTACTTTGTATACAAAGTTACTCCACTAATGTGCAAAATGGGAGGTTGAATATATGATCAATTATATTTTTAATGAAATGTAATTGCTTTCAAAATGCTTTTTTACATAAAGTTTGAAAGTGATTTCACCTATATGATCATAGAAGTGGTTCCGCTTCTAGCAAAGGTATGACTCACTTCTGTAAATGATCATGAAACTAGGATAGAGCAAATGGTTGGTAATAGTGCTAAAATTGTGTGAACTGATCAAATGTTTAAATGACACGTGTGTGGTATTTCTTGGCTAATTTACAAATCTTGGTTTAATGTTTTATAAACACCCATAATTTGATTAGTTCAAAATGACATACTAACACTAAAAGATAAGTTTAAATCTAATGATACTTATCTTTATGCATGGTGTTTTATGTGTGTTAGTTTGTTTATTTCATTCACAAACTAAGTAGGGGATTGTTGGAATTGTTTGTGAATTGAAATAGAAATAAAGTTTGTCAAATTCAAAATATTGGACAAAGGAAAAATGCTTAATGTAACCTCTTGATGACCATTATAGTGAGGAAACGGTTTTGGCATGTTTTTGTCCATTGAAGGAGACTAATTGCAATCTCTTGATGATCATTATAATGAAGAAACGGTTTTGGCATGTTTTTTTCCCATTAAAGGAGACTAAAAAAGCCTCTTGATGATCATTGAAGTGAGGAAATTGTGACCCTTTAATTTTGATGTTTTTTGGGTTGTCTTTCCTATATAAATAACAAACTTTCAGTAAAAAAAAATTTACTTAGCCATTTTGATCCTTTCTTATAAAAGACTTTTGATTTTGCTATAAAAAATTATTCATTCTTGTTGTATCCTAGAGATATATTGTCTTAATCTAGAACCAAACTACTGAGTGTAGTAGGGGCAATAAATATCTTAAGGATAGTGTTTGTACACACCCCAAAGATTATCAACAAATTTTCTTTCTTTTGTCAATTTGGTTAGTGAAATTTTTGCACTCTTTTAATGTCTTATTTTATTTTCTTAACATTAAGAACAATTTAGTGATGAATTTTATGTGATTTGCACTTTTATTTTTTTCTTATATTCTATTTTGCGTCGTGCCCCATTTTTTAAAATAAAATAGAGATAAAAAATGAGTTTTGATTTTTATAAAATAACTAAAGAAAAAGGGCATAAAGTGAGACTTAAAACATGTGAGGGTTTGGGCCAAAATAATAGCCTAGAAAGGGTTTTAAAATAGAAATAGGAGTCGCCACTTAGTATTGATTTTAGGTGTACCAAGTCACTCAAAATATATATTCTTTAAATAATAAACTAAATAAAACTCCTTTTAGACAACTGCAGATCTTTGAAAATAGGAGAAAAAGTTCGGGAGTCATGGTTAAAGAAAAGAAAGACAAAGATTTGATAGACTCAAATCTAAGGTTCTCTTTCAACCTAACTAAGACTAATTGCGATATTTAGTCAAAAATTTTCTTAATCTAACATATAAAACTTATTGCACTTGGATGTTTCTATATAAATGCAAATTTAGACTTAAAGGATATCAGGAGGGTCGAAACGTCTTTTCAAAATTTATTTGGTTCATATCACATTAATTATGATACCTAAAAATGATTCTTAAAATAGGTCATGAATATGCAAAAGATGGGACTCAAAAACGAAATTATAATATATAGATAAATATACATGACCTAGAAAAGAGGAATACAACATAATGGGTACGGGATGCTAAAATTCGTAACTCAAATTTTCCTTCTTATAGAAGGGATAAGAGCGTGCTAAGATTAAGAAATCATACTTCTTCATTTCCTATATTTAACCTAGGAAAGGGGAATGAAATATAATGGATACGGGATGCTAAGATTCGTGAGTCAAATTTTCCTTCTTATAGAGGGGATAAGAGCATGTTAAGATTAAGAAACCATACTCGTTCATTTCCTATATTTGAAGGGTGACTCTCCTAATCTAGTCAAACAAATGGACTAACTTACTTCTAATTTTCTAGAATGAGATGTAATTCTAAATAATATGGTTCAAACATATAGAAGATAAGGGAATAATAGTAGGGAAAATATCATGCCAATAAAAATAACCTAAAAATAGGAAAAATGCATAAAATGCAATAAATGTCACACAAGGTATGAATCTAGCGCAAAAATGATCTAAAGAATCTAACACTGGACTAACCCATTTCTACAAGTTCTCACTAGCATTAGACTAGTGAGAAATCGAGGAGAGATGACATGCATTTATTATAAATAAATAAAGTATATAAAGTATAATTAAAGCAAATAAACACATAAAACACATAGAGTATATAACATATAGGCATAATATTTAGATGCAAAACTTTAAAAAAGGTGAATAAACATACAAGCACACAAGCATGCAAGTAAATAAAAACTAACTATTAAATTGGGGACCCTAATTACAATTTATAAGGGGAATTTTTGGAAATAATAAATCTATCTATTACATTTATCTAACTAATTACAATTGTGACAAAAATAAAATCCATTTATTACAAGGTCTTCCTAAATACATTTCTTGGATACCTGTTTATTACAATTTGGCATTTAAATGCCCTCCAAATAATCATCGAAAAATAATTGAAACTTGAAACGAATGAAATGAGTAAAATAAAAAACATTCAAAATATGCAATCACATATAAAAATATATAGGAGCACATAAAACAATAATAGAAGGTATCTCCTTTGAAGCGGTGGTTAAATGATGGAGGATTTGTCCTATTTATTTCCTTTTCAAACCAACAAAATAGTCAAGACATCAATTTAATTAACAAATTAAAAGAAAATGTAAACATATAGCAAATTGACTTCATTATTATAAAGAAATGGAAATAAGGATAAGATCCTTAAAATTTACTATTTAAATGCATTTACAAGAAACATGATTAGCAATTAAAGAAGATAATATAGATTATACTGAAGAAATCAAAGCAATTAGGGACTCAATTGCAAAAATTGAAAAATATTTGAGGTCAAATTATAATCCTTAGAAAGATTAAGGGTCAAAATAAATAAACATAAAGGTTAGGGACTAAAAATATAATTAGATTAAGGACCTAGTTTAAAAATCTAAAATTGTTAGCGCCAAAAGAAAATTATATGAAAGATTAGGGACTTAATTGCAAAAACATTTTCTGATTTACCATTCAAAACCACATGTTGGGCCTTTTCTTTCTTTTTATTTACTGCAGTCTGGGCTAAATCATCTTGCCCTAGTAGATCGGTCCATTGATTGTTATTAAACCAAATCCAACCAAACGTTGGGTTTTTGCTGCTAAAGTATATCACAAGTCCAAAGAAAATAAAGTCAATCCTATGCATCAAAATCCCAAAGATTTCACTTGCCAGATCCAATATATCAGCCCATTTATGAAACCACTCTTATAAAATCCCAAAAAGAAAAAGAAATTGTCTAACTAAGTAGTTTAAGTCCAACAAAATTATTTAAGCCTTAATTATATTCTAGAGAGCAGAAATAATTTGTTTAAAGCATGTATATAGAATATATGAAAGAAATCAAGGCTTTAAGGGAAGAAATTCATCCATTTCTACAAAATTTTGGGCTTTAGTGTAATTATGCAAAAGTTAGAGGATGGAATTGCAAATTTATAAACTTCAAACAAACCCAAATCGATTCATGCAGATCTAAGCATCGTTTCTATGCAGGAAAAAAAAGAAGAGAAAAAGAAAAAATGCTTGCCTCTGGAGAAATCATCCTTATAAATCCATCTTATAGGGAAATAATCACAAGTTTAACACCAAAAGGAAACAACCCAATAACCTGTATCTTTAAAAATTCCAAACCCACATCACAAAAATCAGGAAAAACAGACTTTGGTTTATAAACTGCAAAGTTGCAAGAAGAATAAAGACATTCTTGGTTCATGGTTCCAAATCAATTTTATAGTCTCTGACATTTTCCTACTTCAAGCGATATGCATCAGATGAGTAAAGGGATTAGTACCAAGCCAACATAATCGTAAAATCAGCACAATAAAGGAATGGTCATGAATCATTAAGTATCGACAAGCAGCAAAACTTAGAATTCATGTCTAATGAGCTTAAATTTTCATGAAAATCACGTTAAATCAACAAGAGAAGAAGCTATGGTTACCTATAGATGCTTGTGGACTCGAATAAATGTGAGAAAATTCAATAAAAATGCTCCCAAATGCTGGAACTGCGCGAACAAAACTTTTGCTGCAGAATGTTCAAGTGCTGGCGAGCTGGTGATTTTGGGCTAAATTAGAGAGATCTGGAGACGTTTTCTCGAGAATTTTCTGAACAAAAGTTGTTTCTTTGTGAACTTATATAGTACAGAAATTAAAAAAATTGCCTAAATAAGTAAATCGAGATAGTATTTTGATCAGAAATTGGCCTGAATGATCAGCCCTGGCTCAAGAAATTTTGCAAAAAATTTCTGCTTTTTTTCTTCTCTCTCTCCCCGTTCTCTCCTTTTCTCTCTTTCTCCCGCTTTTTTCTCACTCCCCTTTCTATAACCGCCTCCTCTTGAACTCCTCTCGTCCCTTTTAAATGAAACTAACCCATTAAAACCCTACCAGCAAGGAGCCTGATGATCCTGATTTTCTTGAAGTTTCATCTTGTCCTTTTGATCTTTTGACAGCGGTTTTCTTGAAGTTTCTTGATGGAATCTAGTGATGAGGTGTTCCTAGTATGGTTTAAGCTTGAAAGGCAAGAAAAAGGAAGCCAAAATCGATCCCAACTTCTCCAAAGACGAATGCAGCTTTCTCGTATTGCTCTACTGGTTCTGCGAATGGAGGAGAAGAAACGTGCGCGTGCATTGGAGCTCTCTTTTTTCTTTTTTTCTTTTTCTTTTTTTTTTGAAAAAACCGCATTTTTCTTTTTTTTTTTTTTGCCTTTTCCTATAAAACCAAGCAAACAAAAATCAAATAAGGTAAAAAATGATTAAAAAAAAGAAATAGCAATAAATATAAAAATAAAATGGAATAAAGAAAATAATAAAATTTTGGTGTCTACATTTTGTTTTGCATTTTTTGCTGCATTATTATTGTATATTTTTGGAGGTTGGGGGGATTGGATTGTTCTTCAAACTCAAATTTGGGTGAGAATTTTTTTTGGGAAAAAATGTCCTAATGGCTCTCAAACTTTTAGCCGCGTAAAGATTTAATCAGGAGTGAAGCTAAACCAAGTAGCTCGACTCAAGGGCGTGAGGTACTAGTCAACAACTTGACTCAAACTCATTTTGATTGAGATCGTTCGCGAGTTACTCAGTCAACAATTTAACTTGAGCTCGTTTTGATTGAATTCAAACTCGAGTTCAAAGTGTTTGTTTAAGCTCACGAGTCGAGCTCGAGCTCCAATATTTTGTATTCGAAGATTTAACGAGTCTAATCGAGTTTTTTATAATATATATATATATTAATTTTTTATATTTATTATTGTGAAATATCAATAATATCCTTTACTTAAAATTATATGTAAAATATTAATTTTTATTACATGAGTTTGATTAGATTCGAATAGACTCGGTTAAACTCATTTACAGTTGAATAGGCTCGATTGAGCTTGATTTGACCTGATTGGATTTAATTAAACTCGATTTCAAGTTTGACCTCGAGTAAGGTAAACTGAAGTCGAATTCGAGTTTGAACTCAATTATTTTATCTTGAGTCGAGCTCGAGTAGTGCACTATTCAAAATCGATTCGATTTGATGCACCCTAGTTTTAATCCTTCAACAATAATGAAGAAACTTTTAACCCCCGATCTATTAAAAGTGCAAATCACTAGCCCTGTGAATTCCAACCGTTTATGAGTGATGGAAATAGGGCATTCTTGTCCATGCAAAAATATTAATCTAAGTAAAAGGCAGTAAACTCAAACTTTTGCTCCAAAATATAACCATTTTCTCTAATTAAATCCGTAAACTTAAACTTCTATCAAATTCAACAATGCCACCCAAATGTAGCAAATCCAGAAAGGCCATTTAAAGAAGAAAAACTACAAAGTCAAGAAATTCCAGAAATTAAAGATTTTTATAGTCCAGAAGCACTCTTTAACACAGATCTATACAGAACTAATAAAACCAACAAATGGATTTTTTGAATCTTCAAAATGTAGATAAAATCAACATATTTAGAAGGGTAAAATACACGGAACCCTCTTATGGTTTCGCGAAAAGACACCTTACCCCCTATCATTTAGGAACATACACATAAACACCCTAAACTTCATAACTAAAGTGGAAATTGACCTATAACCGACTGAGTTACTGGTAACCTGATCGATTCAGAGTTAGAAGAGGCGGAGAAAGACCGAAAATGAAAGAGATGAAGGGTGGTTCCAATAGTAATCCATGTTCGGCGGCATGGTCAACACCTCAACTTCCCACTTACCAAAAAATCAGACGCATGAAACTCTATTGGCGTGCTGCTTTAATTTCCAACTTTGTTCTTGGAGGTTAGCACCCACCCCCCAAAAATCAACTCCAATACTACTATCCTTCTTTCTTGCACTCGCGCTACTTATTTCTGTACGTGCTTGCTTATAAATGCACGTCTACATTACTGCTGAATTTGCTCTGTGAAATGGTGATTGCGGGGATTTATGAAGATGCTCTGTGTTGAACGATTGAAGCCCAGTTTCTTCATTTTTCCCCCGCATTCTTGAGTTGCTGTTTTACGTGGGTTCCTCGTCCTTCTTGATAATATTGCATTTTTATACGTCCATGCATTTTGTTCAGGATAGTGTGCTTGGCGGTGATCGTTTGAAATGGGGTTTGAGGCATGTGCTTTTTGGCCCCAGAAGGTTGGAGGAAAGAGAGGTGGGGATATTGGCAATGGGGGAATGGTTGCCTATGTTTTGTTTCCTGTGAGCTACGAGCTTTTATCCGGGGGATTACCCTTTTTAGATCTTGAAAGAGGGGGACATAAAGCCTTTACCTCTTGACAGAAAATTTGAAAGTACAGACACCAAGCCTATCTAGATGTAATAATCCTTTAGTAAGAGCAGGGAGCTCAGAAAAAGAACTGTAAACATTTAATTGTCGCTTATGAGCACCAATAGCAGCAAGTGAATCCGCAACCCCATTAGCTTCACGAAGACACGCAAGAAGGCAGATTCCTCTTAATTTCTCTAAATATAGGCCTTAATCCCATCGGCATAGGAAACTTCCATTCAACATTCCCACTAGCATCATTGAATCAGCTTCAAAAACTAAGTCAGTGAAAAAACCAAACTGCGGCATAAGCAAAGCCCAAGTAAAAACGCCCTAGCTTCAGCAACCAACGAATCCACAGCATCAAAGTGATCAGAAAATGCGAACACCAAATTGCCAAGCTCATCTCTAATTACACCGCAGTGTGGATTGCATCGCATATGATGGAATAGCAGAGATAACTGATTTGATAAGTGTAGTTCTTCCTGCAAAGGATAGGCACTTGCTTTTCCACCCAACAAGTCCCTTATTCACCTTCTAAACAAATTCTGCATAAGTACGACTTGTAACTCTAGAGTGAATTAAAGGCATGCCAAGATACTGGCCAAGATTTTGCGTACGGCTAACTCCCATATTATCACTAATTGTTTGGGTTAGATTGTCTGGAGTATTAGGGGAGCAGAAGAGCTTTGACTTTTCCAAATTGACCTTCTGACTAGACATCTCACAAAATTCCTGGAGAATATTTTTAAGTACCACTGCTTGATCCATACTAGCTTCACCAAAGAGTACAAGATCGTCTGCAAAGAAAAGATGAGAGATTTTCGGTCCTGATCTCGAGGCCTTAACCGGCCTCCATTTACCTTTCTTAACCATCTCGGTAATCAAATGCCCCAATCTTTCCACAAAGATGGCCTGAATGCAATTCATAATTAAAGTGATGAGGCTGTGGGGAAACCTGCCATTTCTAAAGTTTGCCTCAGGAAACCAGCTGATTCACCAACAATTTAGTATACAAATCCCTTGTTTTAGGATTTTTTTCTTATACAGGATGAACAAGAGAGAGTCTGTTCTGGATTCTCTCTCCCTCTCTATTATAAATGAGGGTATTTTGGGTATTGACCGACAGCCAGTAACTCAGCCAGTTAAGAAGTCAATTTCCACTTTAGTTATGAAGTTTAGGATGTTTATGTGTAGGTTTCTAAACGATAGGGGGGTAAGGTGTCTTTTCGTAAAACTATAAGGGGGTTCCGTGTATTTTACCCTATTTAGAATCATTAATTTTATATCACTTGGAAGTCTTCAGCGATATGCTATAACTTCTTTAGCTTACTACTTCCCTCCCTCCCCAAAAAAAAAGGTCTTCAGGGGGGACTGCTAGAATGTAAAAGCAATAAGCATTGTGGATGCAAAGCAAAAAAAGATCAATGGCTGATGGATTCTGATGGCATCTTCATTCCCAAATTCAATGGTTTGTTTGATCTTCTCTTCAATATCCTGACTAAAATCCTTCACTTTCTCAAGAAACATGTCATTTTCTTCATCTATTTGCATTATTTTCCATTTTTCTCATTGACAGCCCTCTCAAACTGATTCTGAGCTATTAGAAGATGACATGTCTTGATAGAAGCATGATATAGAAGATGAGAAAGCAGAAAGCAAGTACAAAGAAGAAAACAAGAATTCCATAGATTCGTTATCACCTCTTTCTCTCCCTATTGTTGAATATTTGTCTCTATCATTATCTTTCTCTCTCACTCAATTTCATCATTCATATGCAGAAAAGCAAACAAAGAAGGAAGGACCTAAGGCCTAGTTTTAGATGTACCAAATTGTGTGAAAACGCTAAAAAGATGAGGGGGAAAATGGGATTTTTTATTTTTTTTTCCTTTAAGGTTAAATGTATATTTGTGAATTAATGTCGATTTTGGTTGAAACATCTACTGCAGCTTTTGGTTTCCTTTGGATATATTATACTTTTTACTGCTTGTTATTTGATTAATATTTCCACAAGGACAGGTATGCCCTAGTTTTCCTTTCCCCTCTCTTGGGAGTGTGCTCTCTCTGTCATGAGAGTTCTCATAATTCAACACTCAAAACACTATTCCAAACAACCTGATACAAAGATTTCTCGAGCCTTAACATCTGGAAACATTAATGATGATGCAACTACAAAAGATTCATGACGAATTATTCCGCTCAAATAGAAGAAGGAATTTGAGAGGAATAAATGCAGGGAGGTAAAGGAAATGAACACTTATTATATGCCCAGATAGGTAATTTATGAGCTATTACTCATCTAGCCTTGCCAAATTTTTTTTTTAAACTTCTAGTTTGTTTGTTCATAAGACTTGAAGATCTAGTTTGTGGTTGTACTGTCTATGTTCAAGTATTTGTTTTTCTTATTTAGTTTAGTTTAAATCCTTTCTTAGCTGAGTTCAGCAGCCTAGGTACATTGGAGTCGAACCTCAATCCCTTTTCTCTTTTCAAGATCTAAGGTAAAACACTTCAATAGGTGAATAGTGTGTGTGGTATTTCCTTTAAAACTTCCCAAAACAGGATGGAAGAGGATCTGGTGGAAATTATGTAAAGATTTGCTCTCACTAATAAAGAGATGGGTGGAACAGCCCTAGATCTGGCAGATATAGATATAGGGATAAAGGAATGCCAGGCTAGTTTAGTGGGGAGAGTGATGGGAGAAAAGATAGCTAATTTTGTTGGGGTTAAGAATTTTGCTACAGTAGCATGGAACTACCCCAGAGATATGAGAGTTCTAGAATTAGGACCAAGTTATTTTCAGTTCAATGTCCCGAGGGACAAAGATAGGATGAGAATATTGGATGGAGGGCCATGGATTTTAGATAACAAAATTCTAGTTTTGAGGAAATGGCACATGGGAATTGAAGAGGACGCTACTGCCTTTAACATTGCTCCATTGTGGATCCAAGTCTAGAATTTGCCTGTGCGTTGGATATCTAAGGAAACAGGAAAGAAAATAGGAGCAATGTTTGAGGAGGTTAGAGAAGTCATAGTGCCACAAAGTGGGGGAAATGAAGGACGACATATAAAGATCCTTGTTATGGTAGATATCTCACAACCATTAATGAGAGGAACAACGGTTAACCTCAATGGGACAATTAAATGGATCAATTTCAAGTATGAACATTGACCAGGTTTTTGCTACAAGTGTGGGAGAATTGGACGTATTGAGCGGGGGAAGTCTGTGGTAATAGTGGATAAGAGGCAGCTAGACAATTAGTTTGGTCCATGGTTAAGAGCAGGGGGAACAACAAAGAACAGAACATATTGGGAACTCAAGAATGGAGAACTACTGCCAAGGGATAGAATGCAAAGGGAACTACAGCTCACAGAAAGACAAGCTGGAAAGGGAAAGATAGTCTCTGAAAGTCCCAGAGGAATAGGCTTTGATAACAAGGAGGGAGAATGCAATAACAACGAGACTTCTTCCACAAAAGCTATAAAGAGAGAGACCAAGAAAAAGAGATGAAAGAAAATAGTAGAGTAAACGAAGATGAACTAAGCAATGAGTACATAAGGGTTGTTAGACAAAAGGATACAAACAACACCCTTAATGCTGAGAAGAAAATTGCGCAGATGACAGGTAGTAGCCAAAGTGAAACAAAAAAAAAAAAAACCAAAAGAAAGGGTGGACCAAAGAGGAGGGGCACAACAGGTTGAGCAAGCAACAAAAACTGAAAACAACAACCACAAAAAGAACCAAAGACAGGTGGAAGATGAGGCAAAGATGCAGATTGATGAGGGGGCTACTAAAAACATTAGGTCGGCAACTTTGAAAAAGGAGAGATGATTCAGGAAGCCAATCACATCACCATCAGCACCAAGACAATCTTTGAGAGCACTGAATGGACACAATGTCACAATAGAGGCCCAAGGAAAAAGGAAATTCAGCTTAAGGGATGAGGAAATGGTGGATGCAGACAAAGAAGAGTAGGACCAGAAAAGAAACAAAAGGATTGAGATTACATAGACAGGTGTTATGACAGGAGTAAGGAAGGAGACCAGACCAGCCTAGTCTCCAAATTCCAAATGAGGATATTGGTGTGGAATTGTTAAGAAACAAGGAGCCCCTTGACAATTCCCCAGTTGAGGGAGGTTAACCACCTCCTCTTCCTCAACATGATATTTTTGTGTGAAACAAAAAATAAATATGAGTCTACGGAAAATGTTAGAAGAAAATTGAATTTTGAAGAATGTGTAGTGGTAGAAGTAATGGACAGATGTGGAACAATGATATAAAAGTACTGAAGGTAGTACAGTTCACACTGACCATTGAAGCACATGTTTTGGACCAGGATACACAAGTAGCCTACTGGTTTATAGGCATTTATGCTAGTTCTGTAGATAGCACTAGAAAAAAGTAGTGGAAAGTAATTGAGCAAAGAAAAAGGATGTGGGGAAGTAGATGGATAATTGCTGGTGATTTCAATGATATAATCTCCAATAAGGAGAAATGGGGTGGAACTACAAAAGCAGATCGGAGTTTCAGGATTTAAGAAGCTTTATAACTGACAATCAACTCATAGATATGGGTTTTGAAGGAAATTTGTGGACTTGGAGCAACAATTGGGGGGAAGGAGAAGAGATAAGACAAAGGTTAGATAGAGCACTCAGTAGTCTTCATTGGTTCCAAATTTTTGAAAATGCTAAGTGCACTCACGTGAAAAATGTAGGTTCTAATCATAGCATGTTAAAGATGGACACCAATCTCCAAATATGAAGGAAAAAGAAAAGGTTCTACTTTGACAAAATATGGCTACAACATGAGGAAATCTACCAAGTGATTAGAGATGTTTGGAACATGGATGGTGAAGAATTTAGAATGTTCAGAGTTACAAGAAAGACTGGAGAATAGCTCTCCTAAAGTGGTAGAATAGGTTCCAGACTAACTCAAAATTAAAAATCAAGCAGGTAAAAGAAAAATTGGAACAAATGAGGAAGTCAAAGGAAGAGAACAGGAAACGAAAATTTAGAGTAGAAAACACAATTGAAGGAAACCTATTCAGAGGAAGAAATGTACTGAAGTCAAAAAGCATGGTGTAGCTGCTTGAGAGAAGGGGACAAGAATACCCAGTATTTTCATGCAAAGGTAAAAGGAAGGAGAAGGAAGAACAAGATGTAGAACTTACAAAGAGAGGATGGAACTTGGACCTGCAATGATGAGGAATTGGGAAAAGAAGTTGAAGGTTACTACAAGCACTTGTTCAGCAGCTCAGGGGTTGAAGATTTGGTGGAGATTTTGAATGGAATATCACACACAATCACTCAGCAGATGAATGATAGCTTGACCAGAAAGGTGGAGGAAAAGGAGATTAGGGATGCTATTTTTTCCATGGACTCAAATAAATCCCCAGGTATGGATGGCATGAGTCCTCTTTTCTTCCAACAATTTTGGTGCATTATCAAAGAAGCCATTACCAAAGCCATTCAAACTTTTTTTACACCGAGTTTATGCTAAATTCTGTGAACCATACAATGATCACCCTTATTCCAAAAACAGACAATCCAACTAGTTTGAAGCATTATAGACCCATTAGTCTTTGTAAAGTCATCTACAAAATCATTTCCAAAATCTTGACTAATAGGATTAAAAGAGTCTTAAATGTCTGTATTAGCATGAACCAGGTTGCCTCTGTCCCAGGTAGACAAATTATTGATAATGTCATTATTTCTCATGAGTTTTTGCATCACTTAAAAAATAAAAGGCAAGGAAAGGATGGGTATTTTGCTTTGAAACTTGACATGTCTAAAGCATATGATAAGGTGGGATGGAAGTTTTTGCAGGAAATCATGAAAAAGATGAGATTCTCTGACAGGTGGATTAGCTGGATTATGAGCTGCATCTCCACAATAACATATTCTTTCAATGTTAATGGACAGATAAAAGGTTTTGTAACTCCTCAAAGAGGGATTAGACAAGGGGATCCCTTATCCCCTTACTTATTTCTACTCTGCTCAGAAGGATTCACCAATCTGCTAAGGAAGGCAGAGGAGGAAAAAAAATAATAGGAATGAAAGTAAGTAGACGAGGACCATCAGTAACACACTTGTTCTTTGTGGATGATTCTCTGATTTTTAGCAAAGTAGACCCTGAGGAAGCAGCAAAATGGAAAGAGATCCTCAGGGTTCGGGACAAATGATAAATCTAGAAAAATCCTCGGTGTTTTTTAGCAAAAATGTTTCACAGGTAGTTCAAAAGAAGGTTGCCATCATTTTGAGAATATCCGAGCTGTGTTCTAAGGCAAATACTTGGGATTACCAATGATGATCACAAGGACCAAACAATAGATTTTGGGCTCCATTAGGGATACTATGAGAGGAGGATAAAACAATGGCAAAACAAGTTGCTTAGTGCTACTGGAAAAGAAGTACTACTCAAAGTTGTGCCTATGGCTCTTCCAACATATGCTATGTCTTGTTTCAAACTACCAGTTAGATTGTACAAGGAGCTGAGCTCAATGATGGCAAATTCTAGTGGAGAGAGGAGAATGGGAGGAAGAAGATACATTGGTGCTCATGGCACAAGCTTACACATGATAAAGAACTAGGTGGATTGGGGTTTAGGGACTTGCAAAATTTTAATAGAGCTATGTTGGGGAAACAAGTATGGAAACTAGTGACAGATCCTGACTCGTTGGTGGCAAAAGTCTTAAAAGCTAAGTATTATCCCGGACAGTCCATTTTCAAATGCAAATTACCACAGAATGCTTCATGGATTTGGTAGAGCCTAATAGGGGTGAGGGAAATGGTGGAAAATGGAACTATAAAGAAAATTGGAAATGGCAAACATACATAGGTGTGGGAGGATAGATGGATACCTGAGCATCCATAAGGGAAACCAATAACAGTGAAACCTCAGGAATGTGTAGTCCAAAAAGTAGGAGACCTGATTCACAACTTCAAATGGAAAAGGCCGTTTATCTTTAAATTGTTCCAGGAAGAGAAAGCAAAGAAGATCCTAAGAATTCCAATCAACCTGCCAGATAGGGATGATTGTTTCTTTTGGCCATATAGTGGAAATGGACAGTACTCTATTGCTTCTATATATAAAGAGATCAATAGACAAAGAAACTTGCAACATCAACAAAGAGAGGTAATAGGAGAAAGACCAAGCTGGGGCAAGAAGAAGTTGTGGAAGCATTTATGGAAGCTGAAGGTAAAGCACAAGTAGAAGCTGTTTATATGGAAATGTATGAACTCGGATTTCCCTATCAATGAAAAAATCTATACCAGAACTAGAATGGGAGACTTGATTTGTAAGAGCTATGGGAAAGACATAGAAATAGTGGAACACCTTTTCTTCCACTGTAGATTAGCTAAGGAAGTGGGCGACTGTCACCAGTTCAATGGGACGGATTGGACGAATACACAACGAACTTTAGTAGATGGTGAAGCATTTTGATTGAAGCAAGGCACAAGTCAGCAGGGATGGATCACATAGGACTCACGATAAATATTCTGTGGCAACTATGGAAGGCTAGAAATGATAGGGTATTCAAAGTAGTGGATAGATATCCATTGAAGACCGTACAGAAAGCTCACAAGGAATGGATGGAATACAATGAAGCTAAAGAGAAGGAAAAAGATATGAGCATACCAAAAACAATAAGAGTAAAGCTGAACCAACAATGGGAAGGGAGTGGACATGATAGAATCTATATCAATTGAGCGGTTTAAACAAAAAGTGGGAAGCAGGAAGATGGGAATTGGCATCATGGCAGAAAATTATGACAGACAAGTGGTGGCTCACCGGGCCATGCAGGAGTATAGCTCAAGGAACAAACTTGAAGACCAAGTGATAGCAATAAAACTTGCTTTTATGCAAAGCAAGTGAATGTCAGTGGGCTAAAGTCCAAGTTAGAGTTCCACAGCAGCACTTGTTGAAAATGATCTGAAGCAACAGAGCCAAGGACGTACGCTTGTTTTCTCATCTAGAGGACATTAATAGTTTAAGCTCTATGTTTGTGGAATGCTCATTTGTTCTATCTACTAATGAAAATAGTGTTAGAATTAGTCATATAAGCAACTATGCTCTAAGCATACCTTTGAGGAGTGGATTAACCCTCAGTGTTTCAGTGCACTTCTATAGCTCTTTAAGAGCCTTTTGCTCACTAAGTGTATAGTTCTTACACATCATCAATGAAAAGTTAACATTTTCGGGAAAAAAGACATGTATGCCCTTGTTTATGTCAGGCATAAACTGTCGGAATTCAAAAGAGTGTCAATAATTTGCACTTTTAATTGATCGGGGGCTAAAAGTTTTTTTTTAGAATTATTTAAGGACTAAAACTTTACACGGCCAAAATTTCGAGGGCCATTGAGACTTTTTGCCAATTGTTTTATGCACATGAACGTTAGTGATGGAGCAGCACAAAGATCACCAGTTGGCAAAGTTGTGTGGATGCTTCAACTCTATGAGGTGATAGTAGTACCAACATACGATAACGTTAATGGAATGGAAGAGCAGCTTTACAAATGATACTTGAAATACTTAATTGGCCATTTTCCCTTCCCACTGTAAAAGTAAAATTCTCAATGAGTTTGAGTTTGTGGTCTATGAATGAAAAAATTGAGTCATTTGGACCATTGATTTGAATACAAGATTCAACTATGGTCTTGCATATAGTACTCTCTCAAGCTGAACCTTTTGTTTTTGTTTTTTTGCTTAATTATTAGTATTTGTCTAATTTAATTGGTTTGTTAATTAATTGGTTTTAATTATTTATGTTTATAAGATTGTAGGTGTGCATACAGCAAGTACCAAGTGGATACTAGTCACGGGTTTAAACCATTGAGAGGATGAATGGGAAATCACAATAAATCCTCATTTTTAAAAAAAAATGCCAAGTGAATACTTTATATACATTTTCTTACACCTAGATTGTAAATTAGTTTTTTGATAAAAGAGAATTTTCATTATTAAGATTACTGGAAGTCGTCCAACAATGGATGTTTGACAAAAATAGGGGGAGAATTCTAGAGGAATTCAACAAAATTAAAAGATTTGGCATAAAAAACCAATTCATAAGCGACTTTATTCGCATCCTTTAATATTAGCAATTGTGATTGGCATTCGTTAATGACTCAACAAATAATTGTGATTTCTCCAAAATGTTTAGTAAAATCTTCACTAGCATAAGACAATTATTATTATCTCCTGAATTGCATATATAATAATATTCATAATTTTTTTGAAAGCAACACTAAATTCACTTTTTATGTTAGAATTATATGTAGACGATAATAATATCAAGCAAATAAAACTACATTAATCCTAAAGAATAAATGACCCATAAAGTCCAACTTACTTTACCAAGACATAATAATTAGTCCTAAGACCTTTGTTTATTTTTGTATCTACTTAATTGCTCTTTTACTATCATAAATCTTTTACGCCTGCTCACACAACTAAAAGTGGCCTTTGGCAAATAAAAATGCATCTTGATAGTATTAAGTACACAGCATTTAGTACTCCTTAAGGACAATATAAATGATTAGTTATGCCATTTGGACTAAAAAATGCCCCTCAAATATATCAAAGAAAAATCGATAAAATCTTCAAAGACTATCCTTTTTTATATGTATGCCCATTATCCTCCAATTTACAGCCCTGTCAAGGGCGAACATGGAATATCACAAAACTCATGCAAACGTTTGTCTTATTTTCAAGGGTTAATCGCACTTTATTCCCTTTAAGTATAGGCCGTTTCTCACTTTACTTCCCCCAATGTTTGTTTTTCCTCAGTTTACCCCCTCCGTTAGTCCAGCTAAGCAATTGCACCATTAAAAACTTCAAGATTTCGAAATTGCCATACGAAAAGGGCTGTTGGTTTGTGTTGACAAAAATGCCCTCAATGAGTTATATGTAAATGGGGTGTCTAATGCTTTTAGCCTATTTTTTCCCTCAAAGAGACGTTGGTTTTAGCCATTGGTTAGGTTCTATAAAAAGTGGTATTTGATGGTGTGCAGCCAATTTTTCTCATACATTTTAGCAGATTTAAAAGTTCCTAAAATTTTTCTTTGTCAACCAAAAGCATCATAAAAATGTCACAAAGTGCTTCAAATAACGTTGAAAGATTACCCCAAAAAATATGTGGATGCGGTAAAGAGGCACCATTGTGCACCTTTTGGACACTTGAAAATCCGGAAAGAAGATTTTACGGCTGCTCAAATTACAATGTAAGAATTTTTCATTAATAATTTGTTATTATTCTCTTTAATTTTACTCTATACTTGAATAACTCAAAAAGAGTTTTAAACAACTATATTTTCTTTTTATTTAGAACCGACATGCATGTGGGTACTTTTCATGGGTAGATCTTGAAGTTTGTAGCAAAGCAAAAGAAGTAAGTGCAGTGTTGCAATCTAGACTGTTGGAGTAAAAGGAGAAACTAATGTACTTGCAAAGGGAGCATGAAAAATTGGCAAATGAGCATGAAAAATTGAAAAGCAGATATGAAGCCTTAGAAACAGAAGTCTATGTCTTACAAGTTGGAAACCAACAGCTACAGCAACAATACATGATGGTCAAAGCTGCTCGATCTTCATCATGGAGAAAAACACTAGCCATTACATTTCTGGTTGCTAGCATTATGTATATGTACTCTATTTCTGAACCAAAAGGCATGAAAAATTTGTTTTATCTACCATAGTTGTAAGCAAATATATATGAACGAAAATTATATTAAGTTAAAAGCATTTTGCACATCAGATTACATCTTAGCATATGTCTGCATGGCCACCCAAACAAAGGTCATTTTAGTAGAATCTAACCAAAACATGATAGTAGAACATGTCCAAATAATGGCAAAAGAAAAAAAAACATAGGCCCATTTCTAACATTGTTGCAAAACAAGCAATCAAGTACTAGTAATGACAAAAACAGCAACATAATGTCACTGCACTACACATTCAGGTGTGTGCACAACTGTTGAACGTCCAGTTGCAGTTGAAGATCCTTGGCTAGAGAACACAGCTTCTCCAAATACTCTTGGTTTGAACCTATAGTCATGGATAAGGGGTATCTTAGTGCATCAAACTACTAGTAGGGGTGGTAGCATGTAAACATAGTCAAAAGACTTGAACTCATCATTCCAGTTTTAGCAGCACCTGAATTGCTTTTAGAACTTCCAGTTTTAGCATCACCCAAATTGGTTCTTGGTCTTTTAGTTGTTATTGTAGTTGTTGATTTTGAACTTGTACTTAGCAAGTTGGTGGTAGCAACAGCACTAGTTGTACTTAAATTGGCACCAGATGTAGGTGTTCTTGTCCACTATATCATCAATAGAAATAAATAAGTGAGCACGTATAAAATGGCTATGCATGCAGAATTTTAAAATGTATGCTTACCAGTTGGGTTGGTGGGGACTGGCCAGTCTTTAAAGTACTTGGAATCTGCATAATAAAGGCAGTTTTTAATCAGTGCAAGTGTAACAAATTCAATTAGTTACATACAAATAAAAAAGGAACTCACCATGTTAGAGTCAAATGGGATATATGTTTTACTTGTTGATACCCTTTGGTCATTCCAAAGTCCAATGCCACATAGTGGGCCATTGTTTTGGTTTGAACCCCTACCCTTACCTCTGCCTGTACCTCTACCTCTCATTTTAGCTCTAGTTGGGCCTCTTGCAGTAGTAGAATTAGTTACATCAGCTTTTCTCCCAACACTAGGAATCAAAACAGGCTCAACATTATTTCTAGAGTGGCCCCTACCAGCTTCCCTCCCTCGTTTAGTAGGTCCTTGTACCTTGCAACACATAAAAAAATGACAGTCAGATATAGATAGAAAAAACCCAAGCAGCATATATTGATTGAAGTTACCTGTGTATTCATTGGTTTTCTTTGCCTCACAAATGAACAACCAGTGACCTTGCAACTTCTGGTATTGTGGTCATACTGACCACAATGACTACAGTGAATTGGCAGCCCTACTTTAGACAGTTTTCCTACATGTAAGTCCTCCAATGGAGCCTTTCTTCTAACTTTCTTAGGCCTGCTTGGGGCTATCTTCCCACGAGGTGGGAGTAATGAATCATTGCATGTGTTCACCCAATTTGTTTGGTCTGGCATAGGCATAATAACTCCAGCATATGCCTATTAAATGTTTCCACTGAGTAGCAATTATCAACATATGCATATGGACTTTTGTTGTCTTGCACAAGTCCAGCACATGCATGGACACATGAAATTCCTGTCATATCCCACTCATTACATGTGCATGACCTTTGAACTGCATTAACAGTAAAAGTTCCTACTATACCAGTCACCTCATACACCTCTCTTGTAGACACAAGTGCATCAAACTGAGCTAATTGCTTTTTCTTCTCTTCAATTTTCCGACAAATCCTTGGACAAATGTGAGACTTCACCTTCTGAATCCAGTCTCTTTTTTCTTGAAACCTGCACATTATCTGCCTTCGAATGGCTTCAAACATAGTCAAAATAGGCTCCTCCCTAGCATCCTTAATGTATTGATTGAAGCTCTCACATATATTATTACTTAAAAGGTCATATTTTGTCCTTGGAAAAAAGGTGTGTCTGGCCCATAGGCTAGCTGGTATGGAACTGAGCTATGCATGTGCTTCTGGTGCTACTGTTTGCAACTCTCTCATTTTGCTTTCATAGTAACTAGGTAAATAAGCCCTGGCTGCTACCCACATTAAATCTCTTAGGTGTTTATCCTTGAATTTTAGCTTGAAGTTAGCATACATGTGTCTAACATAGAATCGATGCTCCACTCCAGGATATTTATTCTCAATGCAATCAATTAATCCCTGACATAAAAACATAAATCACAGAATTAGTGACACGAGTGAGTGAGGAATAAAGGAAAGTAAAGCAAATTGTAGTGGTGCCGACCTTTTGTCTATTCAATAGAAATACCCAACCCCTTTCAAGTGGAGTCCCAATGGCATCAATAAGGCTGTCCAAAACCACCCCCAACTATCTTTGCACACAAACTCAACAAGAGCCATAGCAATTAGGAACATCTGGTTATTAGCATCCCTACCAATTGCAGACATAAGCTGCCCTCTCATGATCCCCTTAAGGGGACATGCATCCAGCCCTATTACAAGCCTACATGCATTTACAAAACCTTCTTTTTGTGCAGTAAATATCACAAACATTCTCTTGAAGATTGGGCTTTTACAAAGTTGGGATTTTTTAGTTACAATAAATGCCACTAAACCTGGATTTCTTTGAAGAAGTGTAGCACAATAGTCTCTTAATTTTGCATACTGCTTTGCACATGACCCTTTCACTGCTTCCTCTGCTTTCTCTTTTGCTTTATACATTTAAGAGTTTGTACAGTTCAGATTATACTTCCTTTTTATGCGCTTCTTGAACCCTTTTACTTTCATACCCGAATGGTCAGCAATCTCCTCCTTAAACATCTTAGACAGCCACCTAGAATTTGCACTCTTGTTCTTGAAAGACCATGGACATTCATGAGGTAGGCCTTTAATGGACTTTACTTGAAGTGTAACTTTGTTTTCATTATAGCCACTAGCATATATTCTCCATCCACATTTATTTGGACATATAGCCACAACTTTATCTTTGTCATTCTTAGTGAAGGTAACTTCAAACCCATTCAAAATTGAATACATTCTAACTGCAGCTCTAAAATCATAAATGTTGGTTGAAATTCTGCCCACATCAACTCAGGATTTTTTAGATCTCTTTCCATGTTAAACTCGTGAAATTCATGCTCCATGGCTTCATCATTTGAATCATAAACTAGTTTAAGTATTTCATCGTAACATCTTCATTATCGACTAGTTTTCCTTTCACTTTAGAGTTAAGGTATGCATTATATTCTTCACTAATCAATTCCACATACTTAGCATAATCAGGTTGTTTTAGGTGACAATCTACTTCACCACCATCCCTCTCTACATCATCTATAAGGTCATATGCATCATTTAAATCATCCCCATCTAGGAAAAAATCAAAGTCAGAGTCATATTCAA
Organism: Coffea arabica; assembly: GCF_036785885.1. Classification (NCBI taxonomy): domain Eukaryota; kingdom Viridiplantae; phylum Streptophyta; class Magnoliopsida; order Gentianales; family Rubiaceae; genus Coffea; species Coffea arabica. The sequence goes on from NC_092330.1 coordinate 30,806,165, forward strand.
CTTCCCTACAACCATCCCCATCACCTTCCTGTGAAGCATCTGAAGTATCATTTTCGGCCTCATCATTTTGGGGTTGTTCAGCATTAGGATTTAGATTTTGTTCACCATCAACCTCAATATTATCTTCTACCATAATTTCATCAGCATGCACATCTTCTTCAGGGATCTCACCAACATAAAGTTGTATGATACTTTGAGTTCGATTTGTCACAAATATTTCTAGAACTATCTGGTCACTGTTTAATAGTTTAAGACCAACCTGAAGGTCAAGATTCCTAACTCTGTAGTACACTGATGTTTCATGTGGAATTCCAGCGTCTTTAAAAGCATCTCTTAACTCAAAAATTGACATCAAATCAGGGTCAACATCATCAAAATTAGAAACTTCTGCCCCCTACATACTGTAAATTTGAGACATGGGCAAAATGGCCTCCGTAGTGAACCTCTAAAACATAGGTTTTAAAATTCATTTTTCTACAATCACACAAAGGCAACTTTTTTAGTGCATGCACAGGTAATACAGAGCATGCATCTTTTATTGTCCCACACAAAAAAATCCCAGTTTGTCTATCTAACACCAACCAAAATAAACAAATAATCCAACAAATTAATAATTAAAAAGACAAAAATTGCTAAAAACCCATCGTTTTCATCCTAACCCGACAATGACATAGCATATCTTCAAGGGACCACACCAACAGATGATTCAAACAAATAATTGTCTACCACATTAAAGGCCATAAAGCCACTAAAAAAATCCATACCGTTGTTTTTGTGCAATACAATTGGTTAAAAACTAGAAATTTCTAAAATCGAGAAAAAATTGCAAAATCAAACCTTAAGGGCTGCCCAAGCTCTCACAATCTACTTTCACAATCTTCAAATTCAATTCTGCCGTCTGCTAACAAGTTCATTGATTGTCCCTTTTTTCCATTCAAGATGCTGGTGAATTTTCAAGTTTTTTAATGGAGGTTTTGCTAAGGATTCAGCCAAAGGAAAAACTGGGTGATTGACGATGGCAAAAAGGAATAGAGGGTGACCGACAATGACAAAAGGGAACCTTTTGTCTGTTTTCTTTTGTTTTCCCTAATTTTTTTTTTGTCTCATGCCAGATAGAGGGAAATTTCCCTCCATTATTCTAGGGTAATTTTGGAAACTTATATTTCTTAAATCCAGAGATATGAGTATTTTTGGTTGTTCATTATTTTCATAAGGATATTACTGTCTTTTCAATATTTTGTTTATCTCCATTAGAGTTGACCGTTAGTCGTTGGGATAAACTGAGGAAAAATAAACATTGGGGGGTAAAATGAGAAACGGCCTATACTTAAAGGGGATAAAGTGCGATTAACCCTATTTTCAATCATCCGCGTTGAAATCGCTCTCCCGCCGCTCTCCAGCTCTCTGCTATCAGAAAACTCTGTGGAAATGCTCTGTGATTTTTTCCTTCTTGTTTTCTAACTTTTCTTTGTTTGTTTAAGCTGTGTGAATTTATTCAGAGTTTTTGTTGAAATCTTGTGTTTGTTTTGTGTCTAGAGCTGAGTATAAAATGGGTCCTGGAACGGAAGTTAGCCTCAGTAGATTAATGGTGTTCTAAGTCGTGCCCGAAAGGTGTTTGAAAAAATGCTCAATTGGCAAACCGTTGGTTTATGTGTGAAGAAATGGTCCTCCAAAAACTTGTACTGGGCTGATATTGGGATCCATTTTGGGTAAACAGAAGCAGAGGCTGGAATGGTGGTTTCTACATGAAACTGGGGAAAGCAAGCAAACACAGTGGCAGAAATTTGGGCTATAATACATGAAATGAAGCTGGCTTGGGCGAAGGGGTTCAGGAAAATCTTCATAGAATCAGACTCACAAACTGGAATGAGATTAATTGACGAAGTGCTTATTAATAGTCCACATGCCAACCAAATCAGATTGGCCAGGAGTTGGGTAAGTCAAGGCTGGGATTGCAGACTCAATCATGCATGGAGGAGTGCAACATGTGCAAGGACAACCTTGCCAAACTCAGCCAGGGAGCACAGCTGGTGGAGAACCCAACACCCCCCCCCTCCCCGCCGGGGAGGGGCAAAGCTTATTAGGATTTGATGTAATTGGTGTAGCAACACCACGTGTAGCTGCGGTGTAGATGGGTTCAAACCAGCCTTTTGACCAAAAGAAAAATGGAAGCAGAGGCTCCTAATATGAAAGCTTGCCAACATACAACTGTTATAGCTGTTCTTTTGATTGTTTATGGTCAATATTGCTAGTATGTTGTGAACCCATCAATGTAGGATGGGGTTTGCTGTGATCTAATAACGGTACCATATTAGAGAAGTAGGAAGACTTTTTGTGGGTTGGGTGTTAGGTGATGGGGATCATGGAGTGGTGTGGGGAGATGGGGCATCAAGGAGACAAAGAAGTGTGTGGGGAGAGATATTACCTCTTGATTTTTCATCCAAGTAGAAGAACAAAAAATGTAATCTTTTGCTCCGTTTCTACTGCTAGTAATAAATAAATAGATATTACTTGATGCTTTCTTATGCTTTTCTACACTACTAGTCTCTGTAACTCCCTGTTGAACCCAGCATTTCATTCAGTTATCAGCCAAAAAAAAAAAAGAATGTTGTTTGAAGTTAACAATCAAAATTTAAGAGATTCTTTGCTTCTATAAAATTCTAAACTTGTTGGCATTTCATTGAATTTCTCCAGTCTTTAATTCTAGGTGAACTCAGATGATCAATGGACTTCAGTTTTTAGCTTCTCAAGCAATATTTTCCTACTTGAGGCAGATCAGATAAACACGCATGCACACAGAGATGTATTCATGTGCTTTCTGTCAAGTTCTTTTTGTTTTAATGACTAAAATTCTGTTATGGGTTTCTGGATTTATGATTTTAGAGAGAGAGAGAGAGAGAGAGAGAGAGAGATGTATTAATGCGTTTTCAATCAAGTTCTTTTATCTTAGAATTGCTAAATCCATTAATGTATTTCTGAAAATTTATGCTTCTGGTCTATTTTTATTTTGCTTGATATGTTAGTTGCTTGACCTCACATATTTACCAGTTAGTTTTATCTGCATAACTAAAAAGTGCTAACATCATTTTCTTTTACATTTTTGTTTTTTAAGAAGAAAGGAAGATTGAGAAGGTGAAATGATGCCCTGCCTTGATGTTCCTTCTTTTTTAGTCTATTTTCAACTTTTTTTTTTTTTGTATTTTATTTATCTTGGCTTTTCTTTGTATTTAGTTTGCACATTTGAAGATATTGAAATAATTATGTTTTTGTTTCTGTTAAGTTCTCTAGTGTTACACCAAACATTGTTTCTGTATAAAGTACATCATAAGTTCTTTTCTTTATCCAAATCAGAGGTAACATCGGACTAGTGTTACTGGAAGTCTCTGGTGTCAATAGTGTGCACTTTTAAGGAGTTAAACTTGTAAAGATATGCTTACTATGGGTTTTTTTTGTCTCTTCTATTTTAGAGCGTGTCAATATACGGTTACCTTATCTATGCATGTGATATGGTTGTGTTTTATATAGAAGAGGTGGCTACATTTATGATATTTCTGCTATTTCCGGCGTTTTGGTATTCGGTTAGCTTATGTATAAGATATGGTTGCCTTTTATATATAAGATGTGGCTATGTTTATGATGTTTCATGTTGCTAAATGCTAATGCCCAAGCATGGCCAGTATTTGCATATAGGGGTTTAATTGAGCTAAGTTAATTGATCCCAAAGTTGGATTGCATCGAGCTCCTAAAGTTGGGCTAAAGTTTGATTAATAAGATTTTTAACCTACGCGAGGTCAACCTCACTAATCTCGAATACAAGTCAAGGTTGATGGAGTCTGAGTTCAAGCCCAATCGAGCTCAAGTAGTATGGATTATTAACTTTTAGATTGGCATCAAAATAATAAAACTAGCTCAACTCAAATGCCCCTCACACTTGATTCAAGCATGACTTGAGCTTTGTCAATGCTAAGTCAAGTTGAGCTGCTGACAAAACTGCTTGCGCGTTGTTTGTGAGCAAGTTGGTTCGACTGTCCCCATTTTGGACATGGGTAGGTTTATTAGGGTTTTATTGTTTAGCAGTTATTAGCGTTCAAGATGCTATTTTATTATGTCTACTGGAGTAGTAGCATTTAAGACACAGTTGAAAATTTTAACTTATTTTCACCTTCATAAACTCTTTTAGTCCATGTATGGTTGCTTTAGACTAAGCTGTGTAGGTTTTTAACATTATCTTGGTTTCAAATCTTGTCGGAACTGTTTGTAGCTGATAATCTGTAAACACATTTATATTCTTTGAAGCAGCTATCCTTTCCTTGTTGCTTCTGGGCGTTTTTTGAAGGCAAATGTTGCTAGGGAAATTAGTAATTAACAATGTACTGCCTGGATAATTGAAGATTGATTGAACTGAATGAAGTATATGTTGCTTTTTGCTTGTAGCTTTTAAGCCCGTTGAGTAGTGTCTTATCATAGTTGCACTAGCAGTTTTGTATCCAAGAAGCAGACTTCCGTTCATATGGATGTTGCAGCCAATTAGAAGTTCTATTTCCATTGATGAATCTTCTTTTGATCTCTTACCTTTTGTTAAAACAGATACCTCATGTGTGCTCTTAGGTTTTCCTGTAATGCTTAAATGAACTACTCCTCAACTATGTCAATGCCGTTCCTCGTTTTAATCCTAGAGGCCTTGTTCTATCCACAAACATTCCTGAATCTCCAAAGGGCAGCGCAATACCTTTTTCTTAAAAATTGTTTGGAGACTGGACAAGCATTTTTGTTTTTCTTGATTTACTGTGCCATTGGTTTTGGGTTTCTAGGGTATTTACACAATGAAATTTGTATCAATTTGGGTCTATATGGTCCAGATATTTATCATAATTCATGAAATCCTTGATTAAGGGTTTATTCTTGTATCATGTAATTGAAGATGCTCTGACACTTTGATGGTTGGAGTCCTTAAATATTCCTTTGCATAAGAGTTATCTTCTTACCATGCATTAGGTTTGTAATGTTGATAATATCAGTCAGAGTACTTGTAAGGTTTTGCAGATGTAACCAACCATGCTTGTTTCTGTGACTTAGTATCTCTTGGATATTTTGTGCTCCTTTGCTAATGTTACGACCTATATAAGTTGTGATCACTTGATATACAATGTCCTTCTGTGTGAATTCTGTTCTGTGTGTCTCAGTATCCAAAATGTTGGTCAAATGATTCCTTTAGATGCTTATCTCTTTGTTCATGAGATTTGATCAGCCTGCATATGACTAGGTAGGTGTACATACTGCTGATAAATTAGATATGGGTTAGCCGATTTTTTGGAGTTGCAACATTGGTGGTATGGGGGTTCCCTGGTTCATTCTACTTTGTGATTAGCTCCTAAGGTTGTCTTGCACAAATCTGAAAATGTGCTATGGTATTTTGGAATCTATGATATAGTATGGTGCAGATTGTTTACCTTCTTGGAGTATAGCAGTTCATTTGGTGGATCTCTCTTTTGGATCACTCTGTAACTGGTCCTTTTTTCATGCTTGATGAGCTTTTATTTTATTTTTTCTTTCAAGTCTATGCCTTTTGGATATGCAGCAATTGTTGCAGTTTATAAAGTCATCCATTGGATGTCTTGGACTTGCCAATTAGCAAGGACATAATTTCTATTGCTAAGTGGTATCAGGTTTGTTTAGTGCAGTTCATGTGAATATATAGACCTGCTTATCTTTTAGTGCTATAATGCCTAAGTCAAGAAGTCTCAGATGGCATAGCATATTCATTAACAGATCTGGAGGAATTTTAATTGCGACAACAAAATTGTATATTCACCCAGTCATTACTCTCCATCTTTTTGTCTATTGAATTTGCTATTTGGTAATAAGAGCCCTTGCTTTATAAACTTTGCCTGAATTTATTACAAAAGAATTGTTTAACCTACCATTGGATTGTTATTTCCTTTCCTCGCTGAATTTGTCGAACCCAAACATGGTATTGCTGGTGGGTCCATTGTTTGTTTGGATTACAAGGATATAGTATGACATGTATCATACTCACTGTTGTCAATTGTAATCATTATTTCGTAACCGTCCTTAACCTTTTGAATAGTGCTTGCTAGAGGAGCAAGCTAAAGTTTTTTCTTGTTGCGTTGGTTGTTTGGATTACAGGGATATAGTTTGACATGTATCTTATTCACTGTGTTTGATTTGTCATGATTATTTCGTAACTGTCCTTAACTATTTGACTAGTGCTTGCTAGAGGAGCACTCTAAAGTTTTTTCATGTTGAGGTGGAAGACTTTTAGAGTGGCCCTGGACGGAAAACGGCTGTATAACCGAGAGTCCTCCCTCTTTGAATCGCTTACGTACTTCCTTCTCTTGAGGTTCTTTCGTCTCTCGCGTCAGTTCATGAGGTAAAAACTACCCTTTTGCTGCTTCTCTTTTTTCTTCTAAATGATTTGATTGTTCTATCTGTCTTCCTTGTTTTCTTTAGATTTCCTTGTTCCTTTTGGTGTAGATTTGTTTCCATTTGATGTGAGTCTTCTTGATTTTATGTGTTGATTTCTTTTTCCGGTGTGATTTTTTATTTTTGATTTTATCTGCGGGAGGGAGGGGAGGGAGGGAGGGAAGGAGAGAGAGAGAGAGAGAGAGATTTGTTTCCATTTGATGCGAATATTATTGATTTTATATGCTGATTTCTTTTTCTGGCATGATTTTTTATTTTTGATTCTATGTGTGTGTGTGTGAGAGAGAGAGAGAGATGGAGGGAGGCATTGTTCACCCTCCTTTGGGAAGTTGGGGAAGGACTTAGCAGGCTTTAGTGACTTGAGACTCTTCTGTGCAATGAAATACTGTCTTTTTAAGTTACGGGGTGAATTGCATAAGATACCAATCTGGTCAAATGGAGCTCGAAATTGTCAATCTAGCACAATGCTTTCATATCAAGATATTACTGAAGTTAGACATGCCCCTTTATTGGTTGTTGAAGAGCCAGAACAGTTGAAGATTAATGCTCAATCTGGTTTTTAATTTTTCAAACCTGGATATTAGATTTGTCTCCATCTAGTGCCGTTGTACTGCTCCTTAAGCTCACTGTTCTGTAATTGTCATTTTTTTGGGAAAGAGTTTCTGTTTCTTTTCTAGGTTTTTCTGGGTCTTGAACTGTTTTGGATACCAAGACATTCTCTTTCTAAGCATATTAACATTTTGAGAGAAATTGTAAATGCCACCATACAGGAAAAAAGGAAAAGTTACAAAGACTGACTCACCCAATCTTGTGTAGTGTCTTGGAAGCTGCCTTGCTACAAAGAGACCTGTGAGAATAATTCTATTATAAAAGAACAGGGAAATAATCTTTGCCAGATGAGTTAACAAAATGTTACTTAAATAAGTAAATTAGTAGGAGTTGCAATTACAGCTTTCGGCAATAGCTCCTGTATCCCTACTTTCTCTCTTTCTGGAGATAAGTTTTGTTTCTGTTGTGAAGGATCATCAATAATTTCTGTTTTTCCTCAAGTAATTTGAGAAAATGAGGTAGAAAGGACTGACAAATACTCTGTCACTGAGTAATGATTGGACATATGATTGCTTTTGACTTAATACAAAGTCGTAGAGCTTGGTAGAGCAAAATTGGAGTAGAGTCCCCTTATTGATGTGCCATATTAAGCCTTTCTTTTTCTTGCCAAATGAGTCTATAAATGGCTAGAACAGAGTCTGTTGTTTTAAGTGTTCTAGTTGATCAATGTTCATTCATGTAACAAAGCTCTTTCAGAAGTTTGCTTTCTGCGATCCTTATTACTTCTTACACATCACATTTTCTCCATGTTCTCATAAAGGAAATGGTTAGCGAACCTTTTAAGACTAAAAAATTTGAGAATGCATTTTGTTACTTGTAACTAAACTTTGTAATCAATTAAGGGTTCAAATTAATGTAAACATTTTGTTCATGTTTTAATTTCTTTATATGTGCTTAATTTCTCTAGGACTCCTTGTCTTTCTCATTTTCGTCTTGAACTGTTTGTTGCTTTGCTTTATACCTCACCAACAACTTTATTTGAACAAGATGAGCATGTCTTTATGTTCTGAGTTGCCATTTTTCTAATTTATATGATGATATACTTTAACTAAATCTCTCTTGGTCTTGGCTGTATATGTAGGTAAACCATGCTAACAAACTCAACCAGCACATTGGAAGAGATTCAGGCCTAGGACTTTATCGTTTATTACAACTTCTATTCATTGTTCCCAAGAAAGTTCTGTCAATTGGAATTCTACTTCAAGTGGAGTATATACTTCATAAAACCAACATTTTAGGGGCAAGTGGAGTAGTAAGTTGAAAGCCGCTTTTGTCTTGAGATCTTTGCTAATTGGGGAATTTGTGTGTGTCAGGGGTTTACATAAAACCAAGATAATGGCTTCAGATGACTTTTGCTTTAGAGTTCAAGACCATGGCACTGCTCTTACAGAGAAGAAAAACCGAGTTAGGTGCAATCATTGTGGAAAAGAAATCAGCGGGTTTAGTCGCCTTAAATGCCACCTAGCAGGATTCCGGCTTAATGTAGCTTCTTGTTTGCAAGTTCCTCCTAATATTAGGGAAGCATTCTACAATCAAATAGCTGAAAAGAAAAGAGGGAATCTTAGTCAGGAAGTGGGGGAGTATTGTTCCTCTAATATTCCTTCAAGAAGAGATATGTTGCTTCTTACAGATTCTGCTAAGTCTTGCGATCCAGCGCTTACTCGAGCTTCCGGCATGGGAAGCGAAAAAAGGCTGAAGACTGGATCATCTTCAGGAAACCATGGAACAGTGTCAGTTGCTCTTACCAAGGCCAGGCTTGATTCTCAATCAGCTGTGAGTACCCAAGTTTTCTCTGATAGGGAATTCCAGAAGAAGGTTGGTAGATTCTTTTACGAAGCAGGAATTGACCTGGATGCTGTTACATGTCCTAGCTTTCGGATGATGCTGAATGCCCACTTTGGTTCTGAAGATATAGCTTACCCAATTCCTAGCTGTGAGGATTTAAGTGGGTGGATTCTTCGGGAATCAGTGGAAGAGATGGAGCTGTATGTGAGAGAGATTAAAAGCTCGTGGTCAAGCACAGGTTGCAGCATCCTATTGGATGGGTGGGAAGACTTGACAGGTCGCAGACTTGTGAATGTTCTGGTGGCCTGCCCAAAAGGCACAGTTTATCTTCGATCAGCAGACATCTCCGGGTTTGATCAGGAGATTGGTTGCATGTTGGGGTTCCTTGATGATGTTCTCAAGGAAGTTGACGTACAAAATGTAGTACAGATCATCACTTGCTCCACTTCATCTTGGATGAAGACTGTTGGCCAGCAGGTGATGGAAAAATATAAGACAGTTTTTTGGACAGTTTGTGCATTGCATTGTTTAGAACTTACGTTGAAGAAAATGGGAGCAATTGATGCAGTTAAAGCAACACTGGATAAAGCAAAATCAATCACAAGATTTGTGCACAGAGATGCTACTATTCTAAAAGTTCTCAGAGATCACACTTCGGCCAAGTACCTGGTTAGGCCATCCAAGTTCAAGTTAACAGAGCCTTTCTTAACTCTGGAGAACTTGCTATTTTTACAAGAGAAGTTGCAGCAGATGTTTCTTTCGACTGCTTGGAAGACCACGAGATATGCTTCCTCAGTGGAAGGGAAAAGAGTGGCTGAACTGTTGGCTGACAGCTCTTTTTGGACTGGAGTGGAAATGGCAGTTAAGGCGACCATACCTCTTGTGCGTGTCATAGAATTGATAGCCAAGAACAGTGAGCCACAAGTGGGTTTTATCTATGAGACAATGGATCAGGCCAAAGAAACAATCAAGGAGGAGCTCGATGATAAAGAATCCATATACTTGCCATTTTGGAAGGCAATTGATGACATATGGGATGGATCTTTGCACAGCCCTCTCCATGCTGCAGGATACTTTTTGAATCCAAAGTATTTTTATACTAATGATTTCTATGCAGATTCAGAAGTTTTGAATGGCCTTCTGTGCTGTATTGTGCGTTTGGCTGAAGATCCTAGGCTTCAAGGGGTAATAAATTCACAGATTGAAGAATATCGCGGAGCAAAGGGTCCTTTTGGTCTTGGACTTGCTCATCTGCAGTCTTCTCCAGGTAATATCACATGCTACTTTAGCTATTGTGATTTGTATTTGGGACCAAATTCAGTTATTTTTATCTGTAAACTTTGTTGCAGGTAGTTGGTGGTTAGATTATGGACATGGATGTCCTCAGCTCCAACATTTTGCTGTACGCATTTTAAGCCAAACATGTAGTGGTGCTGCAAGATACAATTTGAAGAGGAGCTTGGCTGAGAAGTTACTCAACAAGGGGAGGAATCCGATAGAACAAGAGAGGCTGGCTGCAATGGTGTTTGTGCACTGCAACTTGCAACTCCAAAATTTTAATCAAGGTATAGCATCTGACTTTGGAACTGCTGCCATTGACCCCATGGACGACTGGGTGGTTGACAAAGCACCACCTGTTGTGTCTCAAAACAATGAAGAGGGGAAAGAACTTACATGGAAGGAATTGGAATGTGGGAACATAATAGGTGGTAGAGGGGAAGGTGATCCAGGACCTTCTAATTTCCATTAAAAGCATTAGTCTATATTGTTCTAACTTTTGGGAAGGCTAAGCAAATTGCAGACCATGTAATTTTTCTCAGTACGATTCTATATACTATTGTCGGTTGTGTCTAGTTATATTTTTAGTTCAATTTAGCATCTTCTCTTGAAGACATAGGTGTGAAATTTTTACATGATATGGATTTTTTAAAATTGTACTCCTTAAATAGAATTATACAGGTCCTGTCGAATTCTACCTCGGATGCAAATCTCTGAGTAGTTAGGAAGTATTTGATCTAGAATTTCAATTTTCTTTTTCTGTGTTGTTTTAACTTAACTTTTTCAAGAATCATATTGGGGTATCTCACAGGCGGATTATGGGGTGCATCGTTTCTGGACAAAGCGTGCTGCATCACAAGTGTTGTGTGGCAATGGAAGCCATTTGGCTATTGTTACCACGTTACTTTACCACACTAACTGGCCATTCCGATGTTCTAGTAAGGGCATCTACAGTAGATTACACTTCATATGACACATCAGCATTTCATTATCTTCCCTTTTATTATACTTTCATTCACAATAGATTACATTTCACATGGTATAACCGTATAATAGTATGAGTTCACAATTAAATCAAACATTTATGTTAATAATGCATAACTCATATTTCAAAAATAAAATAAAGTAAAATTTTTAAAAATAATTTCATTATTTAAAAAAAATAAATTATTAACTTTCATTAAATTTTTAATTATTTGGATTTTTTATTTTCTAAAAAATAATAATATTAATTTTTGAGTTTGAACAATAAATCTTTTTCTATCTCTCAAAAAAATAATATTTTGCTATTTTCTGAAAAATAATTATATAATTATTAAACAAATATATGTGATATCTCAAGTGTGAAATATTATATGTAACACCAAATTTATTCGTTACAAAATAAAAGGCCCACTATCTCCTCTTTTTCAGCCACAATGGGTAGCCGTGTAATAAGTCCTTGTCATGGGACATACTATTGGAGTTGCACTTGTAACTCATGTGCTTTGCATGTAAACATACTTCTCAAAATATAAAACCTTTAATAAACTCAATTTCTATGTAAAACTTTGATTGTTGGTATAATATTGACTAAGAAACTATATAATGGACAAGATTAAGTAATTGCTAGACAAATAATTTAATAAACTATGACAAAAGAAGCAGATCTATTTCGTTAACCAAATTGGTTAACAATTTAAAATATACTATAACAAAATATATTTTATTAGAACATAGTTTCAAAATTATAATATTAGTTACAATATTAGTTAATATATTCAATATTATAATTTTAGTAAATAATATTACAACATTAAAATATATCTCAATATTATGATGTTAGTTAATAATATTACCAATTCTTTATTTGGTATATCTCTTAAGTTTTTCTTTTTTGAAAATTCTCTTTTTGTATATAAAGCTATAAAAAGTTTATTGTGCATTCTACAATTACGAAATCTCTAAAGATGGAAAATTATCATATTTAAGCTAAATTATTGGCATAATATTCACAAAGAAACTATATAATGAACAAAATTAAATAATTGCTAGTTGTACAAAATGTTTTATTGTGTACATAGTAATTAAAAGTTTATTGTGTATTTTACAATTACAAAACTCTGAAGATAGAAAATTATCAAATCTCAACAAAGTTATTGCATGTTTTACTTGGATTGCAACAATAAGAAGAGGAAATTTTCTATAATTTGTCAAACCAGTACATACAACAATTTTTGAGAAAAATATATGCTAAAACATTCTCATTTGAATACAACAAATTTTTATCAAATTTAGTAGTTGTAAACCTTTTCTATTAGTACTTTTTATAATTATCAATAGTTTTTTTTTTTTTTGTAGTTTTCTTAAACGATACAACATAATAGAATGAAGTAATCATCAATTTAACCCTTTGTCTTCTCATTAATTGTGTATTACTTTTTGTCTTCTAATTAATCATGATCTTCTTCTTGGATAACAATGCAATAATTAGAGATAATTTTGAAACACACAATAATTGGAGATGAGGGAAATGATTCATAAACATAGTTGTAAATGGGCAGTTTCTAATTTTAATTACCGACATTTTTGAGATGTAATTTATTGAAACTTTTCATTTTTATTAGTGTCATGATTGAAATGCAATTACTCTAATTAAAAGACATGCAATAACGCTAATTAAAAGATATGAGGGTAATTTAGACATAACAAAAACTAAGATCAAAATATTCGTATATTCTCTATTGCTAAGACTCATCATACATTTTATAGTAATGATGATAGTAATGATAATGATAATGATGTGTAATAGCTTGTGAATTTGGAGGATCTTATTTCTTTTAGTTGGTTTAAAACTAATGGTTGTGAGAGCAAATATGTGCTTTGAGTGAGAATGTACTAGATTATATGGAAAGTAGAATTAGAATACTGGAATCTCTCTTTTAAGTAAGTGAAATCTCAATTGAACTTTTGAGGGTTGTTATCTTTTTTGCCCATTTTTAGGAGGTTGTTTCGATGGTGTTAAAAAATTTTTTGTCTGTTTTTGGGACACGCATTTGATAAGGGAGGAATTTTGCATCTTTACTGCACAAACTAACGCCCTGACAATGTCCAAATTTTCCTCATTAGAAACACAGAATATTAGGACAAGTAATTAGTAGCAGAAAATCTAAATCCAATTTCAAATTAACTGTAGAAGTAATTGCATGAATTCTAAAAGAGGAAGAAATATCCATAGCAGTGACAAGAATCAACTTAAATCTTATGGGTTATGCTTCCCTCCATTAGACCTAAATAAACATGATTATAATATCAAATCTGAAAATCCAAACCATTCATATTATATTTCTCTAATTGCTTAAAGTATGAATTAATGTCCTATACACTGACAGTGTATGCACCACAGCTGGATGCATGACAAATAATCTAAATTTGAATTTTAAATCTAAAGTTTGTATATGTGTCATGCATCTAGTCGTAATAATGTATACACTGTTAGTATATATAAGATTTACTTTTAAAGTACATATAAAAATTGAAATTAAATTGCTTAAATTTTACTGTTGGATCAAACTTTTCAACTTTCATCAATAATTTTGACCCATTTTGCACCATCAATGTTTGTGCAAATTAAATGACAAAATAATCATAGATGAGCTTGATTTTTGAGTATATTAAGCAACTCGTAGAAATAAAATTATTGACGCAAGTAGATCATTGTGAAAAAATTTAGTTGTATAAATAGATAAATGAAGAGAAAAGTAATGGAGAGGATAGCATCCCATATCTTTTAAGCCAGGACAACAACCATTTTGTAGAAACCTCCCCAATGCAAGGAATCCTGAAAATTGAGGGGTAACAAGGTATTAGGTGAGCGGCGCAAATAATCAAAATTATGCGTTTTAGATCCAAGTTCCAGAAAGTGCACGAGGTGCTAGTTGAGACATATTTTTAAAAAATTTAGACAGTTCAAATACAAGAGCCATAGCACATTTATCAAAAATTATATATTTTCTTAAAATTTTTGAAAATTGAAACTAACACGATTCACATGCAAATTCAAATAATATACAATAGTCCATGAGTTATGTGAAATTAATGGCTCAAACTTACAAAATTTTTGTCATGTATTAGAAGATCTAAAATTTCACCAAATATCTGTTTCCAATTTTCAAATAGTGGGCAATTATAATAAAAAAAATACGTTTGCAAAGCACTTGAATTTCAAAAATATTTTCAAAAGGAGTACTCACCTTGGATTTTTGGATTTAATTTACACAATTACAAAATTAGTTGGGCTTTCAATCACTTGAATTAGTGAGATGGTATGAAAAATTTTAAGTCACTAGATCTACATAAATCGAGTCTACCCAGACATTTGCTTTAATAGTAATTTCTACCGCCTTCAATATATTACTTAAAATAATGAGAAATTTTGTAACTCCCTTCATTTAGGCCCCCCCCTCCCCACCCACAATTTAAACTCTAGCACTTAGTGCATCGGTTACAAAACCGAAGTTGATTCTTTACAAATTCCTTGTGTGCAATTTCATCCAACTAATAGAAATTAGATTGGTTATTCGCTCTTATCATTTCCTCCTTGTAATAGTTTAATTCTCTTAACACCATCAAAGCCTTTCATCTTAAAAATTGATTTGGTTAAAACAAAAATGGTCATTCCCCCAATGAATTGCTGCACTAATTAATTGATTCCACTGACATCATACTCAAATCCCTCATGTCAATCTATGTAATCGTAGTTAATTTTGGGCTTATCATAATACCTCAAAGTTTTCTCTCTTTTTTTTGCTCGTTTTCTCATTACTAATAGCCATTTATTCGTAATTAACTCAAGAATAATAATTGTAAACTCATCCTTCATTAAAATTCATGCTAATCACTTATACCTATTCTTTGTGACAGTATCGAGCCAGGCAGCTAAAACAGGAAATAAAACTACCAAAATCAGTGGAACAATAAATGGAGTTTAATGAACCGGTAATTGAGCTCAATAATCCAATATTTCATTCAAGGGATAATTGCAGAAACCTCCCCTGAGGTTTCTGACATTTGCACTGATCTCCCCTGTGGTTTGGAAAATTACACTGACCTCCCCTGAGGTTACTAATCCTTTGCAAATTTAGTCCAAACGATTAAAATATTGTTTTAGGGAATGAAATTAGAATTTTGTACCAGATTTGCCCTTTGTGTTACATGTCCAATGAATGACAAAGTATTATAAATCAATTAACAATTAATAAACTTTAAGAAGTATAATTTATGGGCAAACATGCATTACTCATTTAAAATACCGGCTCTTTACGGGTATTTTACTTTCAAACATTTAATTTATGATAAATATATCAATATTTGTAAGTAAAACTCAAAAACTATTACAATAATGTTCTTGCAAAAAGGAAATCGGTAGGTTATTTATTTAATATAAATTAAATATTTTTTTAAAAAAAGAAATGGCCCATAAAGTATTAATTCTTTATGATTTTCATCCATTACATAAGTAAAGTATTTGCTCTTTATGTACATTTTATTTTGAATCATTTAATTTATGTTAAATACATAAATGTTTGTAACTAAAATTGAAAAAGTGTTATATTAATATTTTTACGGAAGAGAGATTGGTAAGTTTTGTATTTAATAAAAATTAAATATTTGAAAGTAAATACAAATCTGTATTTGAGCGTAAATATTTGTATTCAATTAAATGTTTAAAAGTAAAATACCCATAAAGAACTGGTGCTTTAAATAGTTACCGGCTCTTTATGGGCAAACATGCATTATTCATTTAAAGTGCCAGCTTTTTCGGATATTTTACTTTCAAACATTTAATTTATGATAAATATATCAATATTTGTAAGTAAAATTTAAAATGTGTTACAGTAATATTCTTGCAAAAAGGAAATCGGTAGGTTATTTATTTAATATAAATTAAATATTTTTTTAAAAAAGAAATGATTCATAAAGTATTATTTCTTTATGGCTTTCATCCATTACATGAGTAAAGTATTGACTCTTTATGGGTATTTTATTCTGAATCATTTAATTTATATTAAATACATAAATGTTTGTAACTAAAATTGAAAAAGTGTTATATTAATATTTTTACGGAAGAGAGATTGGTAGTTTTTGTATTTAACAAAAATTAAATATTTGAAAGTAAATACAAATCTGTATTTGACCGTAAATATTTGTATTAAATTAAATGTTTGAAAGTAAAATACCCTTAAAGAGCCGGTACTTTAAATAGGTAATGCTTATTTGCCTATAAACTACACTCCTTAAAGTTTATTAATTGTTAATTGATTTGTAGTATTTTGTCATTCATTGAACATGTAGTACAAAGGACAAATTTGGTACAAAATTCTAATTTCACTCTTTAAAACAATATTTTAATTGTTTGGACTAAATTTGCAAAGGATTAGTAATATCAGGGGAGGTCAGTGTAATTTTTCAAACTACAGGGGAGTTCAGTGCAAATGTCAGAAACCTTAGGGGAGGTTTCTGCAATTATCCCTTCATTCAAATAATAATACCTAGATACAGAGAGGATGGTTACAGAGAAGAAGATGATAAGAAAGAAGGAAGGAAACTTGGGGACGGAGAAAAAATAGAATGAGAGAGAAACTCCCAAGTCACTAAGAATTACCTGGATATTCACACTTCATACAAGCATGAACTTGATACACATGCTACGGCTGAGCTAACTAAGATGTAACAGACCCAATGGAAATAGGACATGTGGAAGATTTGCAAAGATCTTTCTGTTGCTTCCTTCACACCAATTTGAGCTGATTTTCCCAGAGAAGGAGTGCTTTTTGCTTCACACCTTTTACTTGGACTTTGTTTTTCCACTCCACGACTTCATGATCCTCTTCCTGAAACTCACACAGAAAAAAGGAAGTGAGACAAAAAGAAAAGCAACTTGGACAAAAAAAGAAGTGACTTAAACAAAAAGAAACACAATGGTTTAGACAAATCTTTTTTGTTGATAACCTCAGACCAATCAATCGAATATTGATTAATATGTAATTGATCAAACATTACTTGAAAATGGCTCTTTTGCTCGAAAACGAAATGGTCCAAATGTTCCTAGAAATTCTTGCTCCACTCACGACTTCAACACCTGGAACAACCTCTTTTACTTGATCACCAATTCTGAACTCCACTCCATGGCGATAGCTCCCTCTCCAGTTAATCTTGTCCTCAAGATTGAAATTCAGGATACCTTTGCTCAATGGTTTCAGCATCTTCCCACGTAGCCTCTGCAAGAGAAATTGTCTGCCATTGAACCAGTCATTGGACAGCTACAGCATTTCTCCTTTTGACAATTCTTCGATCTAGAATAGTTATGGGTTCCACCTTCAGATGTCCTTTCTCATCTATGCTAGGTAGTTGTAGTACTAGTGCTGCCCCTGGACTATTTTTTTCGTCAATAAGGACACATGGAATATAGGGTGTATTTTAGATCCCTCTGGTAGTTTGAGCTTGTATGCCACCTTTCCTATCTTCTATACCACTTGGCAGGGGCCAAAATATTTAGCAAATAGTTTAGTATTACCCCTCAACTCCACTGAAGCCTGTCTGTATGGTTGCAACCTCAAGTAGACCCAATCTCCTACACTAAATTCCCTTTCACTCCTCTTTTGATTAGCAAACATTTTCATCCTACCCTGAGCTTCTTGTAAATTTCTCTGGAGCAAATCATTCAATCTCTGTCTATCCTTCAAATGATCCTGCACTACAGCTACCTTAGAATGGGTATAAAGCCCCATGGCCAACTGAGGATGTGGAATCCTATATAGAGCTTCAAATGAACTCATATGTATGGCTATGTGATAGGTGGTATTATACCACCGTTCAGCTAGTGCGAGCCAAGCATTCCATCTTTTAGGTTCTAGATGAGTCATGCACCTCAGATACATTTCTAACACCTAGTTTACCTTCTCAGACTGGCCATCTATTTGTGGGTGATATGCAGTGCTTAGGCTCAGCTCAGACCCTAGTAATGAAAATAATTCAGTCCAAAGCTGACTAGTGAAAATCTTGTCCTTGTTAGAGAGTATGCTTAGGGGCACTCCATGCAACTTATAGACCTAATTCAAGAAATTTATGGCTATTGCAAGTGCATCAAATGGGTGAGATAAGTTGGCAAATTGAGCATATTTGGTAAATCTATCTACTATCACCATAATGGTGTACATTGGCAATCTCTCAATAAAATCCATGGTCACATGGCTCCATGAATACTGAGGAGTCGGGAGAGGTTGTAGGAGCCCAAGGCATGCTCTTAGTTCATCCTTGCATTTTCTATTGGTATCACACCGTAGTACAATAGTCTTAATGTCTTTGTGCAATCCAGGCCAGTAAAATACTTGCTTGGCCCTTAGCTTGCTTGCACCCCAAGTGCCCTTCCAACTGTGAGTCATACAATGTAGTGATGATCTTTCCCCTTATTCCTCCTCTAGTTCCAATGATTATTTTTTTTTTGTGCCTTACCACCCCATCTTGATAAGAATAGTCTGGTAAGTTGTCAGGGGTAAGTAGTAGTTGTCTAATGAGGTCCTGCACCTTTTCATCTCCCTTATAACTCTCAATTACCTCTTTCATCCACTCTGTAATGACACAAACCAATTCAGCACAATCTCCTTCCTCCTTGCTGGCCCTCCTGGATGGTGCATCTGCAGCTACATTCTCTTTTCCTTTTTTGTATTGAATCCATAGCTTAGTCCCAGTAGTTTAGCGAGCCATTTTTGCTAGAGTGTAGTAGTAACCCTCTGTTCCAATAAGTATTTCAAGCTCTGATGGTTTGTCTTTATGATGAAGTGGTGATCTTCTAGGTAATGTCTCCATTTGGTTACAGTAGTCACCAAAGCTAGTAGTTCTTCTCTGTAAGGCCCAAAACAACCAATGCAAAGATCATAAACGAAACAATAAGTAAATAAAAAGGAAAGGATTGCAAACCAATTAACTACCCAACTCCTCTTGAGCTTGTAGATTAATTGAAACAAGCTACTTCAAGTTGATGAATTACAATCACTCTTGTGTACAAAGGAAGGTTCACCTCCTCCTTGCCCCAAGCAGCACTCGGTCAAGCCAGGACGTTTTACTATCCCTCAGGACAACCCTCACAGAGCTACACTCATGAAAGATTCACTCACAAATGAAAAGCTTACAATGAACCTCACACCACTAAGACTACAAATATTCTTTTTGGAGTATTTTCTCACTAAAATCTCTCTAGATCTTTTGTATCTTCAGTGTGCCAAAGTTATTTGAAATATCTGACCAACCACTATTTATATAGGACCAAGAAAGAGCCTCATTAAAGCTTCCAACGGATAGAAAGTAGCTGAACAGTCAACTAGCCGTTGGTAGTGTCGGACGTCCGATAGCACTGTTTTATGCGTCCGACAGCAGTCAGTGAGTTTGAGAAATTTTCTTCAATTCTTTCGGACGTCCGATAGGCTGGTTTTCTGCGTCCGAAGATACTCAATGGTTGTCGGACGTCCGATGCAGTCTTTTTGAGCGTCCGACAGCTTCAGCATACTTTGTCTTCTTCCAATTGCACTTGTTCATGGAATCAAATAATTTCATAACTGAAAATATATCTTGAAGCAATATTAGTATCATCCATTTGTTTTGTAAACATCAAAAGATAGGGATCAAACTCAACAATCTCCCCCTTTTTGATGATGACAAAACAATGGATGGAAAGAAACAAAAATAAGTATAAGCTCCCCCTCAATCATTGCAATCAAAACTTTTAAGAGCCAAACTCATAATCTCATAATAACTCCCCCTTACACATTGCATCCATCTCTCCCCCTTTTTGTCATCATAAGATGAGAGTAATAACCAGCAACCATAATCCAACAACAATAACAGAAAATCCAATATTTCAAACAAAAACAGAGAAATGATAGCAGAATTCAGCAATACCAACATACCAACTTATTACTGAGAAATTAGCAAATCATCGTTAGATCAGAATAGTTCTTTTCTCTCCCTTTTTGACATCATATAGATTCAGTAGTATTCAAAAATATCAGCGAAAACTCAAATCAAAATATCAGAAATATCAAAAGAAGAATATTGTGAACAAGAATCACTGCAATGATTAACAAAATCTCCTACTTGTTAAAGTTAGCATCATGCCTAACTATCCACATGTATTTCATGCCTTTTTTTATATTCTTTCTCACATAGTAATCACTTTTCATATGACCTTTTTGACAACAGAAATTACACATAATCAGGGAATTATTTATATGAACAGGTTTAATAAATCTTACTTGTCTTCTCCTATGGATAACAAACTCATTTGCAGCAGAATTTATCTTAAAATGAGGTTTTGATTTATTACTCTGAAAACAGTCCTGTTTTTTATGTTGAAGCAACTCATTTAAATCATCCATTCTTCTTTTCAAATCATCTTGTTCCCTTTTGAACATTTCACAAAAACTTGTTTTTCTATCAAGATCCAAGTGTAAAGCAGTCTCACTTTTTTTGAAGTAATCATTTTCAGCTTTCAACTTTTTATTTTGTTGAAAAAGATTTGCATTATCTCGAAACAAAAAACTAATTTTCTGTTTTAACTCCTTGTTTCTAACATAAGATTCTTTCAAACTATCATGCAATTTTATAATGAAAGATTCAAGATCATCATCATCTTCATCATCACTTTCAAATTGAGAGGTAGAAGATGTTACCTCATCATCTCCAATGGCCATGAAAGCCAATTGAGCAGATTGATCTTCCTCTTCAATTTCACCATCGGAATTGCATTCATTCCATGTGAATTGAAATTTGTTTATTCTTGGTTTTCTTCCTTCTTTCTTCTTCATCACTGGACAGTCACTTGCATAGTGTCCAGGTTGGCCGCATTCAAAGCACTGATCAGTTTGCTTTTTGTTGAACTGATTTGGAAATGAATTGCTAGGTCCACCATTTCTGAATCTCCTCTTGTTGAGTATTCGTTTGAAACTTTTTGTGATGAGAGCGATATCATTGTCATCACCTTCCACATCTTCTTCATCTAGGGAGGCAGAATCATCTTCATCTTGTGAGGCTTTTAGAGCAATATTCTTTCGCACTTTTGCATCCTCTTCCTCTTGCACCTTAGTCTTAAGTTTCAGCTCATAAGAGGTAAGAGAATTAATAAGAGATTCAATAGGCATAGTATTCAAATCTCTAGCCTCCTCAATAGCAGTCACTTTATTTTCCCAATCATTGGACAAGGCATTCAGGATTTTTCTATTTTTCTCACCAAGAGAATATTCTTTTTCCAGCACCTCTAAATCTTTAATGAGATCATTGAATCTACAATACATTTGATCAACATTTTCATGAGGTTCCATCTTGAAAGATTCATACTTTGTAATTAGAATGGACTTCTTTTGTTCTCTAACATTCTCACTACCTTCATGAATTTCTTTCAGTTTGTCCCAAATTTCTTTAGCTGACTTGCAACCCTTGACTCTAATAGATTCATTTGAGTCTAATGCACAATATAACACATTCATGGCTTTTGCATTTAAGGTGAGATGAGCTCTATCCACAGCAGTCAGTTCACTTCTTGTTTTCGGTTTAGATGCATGAGTATTTTCATCTATAAGAGAGGCATCATATGGACCTTCACTAATAATAAATCACAATTCGATATCAATAGATTGCAAAAAGATAATCATTCTTTCTTTCCAACTCATATAATTTGACCCATTAAACACAGGTGGTCTAATAACAGAATGTCCTTCAAAAAACATAGCATTATTGGTTGTCATCTTTACTCCAAAGCCGATTGAGCTTAATCTCAAGGAGACCAAGCTCTGATACCAATTATAAGGCCCAAAACAACCAATGCAAAGATCATAAACGAAACAATAAGTAAATAAAAAGGAAAGGATTGCAAACCAATTAACTACCCAACTCCTCTTGAGCTTGTAGATTAATTGAAACAAGCTACTTCAAGTTGATGAATTACAATCACTCTTGTGTACAAAGGAAGGTTCACCTCCTCCTTGCCCCAAGCAGCACTCGGTCAAGCCAGGACGTTTTACTATCCCTCAGGACAACCCTCACAGAGCTACACTCATGAAAGATTCACTCACAAATGAAAAGCTTACAATGAACCTCACACCACTAAGACTACAAATATTCTTTTTGGAGTATTTTCTCACTAAAATCTCTCTAGATCTTTTGTATCTTCAGTGTGCCAAAGTTATTTGAAGTATCTGACCAATCACTATTTATATAGGACCAAGAAAGAGCCTCATTAAAGCTTCCAACGGATAGAAAGTAGCTGAACAGTCAACTAGCCGTTGGTAGTGTCGGACGTCCGATAGCACTGTTTTATGCGTCCGACAGCAGTCAGTGAGTTTGAGAAATTTTCTTCAATTCTTTCGGACGTCCGATAGGCTGGTTTTCTGCGTCCGAAGATACTCAATGGTTGTCGGACGTCCGATGCAGTCTTTTTGAGCGTCCGACAGCTTCAGCATACTTTGTCTTCTTCCAATTGCACTTGTTCATGGAATCAAATAATTTCATAACTGAAAATATATCTTGAAGAAATATTAGTATCATCCATTTGTTTTGTAAACATCAAAAGATAGGGATCAAACTCAACATTCTCATAAGTCATAAATGGACAGCCCCAAGTTTTTTGGTCCTAAGCTCTAAATTAGGAAGGCTATAGGCCTCTTGTCTTGCATAAGTACTACTCCCACACCTCCATAGCATGCATTAGTTTCAACTACAAAAGGTTTAGTTCTGAAAAGCCTCATCAGTCTCTGCACTTCATTGAAATCCATCCTTCTTTAACAGCATGGTTAAGGGCTTTGCAATGGTCCTATACCCTTTTACAAGCTTTCTATAGTATCCAGTCAAACCAAGAAATCCTTTCTATTCCTTCATAGTAGCTGGTTTTGACTAATTCACCATACTTTCCAACTTCTTAGGGTTTGCCATCACCTCCTGTATAGAAATTATATGTATTCTACCTGTGGCTGAGCAAATGAATGCTTGTTTCTTTTGGCATACAGTTGGTGCTCCTTCAGAATGTTCAGTACCTCTACCTAGTTCAGGTGGCTTTCCAAGGAGGGACAATATACCAATATGTCATCAAAAAACACCATGACATATTTCCTCAACTACTCCTTGAAAATGTGCATAAGGCTTTGAAAGGTAGTTGGGGCATTGGTCAAGCCAAATGGTATGACCTTAAATTCATACAACCCTTGGTGAGTCCTAAATACTGTATTGTGTATGTCTTCCACCTTAACCCTAAATTGATGGTAATTAGCCCTTAAATCAATCTTGGTGAAGAATTTAGAGTGATGTAGCTCGTTAATCAATTCATCTATTAGTGGCAAGGGGAATTTGTGTTTCACTATGAGGTCATTGAGCTGCCTATGGTCTACACAGAATCTCCAGTTTCCATCCTTCTTCTTTACTAGTAGTACTGGAGATGCAAAGGAGCTATTGCTAGGCTGTATGATTCCCATTTGCAGCATTTCCCTTGCTAGTTTCTCCATTTCAGCTTTCTGCACATAGGAACAGTTGTATGGCCTAATCTAGAATCGAACTACTTCTTTCAATGGAATGCCATGATCATGGCTTTTGATTGGAAGCATGCCATGTGGTTTAGCAAAGACTTCTTTAAATTGGGCCAATAATTCCTCCATCTCTGCTGGTATCATCTCAGAAGCTTCCCCTTCCTCCTCTACTAAATACAATTGGGCAGTGATCCTGTATGTCTGTTTCTTCTTCCATTTAGCTAGTTTACTTCCCTTTATGAACTTCAACTTTAGCTCTCCTATCTCTCATTTTAATTCCACTGATTGTTTCTTTTTATGGAACTTCATGGTCAGCCATTTGAAATCAAATTCAATAGGGCAATACTTGGCCAACTAATCAACTCCTACCACTATATCATAGCTCCTCAGTCTCAGTGTGTTAAATTGGTGTTGAAAATCATACTCTTGTATCCTCCACCCCAAGGGTTTTTGTAACTGGCTAGATTCTAATTTCTCTCCATTTGCTCCATTAACAGTCAAGGGTGCTCAGTGACCTGTAGTTATAAGGACTCTACTAACTTTTCATCTATGAAGTAGTGAGTACTGCCACT
Source organism: Coffea arabica (assembly GCF_036785885.1). NCBI lineage: Eukaryota > Viridiplantae > Streptophyta > Magnoliopsida > Gentianales > Rubiaceae > Coffea > Coffea arabica. The sequence goes on from NC_092330.1 coordinate 30,830,400, forward strand.
ATCAACAAGTATTAACACCTCTCTCCCTGCCAAACTACCTTTCATTTTGATAGTTTTGCATTCAGTTCCCCCAACTAGTGAGTGAATGGAAACTTCTATGTTCTTACTACTTAGTTCTCTCTCGGGGCAATCACAAAATACTTCAGCATCTTTCCCCTAGCCCTCATGTTTGTCAACTAAGTCAATAGATTCATTTACCAAGATGAAGTGCATATGAGCTTGTTTGCAAACATGCTCCAAAGTGTAGGGCTCAAAACACTTATAACATAATCCGTTTTCTCTCTTGTAACCAAGCTTAGAAGGGGTAATCCTTTTGAAGTGATCAGCTGAGTGTGTTCTGCCTTAGTGTTCTTACTGAAAGTGAGTTCTAGTTTCTTGTACTGAGACTTAGGCCACTTCATTTTGGTCTGTGAGGTAGAGTTTTGCTTATTAACAAATGGAGAAGAAGGTAAGGAGGGGTATTTTTGTTTTATTTTTCCTTGTGTTTTTCTAATGGCTTCCAAGTTCTTTTCCTGCAATTTAGCAGCTTCAATAGTATCTGCTAAAGTTTGTCATCCTAACCATATTCACAATTTCAGTTTTCAAGCCACTGAGAAAATAGTATTTGTAATAAGAATCAGGTTGTCCAGCGAAGGAGGTCATTACCATAGATTTCAGCAGCTCAAACCTCTCCAAGTATTCAGCTACATTCCCAGTTTGAACCAATTTGTTAAATTGCTCTATAACTTCCTCTGGGTCTCCTTCTCCAAATCTTTCACATACGGCCATTGCAAGTTCATCCCATGGAACTACCCCTCTCTCATGATACATCTCATGGAACCATATATTTGCTCTATCTTTAAAGTGAAGCTATGCAATGTTTGATTTCAGATCTTTCTCTACCCCATGGATCTGGAAATATTTATTAGCCTTCCTGACCCACTCTTTGGGGTATCTCTTTCAAATACTAGAAAATCCATGTTGGGTAACTTAGCTCCCATCTTTCCTTCCAACTTCCTAGGTTTCCCCTTCTACAAGTCAACCTTATGATCACCTCCTGCACTGCTGCATTCCACCTCTTTCCCTTTATCACTCAACTTGGCCATGATCTAAGCCATCATGCCCATCATGCTCCAGATCCTTTAGTGTTTTATCTGTAGCCTTGTCTGATCTCCATAGCTCGCATGGTCTAATCCCTCATTCCTGGAAACCACAGTCTTCACAGCACTCACCATGATGGGCTAGTATGGTCCCAAGCTACATTCCGGAATGTGCTTCGTGCATTGCCCAATATGCTTCGTCTTCACTCAAACAGCGTAAAAATACACCTTCAAATGATTTTCGGTATAGCGTATCCTTCTACAAGATGAAATGAGGGGCACAACAATGGATGTCAGCTTTCCTACGTTGCTCCTCAGATAATTTTTGGTACTTGAGATAATCAACGAGAGGTTGTTTCCAATCTTCTTTGTCAATTTCATAAGTTGAGACCAAATGAGTGTCATTTCCTTCAATATCTTCATCATCAAATAAAGGTGGAACCACCCACTTTTGACATACGTGAACTTGTATCTCATGATTCGGCATGGTAAGTGAAGAGGCAAGCACAACTAATGCATCAGCTTATTTTCTCTTCCGCCAGAACTTGTCCTTTCACAGCTTTTTGAGGCACATAAATAATTTCAAAATGTTGTACCTGAAGATACCACATAACTAGACAGTCGGTTAGTACTGGTCTGCTCATCACGTATTTTATTGGATTAGCCCTGGAGATGAGTCTCGCACTATGTGCTTGAAAGTAGTGTTTTAACTTCTGTATGCAAAAATAAGAGCTAAACAGAACTTTTCAATCGGCGAATAGTTTAATTCGTTGGGGGTCATTATTCTGCTTAAATTATAAAGGGCAACCTCTTTTACTTCATTATTTTCTTTGCAAGTAATGCCCCCACTGAGCGTTTTTGGGCAGCAATATAAAGAAATAATGGCTTTCCACGAATAGGTGCAGCCAACACAGGTGCTTTCATAAGATAAGAGTTAATGCTATTGAATGCATTACTGCATGTCTCATCCCACTGAAACGGCACACCTTTCTTCATAAGGCGACTAAATGGTTGACACCTTCCCACCAAATTTGAAATAAACCTCCGCAGATACGCCAACCGCCCTTGAAGGTTTTTTAATTCATGAATGTCACGAGTTTCGGGCATTCTCAATATAGCATCAATTTTAACTCGGTCAATTTCAACACCTCGATGGCGAACCATAAAACCAAGAAATTTTCTTGATGTGACTCCAAATGCCACATTTGAGAGAGTTCATTTTAAGTTGATATCTTTTCAACCGATCAAAAACTTGTCTCAAATCTCGTAAGTGATTACTTCTTTCCTTTGATTTAACAACCAAATCATCCACGTAACATTCGATATTTTCATGAAGCATGTCATCAAAGATATTTTGCATTGCTCTTTGATATGTAGCTCCGGCATTTTTAAAACCAAAGAACATTATTTTATAACAATAAATATCCTTAGGAGTGCGAAATGCAGTGACCTCTTCATCCTTAGGCGCCATTCGAATTTGATTATAACTAGAAGAGCCATCCATAAATGACAGAGCCTCATACCTAGTAGTCGCATCAATCATGAGTTCGGCAATAGGTAAAGGAAAGTTATCTTTGGGATAAGCATTGTTAAAATCCCTAAACGCAGATGCGAATTTGCCCATTTTTCTTTCGTACAGGCACAATACTCGAAATCCATGTAAGATATTTAACTTTACGAATAAACCCAGTTTCAATGAGTTTATTAACCTCACCTTCGATCAAGGGAACCAAATCTGGTCTAAATCGCCGTTGTGCTTGTTTTATAGGTCGAACTCCCTTTTTAATAGCTAAACTGTGGACGACTACTTTTGGATCCAGACCTGACATTTCTTTATAATTCAGGCAAAAACATCTCGATACTCTTGCAAGAGGTCAACATATGTCTTTTCTTCGTCAGGACTCAATAAAGCATTATATATATATATATATATATATATATATATTGGACGTGGGTCCTCTGAAGTACCGAGATTGATTTCCTTTAGATCATCCACAATGGCCTTAACACCTTTTTCCAATTCAGGTGGAGCGTCTTCAACATCTTCTTCCTCTGCAGGAGAGTCACCGTCAATTATAATTATATGATTACATGAACAAACACTCTCTTCATCATCTTCTTTTGGTCTTGTATATACCACGGTATGCTCCCTAACCTTTAGCTCAGTCCCACACTTTAATTAGAGTTAGTTTTGAGTTATTTTTGAATCCTTAATAAGAGAAATAAAGGCTAAGGTCATATTGACCATAGTTAAGCCAATTTGAGTTAGAATTAGTTTTGAATTATTTTTGAATCCTTAATAAGGGAAATAAAGGTTAAGGTCATACTGACCATAGTTAAGCCAATTTGAGTTAGTTAATTTGCTATTCTAATTGAGTTAGAGTTTTAGGAAGTAGTTAATTACTTCTAAATTTGTTTAGAAAATTGTGTCAAGTTTAGAAACCAAGTCAAATAAGAAAACTTGTATTTTTTCCAACTTAGATTAGACTTTTGAGTCTTGGAAGGCTATAAATAGCCAAACTTATGATATTTTCAGTAGAAAAACAATTATAAATAAAATTTGAGAGTTTTCTCTTTCTTGTTCCTTGGGGAACGTCCCTTGATATAAAGTGAGTCGAATCTCCTTTGTTTCAAGTTTTGGCTTATCAATTCAAAGCCATGTTGAATTGTGGCACCATTCTACCGTTTTAAACAATCTCGAGCTGTCCTTGATTGGTTTAGAATCCGTCTCTTGTATCCATAACCAGATGATACGAACTCGATTCTCCAAGAACCACTCGAAAAGAAATCGAATCGATCAGGTAACGGAAGGATCTATTTTGACCAGGTTATGGATATAAGAGACAGATTCTAAACCAATCAAAGACAGCTCGAGATTGTTTAAAATGGTAGAATGGCGCCACAATTCAACATGGTCTTGAATTGATAAGCCAAAACTTGAACAAAGGAGATTCGACTCACTTTGTATCAAGGAACATTCCCCAAAGAATAAGAAAGAGAAAACTCTAAAATTTTATTTATAATTGTCTTTCTCCTGAAAATATCATAAATTTGGCTATTTATAGCCTTTCAAGACTCAAAAACCTAATCTGAGTTGAAAAAAATACAAGTTTCCTTATTTGACTTGGATTCTAAACTTGACACAATTTCCTAAATAAATTTGGAAATAATTAACTACTTTCTAAAATTTTAACTCAATTACAATAGCAAATTAACTAACTCAAATTGGTTTAACTATGGTCAACATGACCTTAGCCTTTATTTGCCTTATTAAGGATTCAAAAATAACTCAAAATTAACTCTAATTAACTAACAATTATTGCTAAAAACTTAATTAAATAAATAACAAGAAATAATCATGACACAAGTTTAGATCTTCAATGATTCTTGAGCTCGATCTTCATGTCCTCATCATTACTCACCTCTAACTCGATTCTCCAAGGATCACTCGAGAAGAAATCGAATCGACCAGGCAGTGGAAGGATCTATCTTGACCAGGTTATTCTAAACCAATCAAGGACAGATCGAGATTGTTTAAAACGGTAGAATGACGCCACAATTCAACATGGTCTTGAATTGATAAGCCAAAACTTGAACAAAGGAGATTCGACTTACTTTGTATCAAGGGACGTTCCCCAAGGAACAAGAAAGAGAAAACTCTCAAATTTTATTCATAATTGTCTTTCTACTGAAAATATCATAAGTTTGACTATTTATAACCTTACAAGACTCAAAAATCTAATCTAAGTTGGAAAAGTACAAGTTTCCTTATTTGACTTGATTTCTAAATTTGACACAATTTTCTAAACAAATTTGGAAGTAATTAACTACTTCCTAAAACTCTAACTCAACTAGAATAGTAAATTAACTAACTCAAATTGGTTTAACTATGGTTAACATAACCTTAGTCTTTATTTCCCTTATTAAGGATTCAAAAATAACTCAAGACTAACTCTAATTAACTAACAATTATTGCTAAAAACTTAATTAAATAAATAACAAGAAATAATCATGACACAAGTTTAGATCTTCAATGATTCTTGAGCCCGATCTTCATGTTCTCATCATTCCCCTCCTCTTGAAAGACGATTTGTCCTCAAATTGAGTGATTGCGTACAAAGGAGTAACTCGGAGAATGTCTTGATATATGTAATCGAAGAACTTGATTATGAACACGAACCATTGCACATGCTCCATTTGTCAAAGAATATTTTCACCCAATTGTACTTGGCTAGAATTTGAAAGTTTAGTTTGGTTGATTCTTGGATTTACTTTTGAAAAGCAAATTGCTATTTTGAGAAGGTTTTCTAAGTGTATTTTTGGATTTTGCCAGCTGATAATATGAATCAAGTCTAACAAGAATTAGAAATCAAGAATGTGGAAATAAGATTCCAAATTCCTCTCAGTTTCCAAATCCAACACAAGGCTATCTTTTTTTTTTCCTTCTTTCTTCCCTTTATTTTTAACTTGCCAATTCAAGAAAACAAGGTAGCCATACTTCAAGATTCAAGAGGATGACTATTAGGGTTTTCAAAGTATCAAGATTTTTTTTCAAGAGCCCACTATGCAATCCAAGAACTTCAAGAAATTACCAATCCAACTACAAGAAACAAGAACAACAAGAAACAAACACAAGGTATGGAAAAAAATTTTTTTGATGAACAGTACTGCTACAGTACGATGAACAGTACTGCTATAGTGCAGCGGATGAACAGTAACTGCTACAATGTGAACAATGCCGGTGAACAATACCTCCGTGAACAGTTCCGAATTTTTATTTTTTTTTTTGCTTTTGACGACTCGACACAAGGTTACAACTTCACTCGAACGAAATTTAATGGGAGTTAAACTCTTGAAAAACTTGTTTTCAAAAACATAATTATACCAAAAAATTTCAACCTCGATCAATCAAGGGAGTAGGTTAGACTCAAGCGATAAAATCAAGAAAACAAGAATAAAATTTTTTTGTTTTCTTTTTTTTTAAAATAAAAAGACGGCTAGGGTTTTGGTAGAAAAATAAATAGAAAAAAAAAGAAAAGAAAAGGATATTAACTTGAATCAAGAGCCGAAACTCTGATATCAGATGATACAAATTCGATTCTCCAAGGACCACTTGAGAAGAAATCGAATCGACCAAGCAGCGGAAGGATTTATCTTGACCAGATTATTGATACAAGAGACGGATTCTAAACCAATCAAGGACAACTCGAGATTGTTTAAAACGGTAGAATGGCGCTACAATTCAACATGGTCTTGAATTGATAAGTCAAAACTTGAACAAAGGAGATTCGACTCACTTTGTATCAAGGGACGTTCCCCAAGGAACAAAAAAGAGAAAACTCTCAAATTTTATTCATAATTGTCTTTATACTGAAAATATCATAAACTTGGCTATTTATAACCCTACAAGACTCAAAAACCTAATTTAAGTTGAAAAAAATATAAGTTTCCTTATTTGATTTGGTTTCTAAACTTGACACAATTTTCTAAACAAATTTGGAAGTAATTAACTACTTTCTAAAACTCTAACTCAACTAGAATAGCAAATTAACTAATTCAAATTGGTTTAACTGTAGTCAACATGACCTTAACCTTTATTTCCCTTATTAAGGATTCAAAAATAACTCAAGACTAACTCTAATTAACTAACAATTATTACTAAAAACTTAATTAAATAAATAACAAAAAATAATCATGACACAAGTTTAGATTTTCAATGATTTTTGAGCCCGATCTTCATGTTCTCATTATTATAAGGTCTGTGCATCTTCTTATTCTCGAAGGAATAATGCTACCAAATTTATGAGAACAATCAGAAGGTTCTTCAAAATTTTGCAATGACTTTGTCATTTTTTCGTTATTCTTATGAGAGTTTTGAGGCTTTTGTCTTCTTTGCGGTCATAACCTCTTAAAGACAGATACCCAGGGAGCTTTATTCTCCTTTTCGTGAAAAATTTGAGATTTATCAGCTATTTGAGAAGACTCATCCCCCACAGCAATATATTAGCTACTAACTCTATTGATCTTGATGCGGATTGGTGTAGGAGAGGAATAGTCAAAATCAAATTTGAGATTTTTAACGGCATATTCTTTTTCCTTCAACATCTTTTGGATAGCATTCAACTCATGAATCATATCACTAATAGATTGAGTGGGTGGAACATTTAACACCGTAGATTCTGTGAAATCATATCCAGTATTAGCGAGAAACTTATAAGTAATAGGATCAAAATTTTTTTTGGTTCCGGACTTTAGTATGGTGTCTTGTTCAATTTCAAGTTCTTTACTTAAAAAGTTAGACCTTTTAAGTGAAGGGGATGACATCTTCTTGTGTCAAGATGAGCCACAGGAAGAGTCAAACCTTTCAGAGTTTCATGCTGAATTGCAGGTGACTATCCCTGTTCCATTCTTGACTTGGGAAGGCAGCGAAAGACAACTGATTCATTATTTGGTAATGAAACATCAGTTTTTTCATGAATTTCCTCTTTTGATTTCGAGATTATCTCTTTCTCCCCTTTTGCACTTGAAGATTCGGGGTTCTGAATTTTAACCATAAATGGAGGTTGTTCAGACTCATCCTTTACATTGTGCCTCTTGATGTAAAATTTGGCATCAGTGATATACGCTTCCACTTCAGTGAAAGGATTATCATCGATTTTCACACTTCTTGTCACCCCATTTCGATAATACTTGAAACATTGATGGAGAGTTGAAGGTACAAATCCATTTTCATGAATCCAGGGCCTTTTCAATAGTACATTGTATGTTGTTTTAGCATCTATCATGAACAATAGTGCTCTGGACGACATGTCACCAATAAATATCTCCAAATTTAGTGATCCAAGAGCTCTTTGCCCTTCTTGATTGAAGCCTTAGATCATCAGTCGGCTATTGGAGAATTCATCAACAGAGATGCCAAATTCCTTCAAAGTTTTTAAAAGAAGAATATTGACCGCGGAATCTCTATCTATCAAAATTCTATTCATCTTTTGATCCTTTGCATAACCAGTCACAAACAAAGGGCGGTTATGTGGTGTTGATCCAAGTAACAAGTCTTCACTAGTAAAAGTGATACATGTGACGTTCACCTCTTCATTGCAAGTAGGCACACAAGCTATTTCACAGAGGGATTCGTGAGTATTATTTTTTTGTTCTTCGATATGATTCACTCGCATTGTGTGACTTGCGACCACATCAACGGCAAAGAATTCTTTTGGTATGAATTCTTTTTGAATGACAGGATTTTACGACTTTTGCTTGAAAACTCGACTTCCTTGAAGATTACGACAGTCATTGTTTTTCTTTATGTCCTTCTCTTTTCCCTTTCAGATCACTATACTTCTTGTTAAGGCCTTATTTATCTTATTGAATGGATGAGATTTGACTAGAGTCCATCCTTCATTATTCACATCAAGTTGTAACGTATTCTCATCTTCATATGCATGTTCTTGAAGAGTTAAAGGAGTAACTTCTTGTTTGATTTCTATGGGATCAAATGATCCAAATTGAATTGTTGGCAATACAGGTACCATGACCTTTTTAGCCTCCATGGACTGCAGGGAATCAATGGACGTTTGATTCATAGTTGTCTTGTCTTCTTCAAGGAGAATTTTTTCTTGTTTTGCCAACTCCATTACTTTGTCTTTGAAGATAAATTATTTTTGAATGGGATACCCAACCAGTCGGTGATATTTACAATAATTTGAATTCTCAATGTTCCTGGCCTCATCAGGTCACTTCATCTCAGGAAGCGTGATCAAATTTATACTTAATAGATCGTCAAACATACCAGAGACATCAGAATTAAGGAAAGTGTACTCCTTGTCTTGCATCTCCTTGAGAGTCGGTTTCCTCTTTTCGTGCTCTTGATACACATTGATTTTCCCATCTTCTCTCCTGGAAGTTTTGAAAACAACCTTAAAAGGTATTATACTTGTAGCCATAATCTCCTTCTTTTCATTTTTGATTGGTGGCTTGCCCCTTTCCTCACTTCTTGTCTCTCCTTAGTTTTGTGAGGGTCAAGAACTAGCGGTTCTTGTCCATCAAGATTAATTTTTAATTTGTCAATTTTTGTGGATAATTTATCAAACGTTTCTGGTTGCACACCTTGCAAGATGTATCTGAATCTCCAGTGCATACCTTGAACACACATCTCGATCGCAAAAAATTCAGAAATTTGATTTTTGTAATTTAAATTCAGATTCCTCCAACGGTCGATAAAATCAATGACAGTTTCATTCTTCCATTGACGTGTATTAAAGAATTCAGTCATACTGATAGTTCTCTTTGTGCTGTAGAAGCGACTAAAAAAATTCATGCTCTAACTGCTCCCAACTGTCAATGGTTCCAGGCTCCAGATCTGTATACCAATCAAAGACATTACCTTTCAATGAGCGAACAAATTGTTTAACGAGCAAGTCACCATCAGTGCCAACATTGTTACAAGTCTCCACGAAGTGTGCAATATGTTGCTTAGGGTTGCCCTTGCCATCAAATTGCTGAAATTTTGGAGGTTGATATCCTACAGGCATCTTCAAATTTTCCACTCTTGCAGTGTAAGATTTGATGTAACCACTATATGATTTGGCACTTTCACCAATCTTGTCATTGATTCTGCCTTTGATAAACTCTTTTAGGTTATCAACATGAATGGTGCCATCAGGAGATATCGAAAATTCCTTCATGGCTTACGATTTCGTATCCTCTATCTCCTTTAATGATGAGTAACCTTCATATTGCACCTTGGATTTTTTCTTGGATATGTTGAGGCCATTCTCACCGATATTTTCCATCATAGCCATTAATTTGGCTATCTTTCTATCTTGACTTTGGACATGCACGGCTAATCCTTCGACAATTTTGGTTAGGTTCGAAATTTGATCTTCCATGGTTGTGGTGTTAGTCATCATAACTGGCATTACTGCAGAAGTGGCCGAATCACTTGAGCCATCAGCAGATTCATCATGGACTCCCTTCTTGTTGGGAAGCATCTCCAGGTTTGTTTCTTCAGCCACAATATTCGCCTTAGCCTTATTTGCTAACTTCTTGGCCTTACTCCTCGTCATGGGTGCAGTGTATCGCATCTCTTGAGTTGTTAGGATACTAGCAACTACGCTTTCAGGAGTAGAGTTCACCTTCTTGGACTCTATTGACTTTCGAAACAGGTAAGTTGTTGGAAGAAAAGAGATGAGAGGCAGAGATAGTCCCACCGGACGTGCCAAAAATTTGTAAACACAAATTTTGTTGCCTGAAATAAAAGACAAGAAATTTGCACGAATATCAAATTTATTAAATCAAACAATACGTAGGTTACAATCTCTGAAAATTCTTGAACTAAAGAATTTAATCCCTTGATTCTTTTCTTCGAATGAGTTTAATCGAATGGTTCAAAAAACTTATTTTCCGATCGAAAGAGTGTTTCTTGGCTTGATTTGGATTTGTATTTGAGGAAGAGAGCTCTTGAGAGAATTTGATAGAGTTTTTCCGAAAGTTAGGGATCTTTCTAACTTTTTGCTTTGAGGGAAGACCTTTATTTATAGTCAAAATATATAGGTTAAGTCTTCAAGAAAACTCTCCAAAATCTTCCTGCATTTTGGATAACTTGTCATTTAAGAAAACCATTTAGGTTGGGCTTAAATGGTAGGCCAACCCAAATAGTCCATTGTGAATTAATAAATCAATTCAATTAATTCATTTCAATTTATATGGACATTACAAATTCGATTTGATAGCCCATATAATATTGGCCCAATTTGTTAGTCCAAAATATAATGGACTTCTATGATTTAATTTAATTTAATCAAGATAAATTTATTTTAAATAAATCTTGACTAAATAAATTAAATAAATTTTATTTGTCTACACACAATTTATCTTCAATTGGTAGACATCTCCCGATTTGATCAGGAGATTGGTTGCATGTTGGGGGTTCCTTGATGATGTTCTCAAGGATGTTAACTTTTAAAATGTAGTACAGATCATTAGATACTCCACTTTGTCTTGGATGGAGACTGCTGGCCAGCAGGTGATGGAAGTATTTGATTTGAATTTCAATTTTCTTTCTTTGTGTTGTTTTAACCTATCCTTTGCAAGAATCATGCTTGGGTATCTCAGGGGTAGATTATGGGGTGCATCTTCTTAAGACAAAGCTTCCTACTTCATAAGTGTCTTATCTGACGACAAAGGCTGTTCGGCTATTGTTACAACATAACTTTGCCACGCTAATTGGCCATTTCGATATATTAGTTAAATGTGTCAAAATGGATGATTTGGGCGGATTTGAGTTGGTTAAGATAGGTAATGGGTATAAGTGAGACAATTCATTTATACCCATTTTATTAGATGAGTATAAATGGGTAAGTCAAAAAATAAGTTGGGTAATCTAATTACCCATTTATAACCCATTTATTTTAAGTTTTTGTAAACACATTTAAATTCATTTCTGCAAATTAAGTTATCAATTTATACCACCATTTACACCCATCATTAGTTTTAAATATTTACTTATAATGCTCAATAAGCCTAAATATTAATTTTTTTTTCATTCGTAATTTATGCCGCAAAATTACATACTATTTAATAATTGACCAATAAGAATATAAAAATTTGAACTAAGTACTCATTGAGTTTGGATTTTATCTCACCAACCGTTTATGGGATAAAATCCAAACAAAAAAAAAACGGTTGGTGGGACAAAACCCAAACCAACAGTACTATGAAAGTTAACATAAAAACTTAATCTAAAAACTTTGAAACAGTGAGGACCTGAATTTTTTCTTATTTTTATTTTATTGGTTTATTTAATTATTTATTTACCCGTTTACCCCAAATAATTTATTTAATTCGCTTCAAGTCCATTTGTATGTAAAAATGTCCCTTTTATAATTTTACAACGTTTCGTTAGCAAATTTAATTTTTCTATGGGTCATTTAGTGAGAAATAGCGAATACACGTTTTTCGAGATAAATTTGATTCGAGAGTACATTAGTCTTGGAGAACTAAGGATGATTAATAGTAGATTAAGAATAATTAATTGAGAAATTAGATGTGAATGATCAAACTATTACTGCACGCGCATCAATAGTTTTTCGAAAGTCGCGCCGGTACAACTAATTGGAGATTTGAGAAATTAATATTAGACTAATAAGAGTGGGTAATTACAGTGTTAAGGAAATACCTTGGAAGATTAGTGCATGAGTGTATCAAACTCGAGAGAAATTGGTGGTATGAAACACTAGTGCGACACTATTGAAGGTTGACTTTTTTGCACCACACTTAAAGCTATCTTTTCCATTCTTTCTCTCCAAGAAATCACAACACAAAACCCTCACCATCGCTCTCACTCATTCGGTTGACAAAGAGAAAAGAAAAGGGGGAAAGAAAGCTTCATCCTCTAGCTCCAAGCTTGCTTGTTCTTTATCATCTAACTCATAAATTCCTTGGGTTCTTGTTCTAGTTGAAGGGAAGAGAGGGCTGGCTGGTTAGGGGCTGTTTTAAGGAGTTTATCACACAAAAAATCTAAGATTACATTTTGAGTTTTGAAGGTATAAATATCTCCACCAAAGCTTTTACTTTCTTGTTTCATTTCTTGGTTTTGAAGCTTGTAACTTCCTTATTGTTGTTGTTGCTTAGATTTGGTTGGTTGAATTGGGCTCTATGAACTTTCATCTTGGTTAAATGAGGGCTGTCATGATGTTTATGCGTGTGTTAGTGTGTTTGTAATGAGTTTTACTAGAAGAAACTAGAAGAGGAAAAAGAAAGAGAGAAAATCGTGAGAGGAAGTAAGCTGGCCGAATCTGTCCTGTTGTTATCTTGATTGTATTTCAAAATTTTGTTGGTTGTTTAACTGTGAAACTGATGTATATATGTGGTATATTATATGTGCAAAATGCCTTCCGAAAATCATGTCATTTGGCTGATCAAAATTAGAATTTTCAAAACTGCAAGAAATCTGGAAATGGTCATCTGAAAGCCTGAACAGTGTATCTTTGATTGAACATAACTTTTTGTACAAAAGTCAAAATCGAGTGTCATTTGTGGTATTTGAAACTAGGCATTCTTAGCTTTAAAACAGTATAAAAATCACTGTCTAGTTCGTTTTGTTTTGTGTGAACTGCAGTGAACTGATAAAGTCGACTGTTCTGTTCAGCCTGTTCATTCGAATGGAAATGAGAAGCTGTAACTTATGGCTTGAATTTGAACTACTTATGAACTGATTTTGGAAATGATTTCTTCTGATGAAATGTAGATTTTGGAACCTAGTTTCCAACGTCATCAACCATTCTTTATTTGATTGTGTACAAAGTGAGATATGGCTTGATTTTTAAATTGCAGCAAAAACTGGAAACTGGAAAGTTTCTTCCCTATTGCTGGCCGAATAGTCAAACTTGTTTTGGAATGTTTTATTTCAAAAAATTAGATGAAAATTACCTCTAAATTGCTCATTGGATGTTTATGGAACCTTAGTTTCAACATTTGAGCTAATTGAGGTTAATTGTGTGGGACAAAACGTTTGAAAAGGAAAGAGAATCACGGACGGCAGATTTGCTTTGAAATTTTCCTGAACTTTGACTATTTTATTAACTATCTTTCCACATGAGTTTTTGTGTGAAATTTGGTAAAGATATAGTTCACATATGGAATATTTAGTGTACCAAATTTGGTATATTTTCAACACCATTTCAATGGCTAAATGATACTTCAAAGATAGCTGTTCAAATCTGAAAATGACTGAACATTTTGCAAAACGCGACCAACTTTGAACTGATGTATCTTGATACTCGAAACTCCAAATTTAGTTCTATTTATTGTGTTTAAAACCTTGTTTAGAACTCTTTTTCTATTACGAATTTCAAAAGCTGATTCACTTTTTGTGAAATATGCCGAATTTTCAAAGTTTCCTGAAAAATCAAAACTGGTTCAAACCTGTCTTCGTGGAACTGAAACTTTGAGTTGAATTAGTTCGAATCGTGAAAATGTGTTTTCTAAAAACTTTTAGCACTCTGAATTTAGTTTCCAACTGTATAAAGATTTCCATTTTTTGAATTACGAAACTCGAGAAACGATTTTTCAAAATAATGTCACTCTAAACTAGAAAATTTCTGTTTCAACCAAATTACTCCTTTAAGAACTTTCCACCTTCCTTCATGATTGTTGGACTGTTTTAAGTTTGATTTCATGGTTTAATACAAGGCCTCTTTGGAACTTTGAACTTTCATTTCAAATCTTGATTTTCGAGGGTTAAATCTTTCTTGATGCAATTATTTGGTTGTATAACTCTCTTGGTTAATAGTACTTCTCTTCGTACTTAAATTAGGGACTTCAATCCCTATTCTTATGGTCTTGATAATTGTATTAGAGTTGGCAATTATACAAGTATTTTAAAAGAATAATTTGAAAGATTTCTTATGAACTTAATTAGTAATGCCCGGAATGCTTTGGCCAAACTTCCAAGTAAATACATCCATCTTCCTTGGTTTTAGTACCAAAACTTAGAGATCTGTTTACTCTTCAACTTGAAAAATCTTGGATATGACTTGACTTGGATTAATGTATTCTTGGATATTTTTAAATGCTATGCTCGTGGATTTAGTTATTAAGTGATATTTGCATTCGATTTGAACGCGTTATCTCTTAAGTGAGAGTAGCGGGAATGCTAGTAGAAATTGGCTGAATACCTAGGTGAATTGTAATTGTACATGTCTCAGGTGATCAAGAGGATCCCGAGGAACTCGTTTGATCTTGTTTCGCTCTTGTTTTACACTCTTGATTTCGGTAAGTGTTTCTTATGTGTTTAAGTGTTAAGTTCTACCTATAATTGCTACTATGAAATTGTCCACCGTTTTAAGGCGAGTGTATACTTTATCACACTTGACCTACTAAAATAATGAATTTCTACCGTTTAATTGTGATTTCGGATAGGTTGGAATCTTGGGCCACAGTTTCGGTATACTCGAGTATTACCACTGAAGGAATAAGGTGATGGCCCGACAATCGGGAAAATTATTGGGGTTATAAGGTGCAGCTGACCGAAACAGTTTCACATGAATACCGTATCCTTTTAATGTGTGTTTATTTTTGTAAATTGATAAGTGTATCATTTTAATGTGCCAATGTTAAACCTTGAACCATACATGTGTTATACTTAATTTACTTGATTTATTAGAACCGCTTAGGGTTTTGGAACCTCACTGGGTATCCACGCTTTTGTTTTCGTTAACAGGGTTCAAAACCGAGAGTGCTTAAGAATAGTACTAAGTTGTTTTGCTTTTGGAGATTTCAAATTATATTATAGCAGATGACCGTAATACATATTCTTTTAGGTTGTATTTAAGTTTGAAAGTTAGTAACTTTTAAATATTATTGTTTTGGAGTATTTTAAATGTATATTGAAAATATTTGAAATATTTCTAGTTTTGAATTACGAATTGTAGTGAGTCCCGACGAGAGTTGAGCAGGCGTTCCAAGGATACTTTAGGGTTCGCCCTAGGGAGAAGTGGGGGCGTCACAGGTGGTATCAAAACCACTTTGCGTGGTCTCTGCGCAGGGTGAGTTTGGGCCAAGTGGTATTATGATCCTTATTATGTGAACGAGTAAAGACTTAAGTACTTTTCTAGAGCGTAAACTGTGAATCATGAATATGATAGGTATAAATCCTTTTTGTTGATACTTGGGAAAAATTAGATATGTATGTTAGGTAGGAATCTCAAATGTGGTGATTTACTCTTGGGACCGGCCGGTTCGAGTTGTAAATTATTTTATTTCAGATTCTTGTACTCGAATACTTAAGAGTTGAGGGCAATACTAAGGACTTGAGATCTCCATTTGCGGGGAATAAAAAAGGGCTAATATTTTGTGAGAGCAAGTGCAAGAGGTCAACGGACGTCTAGTTCGTATAATAAGAGAAGTGAGACATCAGACGGACAATATTTTAACCGAGTGTGGGACAATATCGGCCAGAGAGAAATGGAATGTAGTTGATCTTAAGAGAGAGAGGTGGAGAAGATCATGGCCTAAAGGATCCTAGTGTTGGGAATGAAGTTGAACATGTTAGAAAATGGGAATCATTTAATTCCAATTAATCTAGTGAAGTACTATTTTTGATCTTTTGTAATGGGACGATAGGAATAGGACTTGGGAGTTTGTGCCTTGGAGATGCATGTACTTTTGTTAATCACCTGTTTACTTTTGTTTACTGGCCTTGACTGGGTATGTACTTTACTTGACTGTAACTTGTGATATAATCTGATGAACTCTAATTTGTATTTGACATGTACGGTAATAATGTTATTTGTGCAAATGATTTCATTTTTCTTTAGAGTTGTTACCGGTATGTGTGTGCAGTCTAGTTATGGCTTAGTATAGGGTTTATGCATATGCATCTAGGTTAGCTGTGAATATGAAAACTAGAGGACAACGAAAGGGACGTCAATCCAGACAACCCCGAAATCAAAGAGTAGATAATGAGTTTGCTACTGATCAAAACGCCGAGCCAAGGGTTGGGGGAGGAGATGACCAAATGGGAATAGTTTTAACTAACATGACAGATGTACTAGAGCTCTTAGTAGCACAACAAGATCCAGGGTTATCTGAGATTATGGAAGGTATGAATTTCGAGAACGAAATTCTTTTAAGGAGTGAACGTTGTGAGGACCCGAATTTTTTATTTTTATTTTATTTTACTGGTTTATTTAATTATATTATTCACCTGTTTATCCCAAATAATTTATTTCATTCGTTTTAAGTCCATTTGTATGTAAAAATGTCCCTTTTATAATTTTACAACATTTCATTAACAAATTTAATTTTTCTATTGCTCGTTTAGCGAGAAATAGCGAATACATGTTTTTTGAGGTAAATTCGATTCGAGAGTACATTAGTCTTGGAGAACTAAGGATGATTAATAGTAGACTAAGAAAAGTTAATTAAGAAATTAGATGTGAATGAGTTCAAATCAAACTATTACCGCGCGCGCGTCGATAGTTTCTCGAAAGTCGTGCCGGTACAAGTAATTGGAGATTTGACAAATTAATATTAGACTAGTAAGAGTGAGTAATTACAGTGTTAAGGAAATACCTTAGAGGATTAGTGCATGAGTGTATCAAAATCGAGAGAAATTGGTGATACGAAACACTTGTGCGACACTATTGAAGGTTGACTTTTTTACACCACACTTAAAGCAATCTTTTCCATTCTTTCTCTCCAAGAAATCACAACACAAAACCTTCACCATCTCTCTCACTCATTCGGCTGGCAAAGAGAGAAGAAAAGGGGGAAAGAAAGCTTCATCCTCTATCTCCAAGCTTACTTGTTCTTTATCATCTAACTCAAAAATTTCTTGGGTTCTTGTTCTAGCTTGAAGGGAAGAGAGGGCCAGCTGGTTATGGGCTGTTTTAAGGAGTTTATCACACTAAAAATCTAGGGTTTCATCTTGAGTTTTAAGGTATAAACATCTCCACCAAAACTTTTACTTTTTTGTTTCATTTCTTGGTTTTGAAGCTTGTAGTTTCCTTATTGTTGTTGTTGCTTGGATTTGGTTGGTTGAAGTAAGCTATATGAACTCCCACCTTGGTTAAATGAGGGCTGCCATGATGTTTATGTATGTGTTAGTGTGTTTGTGATGAGTTTTACTAGAAGAAACTAGAAGAGGAAAAAGAAAGAGAGAAAATCGTGAGAGGAAGTAAGCTGGCTGAATCTGTCCTGTTGTTATCTTGATTGTATTTCTAAATTTTGTTGGTTATTTAACTGTGAAATTAATATATATATATGTGATATATTGTATGTGCAAAATGCCTTCCAAAAATCATGTCATTTGTTTGATCAAAACTAGAATTTTCGAAACTGCAAGAAATCTGGAAATGGTCATCCGAAGACCTGAACAATGTATCTTTGATTGACCATAACTCTTTGTACAAAAATCTAAATCGAGTGCTGTTTGTGGCATTTGAAACTAGACATTCTTAGCTTTAAAATGGTATAAAAATCACTATCTAGTTCATTTTGTGTGAACTGCAGTGAACTGATAATTTCGGTTGTTCTGTTCAGCCTGTTCATTCGAATGGAAATGAGAAGCTGTAAATTGTGACTTGACTTTGAACTACTTACAAACTGATTTTGGAAATAATTTCTTCTGATGAAATGTAGCTTTCGGAACTTAGTTTCCAACACCACCAATCATTCTTTATTTGAGTTTGTGTAGAGTGAGATATGACCTGATTTTTAAATTGCAGCAAAAACTGGAAACTGGAAAGTTTCTTCCCTCTTGCTGGCCAAATGGTTAAATTTGTTTTGGAATGTTTTGTTTCAAAAAATTTGATGAAAATTAACTCTAAATTGCCCATTGGATGTTAATGGAACCTTAGTTTCAACATTTGAGCTAATTGAGGTTGATTGTGTGGGACAAAACGTTTAAAAAAGAAAGAGAACCACGGACGGCAGATTTGCTTTGAAATTTTCCCGAACTTTGACTATTTTATTAACTATCTTCCCACGTGAGTTTTTGTGTGAAATTTGGTAGAGATATATTCACATATGGAAGATTTAATGTACCAAATTTGGTATATTTTCAATACCATTTCGATGGCTAAATGATACTTCAAAGATAGCTTTTCAAATCTAGAAAATGACTGAACAGTTTGCAAATTGCGACCAATTTTGAACTGATGTATCTCGATAGTCGAAACTCTGAATTTATTTCCGTTTATTATGTTTACAACCTTGTTTAGAACTTTTATTGTGTTATGAATTTCAAAGGCTGATTCACTTTCCGTGAATTATGCCAAATTTCCAAAGTTTGCTGAAAAATCAAGACTGGTTCAAACCTGTCTTCGTGGAACTGAAATTTTGAACTGAATTATGAATGCCTTCTAGTTAGAATCATGGAAAAGTGTCTTCTGAGAACTTTTAGTACTCTGAATTTAGTTTCCAACAGTATAAAGTTTTCCATTTTTAGACTTACGAAACTCGAGATACAATTTTTCAAATTAATGTCACCGTAAACTGAAAAATTTCTGTTTCAACCAAATTATTCCTTTAAGAACTTTCCACCTTCCTTCGTTATTGTTGGACTATTTTAAGTTTGATTTCATGGTTTAGTATAAGTTCTCTTTGGAACTTTGAACTTTCATTTTAAGTCTTGATTTTCAAGGGTTAAACTTCTCTTGATGTAATTACTTGGTCATGTAACTCTCTTGGTTAATGGTACTTCTCTTCGTACTTAAATTAGGGACTTCAACCCCTATTCTTATGGCCTTGATAATTGTACTAAAGTTGGCAATTATACAAGTATTTTAAAAGAATGATTTGAAAGGTTTCTTGTGAATTTAATTAGTAATGCTCGGAATGCTTTGGCCAACCTTCCAAGTAAATATATCCATCTTTCTCGATTTTAGTGCCAAAACTTAGAGATATGTTTAATTTTCAACTTGGAGAATCTTGGACATGACTTGACTTTGATTAATGTATTCTAGGGTATTTTCAAATGCTATCCTCATGGATTTAGTTATTAAGTGATATTTGCATTCGATTTGAACACGTTATCTCTTAAGTGAGAGTAGCGGGAATACTACTAGATCTTGGCTGAATACCTAGGTGAAATTGTAATTGTACATGTCTCAGGTGATCAAGAGGATCCCAAGGAACTCGTTTGATCTTGCCTCGCTCTTGTTTTACACTCTTGATTTCGGTGAGTGTTTATTATGTGTTTAAGTGTTAATTGCTACTTATAATTGTTACTATGAAATTGTCCACCATTTTAAGGTGAATGCGTACTTTATCACACTCGACCTACTAAAATAATGAATTTCTACCATTTAATCGTGAATTTCTACCGTTTACCGGTTTACTTGATTACTGGTGCATGTTGTAAGCTCTAAGCTGAATTGGGCCCTGCCCTTGGTTGCTAACCTGCTCGAACCAAGACTGGCTTGGTCGGGTTGGTTGAAACCCTAGACCACAGTTTCGGTATACTCGAGTATTACAACTGGAGGAATAAGGTAATGGCCAGACAACTGGAAAAATTATTGGGGTTATCAGGTGCAGCTAACCGAAATAGTTCCACGTGAACACCGTATCCTTTTAATATGTGTTTATTTCTGTAAATTGATAATTGTCTCATTTTAATGTGCCAATGTGAAACCTTGAACCATACATGTGTTATGCTTAATTTACTTGATTCATTAGAACTACTTAGGGTTTTAGAACCTCATTGGGTTGTTTAGTTCATTCCACGCTTTTATTGTCCTTAACAGGGTTGAAGGCCGAAAGTGCTCACGAATGGTACTAAATTGTTTTCTTTTGGAGATTTCAAGTTGTATTATAGCAGATGATCGTAGTACATATTCTTTTGGGTTGTATTTAAACTTGAAGGTTAGCAACTTTTAAATATTAATATTTTGGAGTACTTTAAATGTCTATTGAAAATATTTGAAGTATTTCTAATTTTGAATTACGGATTGTAGTGAGCCCCGACGAGAGATGGGCAGGCGTTCCGCGGATAACCTAGGGTTCTCCCTAGGGAGAAGTGGGGGCGTCACAGAAACTCTAGCATTTTTTTCGTGTGCAAATTTAAAATTTGATTTTGGAAAAGTAGGAAAAGAAGCTAAAACTTATCATAAATTAATAATACTGAAAAATGAGTAAGTTAACAAATTAGGAGGAAATAAAAGTAGTTAACATCATGACAAAAAGATGAATCTAAAAAAATATGAGCAGGGGAAGAGAGGATGTTGGAGGAAAATAATTCTAAATGGGTTAATTGGATTTGATGGGTTACTCAATAATACCCATTTATTAAATGACTATTATTGGATAATTCATTTATACCCATATGCAAAAATTTAAGATACCCATATCCATTTATTCATGGGCAGGTATGGATAAATTTAATTAAATGAATTTATTTGTCACCTATAATATTAGTAACATCTCACGTGCAAAGCACGTGAATATATTTATCAAGATATAATACCTTTGATATACTACTGAATTTCTGTGTAAAACTTTGATTGTTGTCATAATATTGACTGAGAAACTATATAATGGATAAGATTAAGCAATTGCTAGTCAAATAATTTAATAAACTATGACGAAAGAAATAGATCTATTTACTTAACCAAATTGGTTGACAATTTAAAATATATACTAACATAAATATATTTTATTAGAATATAATTTTAACATTAAAATATTAATATATTAGTCAATATATTTCAATATTATAATATTAGATAATAATATTACCAATTCTTTATTTGGCATATATCTAGAGTTTTTTTTAAATTCTTTTTTTTATACAAAGCCAAAAAAAAAGTTATTTTGCATTCTACAATTACAAAAACTCTAAAATGGAAAATTATCATATTTAAGTTAAGCTGTTGGCATAATATTAACTAAGAAACTATATAATGTCCAAAAGTAAGCAATTACTAGTTGTACAAAATTTTTATTGTATACAATGCAATTAGAAGTTTATTGTGCATTCTATGATTACAAAAACATTGAAGATGGAAAATTATCATATCTCAACTAGCTTGGATTGTAATATAAGATGAGGATATTTTTTATAAATTTTTCAAACCAATACATATAAGAAAAGTGGAGCAAAATATATACTCAAACATTCTCATTTGCATACAACAAATTTTTATCAATTTCAGTAGTTGTAAAGCTTTTTTGTTAGTACTTTGTATAATTATAAATATATTTTTTAGAGTTTTCTTAATCAATATAACCTAATTTAGTGAATCTAATCATCAATTTAATTTTTTGTCTTCTCATTAACTATCTATAATTTTTTGTCTTATTATTAATTGTGATTTTATTCTAAACCAATATGTATCTAAAATATAATTAACTTGAATTATCACTATATAACAACACAATAATTGGATGTAATTTTGACACACATAATAATTGGAGATATGGGAAATGACTGGTAAATATAGTTGTAAATGTGCAGTCTTTAGTTTTAGGGCAAAAAAACGTTGTGATTCTCGAACTTTCAACTTTGCGCACTTTTAGTCCTCCAACTAATGAGTGCGTAAATATAGTCCTCCAATTAATAAAAATGTGCAGTCATAGTCCTTCCGTCTAATTTGGCTATTAAGATGGACGGGATGATACAAAAATGATACAAAAAATAAAGGGATAATTTCAAAAACCTCCCTTGAGGTTTTCAACAATTTCATTTAGCTCCCTTAAGGTTTTAAAAATTACACATACCTTCCTTATCATTTAAAATGATAATACTACCCTTAAATATTTTAATAAAATTTCCTTGTTTGGTATGTGCATACTTAGAATGACTTTTAAAATCATTTTTTCATTCTTTTTCCTTCTTATTCCTTTTTTTAAAAAGTTTTTAGCCAATAAAACTGTAGAACTATCACCTCTAGTTTCTATTGTAACCGAATGTCCAACTAGTGATTTTTTGACGAGTTAACTTTATATGTAATCCAATGTATTTGCTGATTTTTGTTTTCTATTTTTTGGTATTAAAATTAACAATAAATGAAAAGAAAATGGCCCAAAATAACTATTAAATTGTGATAATCCAACTACTCGAAAAATTCATAAACTCTAAATGAATTATTTCAATATTTTTTTTATCTTATAAATTTAAATTCATAATAAAATACCATCAAAAGTATCCTATCATAGTGATAAAATTATTATTATTACAGTTGTTTATCATATAGTAAGTATGGATTTGAAAATTTTGGGACATTTTTCTTATAATTATGCTAGATAATCTTATAATTATATAAGGAAGTAAATTAAAACTCATTACGCAAGGGTATTTTTGAATATTCATTTAAAAATTTGAACAAGTCACTATTATTTTAAGGTTTTGTTACTAAAACAATCAAATCAAGGGAAGTAAGTGTAATTTTTCAAATCTCAGGGGAGCGCAATAAAATTGTTAGAAACCTCTAGGGAGGTTTTTGTAATTATCCCAAAAATAAATGTCAAGTGAGCAATCCGTGATGCGTTTTCCATCCATCTTAATAGTCAAATTGGACGGAAGGACTACAACTACACATTTTTATTAATTGGAGGACTACATTTACGCACTTATTAGTTGGAGGACTAAAAATGCGCAAAGTTGGATCGTCGTGGTTTTTTGCCCTTAGTTTTGATTACCAAAATTTTTGAAATGTAATTTATTGAAACTTTTCATTTGCTATTAATTTCATGGTTAAATGCAATAACTCTAATTAAAAGGCGTGCAATGACTCTAATTAAAAGATATGAGGCATAACCAAAATGAAGATCAAAATATTCTTATATTCTCTATTACCAAGACTCATCACACATTTTATAGTAATGATAATGATAATAACGTGAACTAACTGGTGAAAGACCTTATTTTTCCAGTTGGTTAAGAGCCGATGGTTGTGAGAGCAAGATGTGCTTTAAGTGAGAACGTCCTATATTATATGGAAAGTAGAATAGGAGTTATAGAATTTCTCTTTTAAATAAGTGAAATTTGTGGGTCATTTATATATATATATATATTCAACGGTAGAGGGTGTTAAAAATTAGTTTTTGTCTTTTTTTTGGGGTACTTACTTGTAGGAAGGAATTTGGCACCTTTATTGCACAAGCTAATGCCCTCACATTGTCCAAATTTTCCTCATTAAAAACGAAGAGTGTGGTAAGGACAAGTTATTGATAGTAAAAAATCAAAATCCAATTTCAAATTACCCATAGAAATTGAGTTTTTTTTGCCAAAAATAACAGTCTTACTAAAAAATATTTCCAATGCGATTTACTTTTAAAATTTATTCCCATAACGATATTATTGTTGCCATTTAGTTATCCTGATTTCCATACAAGATAATAAGAAAGAAAAGTTCTAATCTAGTTTATAGTTTCCAACATGAACTAAAAATTTAAAATTTTTTTATTATAGAGGCACAAGAAGATTGCATAACTTTTATAAATTCCTTATAATTATTTTAAATAAATTCTACCATTATTGACCTTGCTATTATTGGTCTCTGAATTTTTTAAAATGTATCAAACCTATTGCATATATTTTTTAAAAAAAATAAATTTTAAAATTACAAAAATTTCAATGAAAATTTCAATGAAAATTGTAAGCAATTACAAAAACTTTAAGACTATCATATTTGTTTATGTTATCCTTCCTATTCCTTAAAAAGACGAGAATAATTTTCATTTGCTTTTAGAAAAATTTGACTTTTAGATGCTGTTAATATAAATATTGGCTTCTTAGAATTACGTTTGACAAGGGAAAGATAATGAAACAAAAAAATGCGGGAAGATTTAGAAAGAAAATTGGAGAAGATATTACATAGGAAAGAGAAATGAAATGTATCTTTATCTCCATCCTAGCAAATATGCAGCCTAAGTGGCAAAAAAAGGATCATAAATGTAATAAATTTTAAAATTAGATTATTTTGGGTATATGTTTTGAAAAAAGAGTTATTTTGGCAATAAATTCTATAGAAATTAGAAGCAATTGCATGAATTCTAAAATAGGAAGAAATATCCATATCAGCGACAATTTGAACTGTTTTGTCATCGCTTACGTAGATATATCTTTCATTATCATTAGACTTTCGATAATTTAGACAACCTTGCATAGACACACTGATATGAGTTGTTGCATCAAAATCTAATCACTATGTGTGTCTAGGTACCGCTATTAAATTAATTTTCAGAACAAATCAAATTTAGAAGCATGCCTTTTTTAGCACACCATGCGTGATAGTTGGTACAATATTTCTTTTTATGCCTTCAACTTCACAGAAGAAACAACTATTCTTTTTCTGATTAACTGATTTCTTTTATTGTTTCTTTTGTGGTGCCATACTTGCAGTATTTTTATCCCTTTTTCTCTTAAATCCTTTGCTTTTATTATTAGTGGTTGAGACCAAATGAGGATTCTCTGTCTGATCTTGTTTCAATCTTTCCGCTCCTCTATACAGTGTGAGATGAACTCATTTAAAGACCAAGTCTTCTGTTAACAGTTATAACTCATATTAAATTGGCTAAACTGTATAAGAAGAGATATTAAAATCAAATGTACTAATAACTCTTCAGAGAGTATCAATTTAAGTGCATTTAATTTTGAAGCAAGATGAGACATCTCCATGATGTACTATCTGATATTACCTTTACCATTATATTTCATTGAAACCAGGCGTGTCAAGAGCGTGCTAATTTCAGTCTTTTTGTTCTTGACAAACCTTTTTTCAATGTCCTAAAGGAACTCTTTAATGATAACTATTGCTTCTGATATTGTTTCTCTAAATAATTCCGAAACGACCTTTTTAATGATCATCAAACACAAGCGATTTGATCTCTTTCACCTTTCCTTATCCCTTTTTTATCAGAGGTACTATGATCTGTAAGAGGTGAGGGAGAATCATCTTTTAACGTAAGATCGAGATCTAATACTCCAAGTACTATCAAGAGGTTTTTTTTCCAAAACTTGAAATTTGAGTCATTCAGCATAGGAATATTATTGATGTTGATAGTAATATTCGTAAGATTATTTTCAACTGAACAAAAAACAGAAAATAATTAAAACAATCTCACATAAATCAAAATAATAATAAATTTAAATAATAGTAACCTCATCTCAAGATGGTGATATTCCACCAATATTTTATCTTTGGACAAAAATATTAACTCCTAAGTGATAACTTGGCGCTGTAATAAATACTAACAATAATAACATATTAAAAAATAAATTCTTTTGGGGCCAATTTATAATTCACATGTAAAAAAAGTCGAATAATTATTACGTGTTTATTACCATAAGTGCACATGCAATTTTGTTAAACATTGACTTTCCTTTGGACCGGTCAATATTTGCAAAATTACAAGTACTAAATTAGTTATATTCTAGAATAAATTAATTCTCACAAAAGATGTCACTTTGGTGGCATATTATTTCAAAATATATAATCACACCAATATTTAAATTTAAAATTATACAAAAATTTTGATCAAAATCAACTTTGGTTAACTCTAGCCAAAACGTGGTCAAACCAATCAGATCTGATCAAATCAATCAATTGGATCAAGACTTATTGGACCAAAAGTCCATATCCATTTCTTGACCCAAATTTATCATTCAAGCCCAAAATTTTCTTGAAGTGCATAAATACCTTATAAAATTATATATTTAGTGTGCCAAATATATGAATTTTATAAGGCTTAAATATCTTATTTAACTTTATTAGGGTTTATTTAAATTAGAGAAACCCTAATAACCTTAATATAAATATAGGCATATTTATTCTTAAACAAAGAAGCAAGCCAAAGAAAATACAAATCACAGCTGAATCAATGCAAGACAAGCCGTGTACCCAAGATCTGAGACATAAACCATGTAATCTTAAAAATAAAATTAACACACAATTGGATCCTTAAAAATCTCTGAAAATAAAGGGAAAATAAGATAGGGCAGCAACTAGATTTCCTATTCCTTGTTTGAGAATTCTCCAGTGCGCATCAAAACAGATTCTTGATAAATAGTGAATAAGAATTCTCCAGTGTGCATCAAAACAGATTCTTAATAAATAGTGAATAAGTTCGGGAACTCAAATATAAGTCCTTTTAAACTCGAGTGGAGTGTAAATTCACGTTCAAATTTGGGCAAAAGTTGCTGTCTACATCAGCTTTCAAGACAACCGTACATACTTTATTGAAAACATAAATTGGACGGTGACTTTATCACATGAATACGACAGGAACGTTACCAAGCATTGGCAATTAAATTACAGTAAACCCGCAATTCAAGGTTGTTAACAGCCGTGCAATTAAGAAAAAAATAATTGTAGTTACATAAAAACTTGAAAACTATGATTTATCAAATCCA
This sequence comes from Coffea arabica, assembly GCF_036785885.1. Taxonomy (NCBI): domain Eukaryota; kingdom Viridiplantae; phylum Streptophyta; class Magnoliopsida; order Gentianales; family Rubiaceae; genus Coffea; species Coffea arabica. Next base: position 30,857,334 of record NC_092330.1, read on the forward strand.
TATTATTTTTCAATAATCAACCATATCTTGCTCTGATACCACTTGTTAAGGTAGTTGTTTATATTTAATCTTTGGTGAAAATCAGCACATATTAAACCCATAATCTATATGGCGATTATTAAAAAATAAATTAACAGTAAAATTGCGCAAGCATACCTGGATTCGTATTGACAAACTGGTGCTTGAATTTCTAGAAATTTTGAGGTGATCTTCTAGGTCAACATATATTTGCCAATTTTTAAGAGAACCCTTTAATTTCTCTTTGGTATCTTTCCTAACGATGGAATATCAGGAAAGAGCTATTTTGTGGTACCAGAAAATACGACAATAAGAATTTTGTGTAACTTGGGGACTATAACCCTATTTATAGATAACATTCCTATTATACCTTGGATTCCTATTGTAGCCCATCATAGAAATAGGAAATACCCTTAAATCTCTCCACATTAAAGGTACACATCCTATTAGATATTTTAAAACTCAAATTATATTTGATCATTTTAATTAGATATAACCTTATTTAACAGTTTGCAATATATAATTATTCACATATAAATTCAACGTTAGATTAAGGATCCAACATTAGAAACCTAGGTGAAGATGAGGAAACTTGAGGTCTTGATCTTGTAAGAGCATAGTTATTAAATCCGGTTCGATTCGACGGTTCGACCGATCAACCCGATGAACCGACTATTAAACCAAACCGATTCTCTAATTAGATCATTTTTGCAAGTGAATCGTTGACTTTTCAACTGATCGACGGTTCAATCGGATTAAACTGGAAACCCGGCCGGTTTTGTAGGCAAACTGATTTTGAGGAAAAAAAGCTTTTCTAGATCATTTTTGCAAGTGAATCGTTGACTTTTCAATGGATCGACGGTTCAATCGGATTAAACCGGAAATCCGGCCAATTTTGTGGGCAAACCGGTTTTGAGGAAAAAAAACTTTTCCAGGCCTATGCTTGGATTTGAATCTATGACCAAAGGTCTTGTTTGTGCGTTAGTCACCTCCAGACCACTTTGTCACTTGTTAAGTAATAGCCATTCTTATGCTATATGAATATTTTGTTAATTTTATCTTTATTTCTTTGTAATTCTCCAAAACAAAATTATTTGGAATCTTTTAATAAAACTTATGACCCCTATATTCTATAAATTATAAAATAGATTTAAAAAATAACATACTACATAATTTATTTTAAAGACAAATATTGTTTTTAATATTTTTTTGCACTTAAAATTTGTAAATAACCTAGATAATTACAGTAAATATATACACTTGAAGTTTGGTAGATTACTAATTAAGTTTATATTTTGCTGATTCTTATATGAATTAAATATTCTATAGCAAATTAAATAAAATGAATATTTGTTATGACATTATTTATTACACTTTATAGCATATATCCTATATCAAAATTTATAAAATATAATATTTAAATATATTTAGTGACATACTGGTTCAACCACTCACCCACCGGTTGAACCAGTGACCCGTTGACCTACTTTTTTTGCCGGTCTCCTCTCCGGGCCGAGTTTAATAACTATGTGTAAGAGTACTCTGAGGTACTCAAGAAAGTCTTCATATTCTGGTCTCATTTGTTCATTTTTTTCATTTTTTCCCAGTTCATAATCAGTATCCAAGGCATCGGTTAGGCAGATATCATGTCATGATCACATATATTGTTGATGAAAGACCAGATCGCTTCATTTCTTAACCACTAAATCATGCAAATATATGAGGTCACTCAAGTGAAAGCAGAGAAGATTATATTGGCCTCTTGGGGTATATTTTGGGGTGTACTGGAATTGAACCAAATGAACAAAGTCATGCAAGTTTATAGGAATTCAACACTGAAATTGATTGCCCAGAAATTGAAGCTCTTATTTGTCTCATACAGAACCAATTTTATCAAAAAAAATGAAGGATTAACGATTGATACCTCACAAAATCATTTCTGAACTGCAATTCAGAAACTGAAATTCCTAAACTCCCATCTACGGAACAGAAAACAAAAGCACTAGACGTATCAAAAGTCGACCTCCAGATTGCCAGAAAATATCAAAAGCATGCTTTTTGTTCAGAATCCACTGAATTACTAACCATTAATTCAATTCTTATCCTCGGGAGTCAGAAACAGCCTCATTCTTCGAATAGGAGTCCTCAAGTACCATTCCACCTCAATTTTCTTGGGCGAAAGTTCGCGGTACTTAGCAAATTGCTCTCTAGCTTCTTTCTTCCTATCAAGCAAAGTACATATCACCCCTTTACAAAAATAAGGCCTATAATCACTAGGATCCTGCCTTTCAAGTTCCTCATAAATCCTCAATGCTTCATCCACATTATTAAGCAAGAATTGTAACTGTGCCAAGATTAGCATAAGAAATCTCTCTTCCTTCCCCTGCTTCTCCTGATCAACCACACCCTCTGATGACTCCCTGATTTTTTCCTCGAAGCACTTTACATGTTCCTTAAGTGCAGACAAGTCCACCAACAATGAAATCTCAAACATTGTCAAGACAGAAGGCAGATCACCCTCCTGCAAAATAGGCAACAGAACTTCTATTGCTTCTTGTGTATTCCCCATTTCATTCAATAGTCTTGCAGCAAGAAACGTCCAATCTGTGATTTCTGGCTGAGCTGAGGTTAACTTGTGCAATGCATCCAAGCATTCTTTCTTCTTGCTAGCCTTCAGTTTCTTCTGAAGCAAAGTTTTCAAGGCCTCAATGGCCTCAGGATTCAGTTTCTGATGCAACTCTGATTCCAACACAGCCCCAGTGGCCTCAGAGTTGGATTTCTTTAAGGGTTGAAGAACTTCTTTGAAGACTCCGATGGCATCAGAAATGTTTTGCTGTGATGTTGGAGTTGGTGGAAATGGAAAAATTGCTCTAGCTGGTTTATTGAACTTCCCAAAGGACCCAAACACGGCCACCGCAAAAATGACAGCAGCAGTGGTGGTCTTGAGGGTGGAAATGAAGGGGTTTGGAGTGGAGGAGTTAGAAGAAGCAGAAGAGGCATTGATGATCATCAACTTCTTGCTGTGAAGGGGCTTATAAGAATGAAAATGAATTTGCTTCTTCAATATTGGTAAAGATGGGATTGAAGTTGACTTGATCATGAGGAAGGATGATGATGCTAGAGTTGAACTTGAGTCCATAGCTTCTCTGGGGGCTTTGGATTGAGGTCTGAGGTTCGGTTATTTGTGAATGTAATGTAAGGTTTTAAGGCTGTGGGTTGGCAATACGAATTGAGGAAGAAGGGAGGAAGGAGGGAGGAAGGCAGGAGGGGATCAGCTCATGAAGGAGGGATTGATTGCTGGATCTTCTAAATTACATTAATAATCAGCATTGCACATTTGTTGCATTAATTAATCAATCATCAATAAGAAATCCTTAAAAGTACTCTTAGCATTGGTGTATATTCCATGATCATGATATAACAATATGGTGAAAGTCTTTCTTTCTTTACCTTTTTGTTCTTTTATACGCTAATCATGTACACACTATGAATAAAAAAAAATTAATGCAAGTTTGAATTTAAAATTCAAATTTTAAATATGTATCAAGTATCTAACCATGATAGTATATGCACTATCAATACACATAAGATTTTTTTTTTTGAAAAGCAGTACATACAAGATTTACTTACTTTTTCTAATGACAATTACATGTGCACTTCATATATTTACAACTACAGTTCCTGTAATGGGAGTAAGAAGGGGAAGGGGCAGAAGGGGGGGGGGGGGGGAGATATTGGTGGGTGATATGTCAATTGACTTACTTTTTTCAATGTTTCGCTTAGTGCTCTGAAGAACAAGAGGCTCAGCGTTCATATACACAAATTTCTCCATTAAGAGGAAGCCTCAGAAGGTACAACAGCTTCCTTAATTTAGAGGTTGTAATTACCATATACTGAAGTTTTAAAGATACCTAATTAGCATTAGATTAGATGGTAATGCACTAATTCATTACACCAAATAACCAATTTGCACATTTTGTGCACTTTACCTCCCTCAATCTATTAAACAAGCATTTTGCCTCCTTGTTTGATTTTTTTAAGCTAAAAGTGCTCTTGCTATATTTTTTTAATTTCTTTTGTTTATTCATTCCTTTTTTTTTTCCTTTCCATTACTTTCTTTTCTTTTTTATTTTTCTTTTTTGTACTTCTCTCATGCCACTGTTTCTGTCACTTTTCTGTTAGTATAACTAATTGTATGCTTATTATACTGTTGCACTTTTCTTTTATTTATAATGGCATTCTTATTTTTATTTATTTATTTACAGTATTAGGTAATTCAAGACAACTAAATAGCATGAGAAACTAATATATATCTACCATAATCAAAAGCTTATGTGACTAACAATTTGGCTATCTAAACAAACATCAGCAAACTGAAACTTTAAATTACTTATGCATAACTAACATAAACTTTGTTATAACGTTGATATTGTAATCACTATTACCTCTAATAATGAAAAATAAGAAAAAGGTAGAAATAATTAAAGAATAAGTTAAAAGAGAATAAAAATAATATATAGATAATAATAGAAAGAAAAGAAAGTAGTTGGTTGTACGATAGAAAGGACAAAGTTTTAGAAACTTAAAAAAATGATCAAGTAGACAAAGATCGAAAGGGAGAAAAAAAAATAAAAATGATTAATATATAATGGGGACTTTATCCTGAAACATCAATTAAGTTTAGGAGGGTAAAGTACAACTAAAGATAAAGTACCGAGGGTTTTAGTGCATTTAACAGTTTTTTATTGTCCTTGTCGACTCATTCTGGGACCTTGGCATTTTGGTCTCTGTGCCCATGTGTAGCAAATATAAACAATGGTGTATTATAAAGTGCAGAATTTGAAAATGTGCTTATTTTGTGATTTAACAATTTTGTTCCCATTATTTGTTCATACCCACCAACCATTTTTGACCTCAATAAAGAATAAGCAAGTCAAATAAAAGACAAACAACCTGCGGTTAGAATTAGATCAGCAGAATAAATACTAAAGAAGGAGCCACTACAAATACTTTTTTGTGCTGAAAATAAAATAAAAAAAGACAACTGACTTATCAATTTGCAAATTCAAATAGTCAGAACTAGCACTTGGCTGCCAAGAGGAAGTGAGGGGTTGTAAGTACATACAAGTTTGTTTATGAAAGGGGTTATAACACATGCTTTACAGGGAAATAGAAAGTTCAACATTTATTTGTCAAGCTTCTTACCAAAAAGTTCAAAAACCAAGTACAAAAAGTCTATTTGCCACTGGCCATTTGGTCCAGTGGTCATCACCATAATGATGATGCTGGAGGTTAGGGAATCAACCCCTGCCTCCCACAGTTTAGCCACAATATGTGGCTGATCTTAGTTGACCATCCCCCTGCCCCTTCCCTTAGACTAGGCTAGAGTAAGTTATACAACATCTATCGTTGCCGAAAAAAAAAAAAGTACAAAAAGTCTATTTGAGTTCTTTGTATATCTTATGATATTCTCCTTTTCGATGTAAAATTTTACAATGTGTTTTATTTTATTTTATTTTTTTTTGTGGGGGCAATCTTAAACTTAAATACTTCAAAAGATGTAATTGTGAGTGTATGTTGCAAGACATTCTCAAGTTCCCTGGCCTATTTACAAATTTTTGCCAATGTCGAGGGTGGTCAATGCATCAAACACAGGTTTTCTTCCGTTGTTTTTCTTTATTTCGCCATAAAATTGCATATGACAAAATCAGCAAGCTTAAGGAAAGGAAAAGTTCAAATGCGTAAGTGACGAGTGTGGGGTATATATATATATATATATATATATATATATATATATATATATATATATATATATATCAATTAGGTCATCCACAGTCAAGTCTTACACTTATAAAATTCTAAATACCCTACATGCAATTTTTCACAAGTAGAAGTGACAAATGGATATATGGTTGATAAATAGTTTTAGTTAAATGGATAGTGGATCAAATTGATCCAATCCAATTAAAACCATTTAATAAATGGATCTAAATGAATGTCATTTAAATGAATAGTGTAAACCATGATCCATCCATTTATCCATTTACTCTCCCAAATCCTAAATTTAAGATCCAAGTGTTTTTTGTCCAAAAAATACAGATCCTCAAAGTTCTATCCTTAAATCACCTAAAACCTTTTGGTAATAACAAATGCTTGTACTACTATGCTATTTCAGTTCTTCATGAAATTAGTTTAGTACCAAGAAAATTTAACTGCTATGGTCAATTTAACCTTTCATCATTACTCTAAGTATCATTTTGTAAAGTAATGAACAATAAAGAACTTGGCTACATTTTTATAACTTTTGGGTGAATTGAATACGGCTTTACAGTGAAAAGAAGTTTACGTTTCCAATTTTTTGCACTCCTGTTCAAGAGGGATGCCTTGAATAAAAGTGGAGTTCTAATAAGAAATCTTATGTTATTTAACAAGTAAAATATTTTCATTACATGTGCACGTAGTACATAAAAATGTATGAAACTCCTTATTATACCATTGATATACAAGTTACCTTATATTACTTAGTAAATTAGGTGTCTTTTTTTTTGGATAGTTGGGTTGGGTGATAAGGGGAGAGGAATTGTAAGTGTGAGGATTTGGATTCAAAACCTTCCACTTATTAAAAAAAAAAGTGTCATTTACGTATCTTAACCAATGTTACGGGGACACTCGTTAGAAAAATTCTTTTATAAATAAAAGAATTTAAAAAATAAAAAATTATTTTGACACTGCATGATGCATTCTCGCTTTTTCTTTACTTAAGAATGTAAATGTTTGCAATCATTACTACATGAGAGTTTAATTAAAAAAACAAGAGTAGAGACTAAAATATAATTTTGGAAAGGATGGAAGAAGTCTAGGAACTAAAAACAAATAAAATGCAATTAATGTTATTGGCAACTTGGCATATGAGGAAGTTATGAAGGAAAGAATAAGTGGTTCCACAAAATTAATTTGACATATGAGGAAGTTATGAAGAATATAATAGATGGTCCCATAAGATTCTATCCAATTTTTTTATAAATATTTGCAATCACTATGTGTGTTTTTTGTTTTTTAAGCTAACTGGATGTATATGGATGACATGGATAATTCATTTAAATTCACCAACATAATTGGATTTAAATGGTTATCCATTTAAAACCATTGAAATCCATTTAATGTTGGTTTATATGGATGGATTGGCAGATATGAATCCATTTTGCCACTTCTATTCGCAAGTATACGAGTCGTGATTGAGTATAGAGTATTAAAGTGTCGATCCCACAGGGAAAAATGTCAATTACCGGTGATTTTCGAACTCTTTTATTATTTAGACAATCACAAATGTAAGAAATTAAATCAACACTACAAACATGAGATAAAAGTAATAAAAATAGCAATAGAAAACTCCTAGAGTTATGGAATTCCTCACTACTCTTACAAATGAAATTATCAGTTAAGTGGATCCTATTACTTTGGCTAATTATGACATAATTTCCTAATACATGTGAAACCTATTCTCGTAGTGAATCAACTATACTTATAACTAATCTATACTTACTTTCGTGGTTATGAAATTAGCTACAAGCTCATTTCTTCTATCAAATTACATGAAACAAGTCACTAAAGCAACAAAGGTACTCCTCTACTCTCGTGAGTGAACTCCCTAGTTTTGTCACTCTCTTGAACTAGTATTACATTTCAATTCTCATTGCAAATATAACACTTTAAGATGATCAAAATTAATGACCGGTTAATCATGATTAGATAAGCAAAAGTGAGAAATAACTTGTTCAAAATAATATCATTAAATAACTAAGTAAATTTCACAAACAAAATATAGAAAATTTATCCATAACTTTAGGCATAAATTTTAGCTAAACATGAAAATAAACACCAAACTTGTATTGTAATTAAATATGAAATCAAATACAAAAGATAAAGTGATAGGAGAGAAATCACCCTTGTCACATGAGTTTCAACTCTCCATTTTTGCTCTTCAAATCTTCATCCAAATCCAGTTACAAATACAAGAAAGATAAACTACTCTAACTATACTATACTACCCTATCTAATAAACTAAGGAAATTCTAGTGAAGACTACATTTTGTGGAGTTTCTCTAACCTTCCAAAGTTGTAAAAAATGTCATCCAAAGCTTCTATTTATAAAGGAATTTATACAAAAGACAAAGTGTTAAATCATGTTACGATTCTCCTTGAGCCCATAAACAAGCTAGATTTGAATTGTAAAGCCTCTTTGGTAGTTTTCTTTGGTTTGTTTCCACCGAAATTCTTGCAGAAAAATAGGAAAAAAAGCTTGTGTGAACAAAACACAAGTTGCAGTCAAAATTGAAGAATACGCAACCTCGAAAATGCAACTTCAGGTCGCATATTGACCTCACGTTTTCCTTTTTTACAGGTTTGCTCTATTCTGGTCAATCTTCATCCTTACTTTGTTTTTGTACCAACTTCCACTAATATTTTCTCAATGTTAGAAGCTAAACTAGCTCTTATATAAGCATGAAAGTTATAGCCCTTTGAGTTAACTTTCCAATGCAACAATAATCATCCAATTTGGAGTTCTGTGGACTGAGAAATGACCATAATACCCTCAACTAGTCAATTCCCTATTTCAGCTTTTGATAATGAACATGACTGACTGTATTTCGACCTTTTTACTTGAAAAAATCATGAACTGAATATCGATGTCTTCATAAAAATGTAGAGCTATGAGTTACTTTCAAAATGGCTCAAGAATCACCTCAATTCAATCCGTGTAAGTCCAGATATAGCCAAAATACCACAAGGTGTCAAAGTTGTGAAACTTTTACGCTTTCACTCTAAATTGCATTTCTTCTTTTGAATATTTTGCACTACATGTTTTTCTTGAATCACTTCAAATCATCAATAATCATCCAAATATCTTCTCAATTCACTCCAATTGATGATTGAATCATTAAACCTACAAAAATATGAAATTTTCCCCACTTTAAACCATAGAATTGCAATTTTTAAAACTTAATCCACAAAATGTCAATCTCCACTAGAAACTTAGTTAATTAATTATAAAGATGGATAAAACACACCAAACTAAATAATAAAACATACTAAAAACACACAAAATGTACACTTATCAAATTCCCCCACACTTGAATCATTACTTGTCCTCAAGCAATAAGAAATACAAATCAACAATGATCCAAAATTTTGAAATGAAACATATGTAAATGATTCAACTTCATTTCCTCAAAACAAGATAAATAACCATTATGCAATTATTCAATTAAGGTCAAGTACTCAGAATATCAAGTAAAGGAGAGCCAATTATACCGTAATTTCAACTAGTTCAATTCAATTTCTCATCCTTATCCAAATTTACAAGCAAATAGTTCCCGTGATCAATAAAAATGCTTCCTAAACTCATGATCATCTTCTTTTGTAACTAAAAGAGAGACTTATTCATATAACATATCTAAATATTTACTCAAGTTGTGAAAGTGCCTTTTGATGCGAAGATCAACATTTTTAGATGAAAATCGCCGGTTACTCAGCATTTCACATATTCAAGTTGCCTTGCATACTCTTAATTTAGGTACCGTTTTACGCAAAAGCCAACATTTGTAGATGAAGATTCCCGGTTACTAAGTACAAGAACCATTGGAGTAGAACAATTCTTATTCTCTCTTTCAATCTCTCTTTTTACTTTTGTTTTTCTACTATTTTTCTCCTTTTTTTTCCAAAGCAAAGATAATTATTATTCCCTCAAAAGAATAATCATGAGAAAAGTATTGCATTTATTGACCATATTTATCACTCAATTATGTAAAGTCAAGTAAAGAGAAGAAATTTCATCAAATTTGTAAAATTTAAGCATAATTTTCTCTACTTGACACGATATACTTTCCTATAAATGCACAAATGATAATCACATAATAGTCATTTCCAAATTAAATGAGAAAAGAAGTTGTCAAACCACATATATTTATCTCAAGAGTAGAAGAAATTTGAGTTACTAATTGTGTGGAACTTGTTACCCCTTCATAATATTGAATAATTTTGAAATATTTTGGAGCAATTTTGTAATTTTGGACAAGATTTTGAAAAACTTTTAGCAGAATTTTTCCTTATAAATGGATAAAACTCCCTTCCAACAAAATCCAATTTTTAACAAATTCAAAGCACCATAACATTTTCAATCTCAAGTCCAATATCTCCAACCAAAATTCAATCACAAACAATGCCAATAGGTTCAAGTTTTGCCTCCCCCACACTTAAAATGCACGTTGTCTTCAATGTGTAAAGGAGGTAAGTAAGATAAGAAAAAGAATACTCCCCTGTCGACAGGATTGACATGTCATGAAGTTTCACAAACCAATGTCCACTTATCTCCAAATGTTCATGAGTTCCATTAGATAACCATTAGTAATAAACCCCTAAAATGCAAAATGACAGACAAACTAGGTAAGGGTCAAAAGATGTAAAAATGACAAAGGCATTAAGAGTTGTCGCAAATAATCCGTTGCCAAAATTTCTCACATCATCACATCACATTTTTCAAACTTTTTTATGCATTTAACAAAATTAACACCCTCTTTATCTAGAATATGAAGTATAAACTTGTCTTCTTCTCTAGGTAATTATAACATCACTATATAATGTGAGGACCCGTAAATTTTTCTTATTTTATATTATTTTATTTTTTTCCCTCATGCATTTTCTTCACTATACCCTATGATATTGATTGTCTAGAGATTTTATAAGTGAATAGAGTTTTTAAATCATTTTTCTGATATAAGTTAGTTCATGTTAAGTTTGGAGTGCATTATGGACGTGGGACCCGCTAGTGCGTTAAGTGAGAGAAATTCGGTCAATTAGGTTAAGTTTTGCACAAAGGGATTTAATTACTAGGTGTTAGGAGACAATTAGAGGTTACCTAGATGGATTAACCATGGGGAGACAAGAAGATAACTTTAAGCATAAAAAGTGCCACGTGTCCTGTTCCTATTCAAAGTTGGACTTGCCTAACTTTCTTTACCTTTACTAAAACATCAATTTTGACCAAGCTTTCTCCATTTTATTTCCTCTTTTGACCGAACCTCTTGAGGAGAGAAAAGAGAGAAAACTTCAACTTTTATCTTCTATTTCTTGCTTATATCTTGAAATCCAACCGATTAAATCTTGAATTTGTCCACAAAAGTGACTTGCTAAGAGAGTTTCAAGGTATTGTGGAGTTGTTTTGGAGGAGGAACCCCTAAGCTACTACCTTTCTTGAGGTGTCAAGGTATTTTGCTTGGAAACTCACTTTTTGTTCCTAATAATGGTAAATTAGTGACTTGTGGTAACTAAATAGGTTGTTTTATGGAAGATTTCATGGATTAAAGTGGAGTTAGATAAATTTCTGATTTTTTGAGGATTTTTCTATTTTCATATGATGGTTATGGTTGGCCTTGGATTGATGCTCTAAATTGTGTTAAATGGAGCCTTTGTACGTTAATTGCAATTGTTTGCGGAAAATTTCAGTTTTAGGGCTTCTAATTAAGGCTTTATTATGGTTGGTTGTTGAGCTTCTAATTGGCTAAGATTGAGGGGTATTGTAACCCTAATGAGGTGTGTTGAATAGCCTATGATTTGTATGTGTACTTGTGGTTGTTTTGGATGAATTTAAATGGTTGTTTGTAGGATGGAAAAGTAAGCAAATTTAGGAGAGATGCTGTCCAATTTTCTAGGCCGTTTGGTTCCTTTAAGTTTGAGTTACCTTTTTGGTAGAAATGAAGGGCTTTTGGGTCGTTCAAACCCTAGGTCATCTCGTTACCTTTTCGTTCCAAAATCACGCTTTTGCACCCTTGCATTCGTAGTTCGTTTGGTTAGGCATATGACTCATAGTTGAGTTTCATTTGTGAATGTCGTTCCCATAAGAACCATAATTGTTTTATTTTGATCATTTAGGACGTGCTGGTGATCCAGGAAGTACTTCGGGGGGGGAACGTTTAAATTTTTTTACTTAAACTGGTGAGTGTACCACTCCCCTCATTGGTCGCTTAACTTGGTCTCTGTACATGCAATCTATGATTTGAATGGCTATACTATCTGTTTATTCTGTCTGAGACGAGGGTATACTTTATCACACTCATTCTCTTATCTGTATACCTATTTACTGTATCCATTTGACTCTGTTATCTGTGCTTAATCTGATGTCGTTTGAACGTTGTATCCAACAACCTTTCTATTAACTCTGATCTCAACCCCCTTGGTAGTCAATTGAATTGAGCCAGAAAAGGGCTTGGTCGAGGAAAATTGATAAGCCATGGGGATGATTTCTGGGAATCTTTGGGTATTAAGACCCTTAATTCCGGTATACTCGAGTATTACCACTTCTGTTTTTGTTGAGGTGTTCGGGCCCGATAAGGAGTAAGCTTGGTGGACGGAATTTGGTGTAAAGTGGAGTCTACGGACATGGTTGTTCTTCATACGTTGACGGAGAGTTAACGGGTTTGGATCAAGTACTGCAATAGGAAATTTTGGGCTCTTGAGAGCCACCTGCATCTTTTCTATCTAAGGTGTTTGTTCATTTCTTTATTTGAGTTGCATATGTGACTAACTGAATATGAAGTTCCATGATTCTTAATTGCTATTATGTTGGTACCTCATTGAGCGTAAACTCACCCCCTTCCGGTTATCTTTGTTTTCCTTATAGGGAACCACAATTTGAACCGTGATTTTAAGAAAAGGGTTGAGCTAGTGTAAACGTCTTTTGTTAGCTCTCGTATAATCAAAACCCTAATTGTCTTTTAATTAAGTATCACGCTTTTAATTGTAAAGTTTTCAATGTATGTATACAAGTGTTTTCTCATGTACATTAAGTGTATTCATTTGAGATGGTACCTTCGTGTTTGTTGAGATGCTACTTGTAACCATTAGACGATCGGATGAGCGCGGCATTTGAACAAGGAAAGAAATTTCTGGTGGGAACTGTTCACCAAATCCGGCCGTGTATCCGGCCTGTTCTTGGTCGGATATCTGACCGGATTAGCAGGGTTTTTGAAAAAAATTTTGGGTTACTCACTGCCTCATATCCGGCCCTATCTTGGCCGGATTGTGATGTGTTCGCTTTTCATTTACATTTTCGTCTTCATTTTCGTTTCCGTTGAGGCGTTTAATCGAAGTACCATGGTACCTTACGGTGTAGGACTCATGTCCCTCAACTTAGTAGTCTTCGATTGATTGTTCTCTTAGGGGATTCATTTGTGCGCTATATCGGGTTTGTGTGATTCGACTCCGTAGTCCTGGTGAGAGTTGGGCAGGCGGTTCGCCGAACCCTTTGGTTCGCCTTAGGGGGAGGTGGGGCTGTCACATATAATAACAAAATTGGGAGTAAAACTCAATCTAAAAAACATACATTATGCACATATTCAATTTCACCCCTAAAATTTTACATAAATTGTTAAATTCTTCACATATTCAAAATTAATCATCCAATCATATTCTATATGAAGATTAAGCACTCAAATTGTCTAAAATGTCACCATATAATGAATGTATACATTTGATCATCATATAACGAATGTCACTATATAATGAATGTAAGCATCATAAACAAGTCACATTTTAACAATTTGAATCATCTAATTATGCTTAACAACATTTCAACACCAAGTACCGCATTGATCATAAAATAGGAATATGCATAAAGTGAAACATTGCATAGATCATCATATTCCCACATTTGATCATCTAAACACACTTAAAAATGTTAAATAAGTATAATGAAACTTATATACATCAACAAATAACATCACAAATTCACCATTCAGAGTGTATCAATAAACTCAAAAAATATATGCAAAGGGTGAATTTTAAAATATCAAATTAAATTCAAGAAATTTACCTCAAATTGGTAGAGTGATGTTTGGTGATGCAAATGATGCAAAAATCCTATGAAATTTATCCCAATTGACCTCCAATTGATGGATTTAGAAACTATGAACCCTAGTTTTTAATTTCTTATAACCAAAATTTGAGATATTTTTCTTGAATTTTAATTGATTAAAAAGACTCTATGCAGGTTAAAAGGTGTTTGGTAGATGATTTCTTGCAAAGAAATGGTATATAAGAGGAGATTGGTGAAGTATGTGTGAGTGTGTAAGAGAAAATGTGAGTTGAGAAGAAGAAAAAGAAGAAGAAAAGGAATGAACTCACGTTTTTGTTTCTTAAAAACAAGAATTGAAAACGCGACTTGAAAACGTGGCCTTGAACTCACGTTTTTCACTTTAAAATTGTAGGATGCAAAATACGGGCTCAAGAAAACGTGATTTGAAGTTGCGTTTTGATGCCCATGTTTTTTGTTGAAAAATTGCATAATAAAATACGTGGCTGTGAAAACGCGACCTTAAGTCGCATATTGAGCCAGCGTTTTCGTCGTTCGGCAATTTTTTTGCAAAATTTCCTGACTTTCCAAAAATTATACTTATTGCCCCAATTGCTTAAAATGCATCTTAAGTCATTCTTTTAATAAAATAATCAATGCATACACATGTCAAATAATCAAAACATGCATTTTATCCCTTTCTAACAAACCAAAAACAACTTTTACTCAAATCGAGTGGTGGAATTTCTTAATCAAATTTTGCCTCTTTCACCTCATTTGGTCACCTTTGCTCCTATTTTCAATACCTACAAAAGAAAATTGATAAAATAATTTAAACACATAATTTAAACATAAAATCACACCAAATTAACATAAATTACGAAAACATTGGGTTGTCTCCCAATTAGCACTTTTATTTATAGTTGTTGGATCGACTATATAATCTCATTTTTCAAGGAGATTTTATTAATGAATAATCTTGTGAGAACCTAGAAATTTTACCAATTTATCTAGTTTAACTACATGGTACTTTATTTATTTGGTTATTTATTGATTTGATGATGATCTTGCCTTAATATTTTTATTAAATTTTACATGTGAAAGTTAATGTGTAGGGTAAAATGAAAATTTCTTTTTTAGTGGGGTGTAAAAGGAACTTTTGGAAAGAAAAAAAAAGGAAGGACCTTAGTGCAATAAGAGAGAGAATTGGGACACTTGGAGTTAAAGAGTTCTAGAATGTGACAAGTGTTAGAACACTTGAAGCTAAAGAATTCTAGAAGGTGACAAGTGTCACAATAGGAACCAAGTGAAACCTTTGACCAAGCTTCTTTATTATTTAACAAGCGTTACAATAGGAACCAAATGAGACCTTTGACCAAACTTTCTTATCATTTAATTTTCTTTTCTTGCTTAAAAAAATCAAGAGGAAAGGAGAGAGGGGGCCGAGAGCTAGGAAAAAAAAAAAGAGAACAAAAGCTCAACTTTCTTCCTTCATTTTTTTTTTGCTTCAAATCTTCCACAACTTTGGTTGATTCTTGGAATCTTGCTTGAGTTTGGAAGAAAGTCTTGGTTGGAGGAAACTTGGACTTGTTGCTTGGTTGACATTGCTAGGAGAGGTATTGGCTTGAAACCCTCTTTTCCTTCAAGTTTTTAATAGATTTGTAGTTAGAAAAATTGAATCTTTAATGGGTTGTTAATGGGTTTCCTTAAAACCTTGATTTAGGTAGATGACTTGAGGAAAATTCCTTGTATTTTCATGGCAAGCTAGGTAGATGACTTGGAGTTCATTTTGTGCTTTTATGATAAATGTTTGTGGTAGATTTTGGTGCTTTAAAACTTGATGTTGTGGTTTGTGTGTATATTTCTTAGAAAGCTTGAATCTTGGTTGGATTTTGTTGCAAATTTTGGTGCAAAAATTCTGTTTTGAAAGCTTCTTGCTAGCCGAAACTTTTGAGTGTTATTAGCCCTTATTTTTCAAGAAATTTTGGGAGAAATCTTACTTCACAAACTATGTTGGATATTAAACTTTGATTGCGAGTTGGATTTGAACCAAAATCATGAGGTTAAGTGGGAAGGTTGAGTCAAGTGTTGCTGAAAATTTTGTTTCGCAGGAGACTCTGAGCAGTCTTGGAAAATCTATCATATCTTGGTGTAAAAAAATCTAAATTGAGTCTTGTTTGTGATGTGAAATTAGATTCAGAATACTTTATACCGTAAAAATTTCAGAATTTTTCTCAATTCTTATGAATATCTGTGATTTTTCAAAATTGACTGAATTTCCACACTAGATGAAACAGCAACTTGAGGTTGAAATTTGACTGACTTGTGGACAAAATCTTACAAATGTGTCTTCTGGAAAATTATAACCCTTTGAGTCTATTTTCCAGTGGTATAAAGTTTATAATTTTGGACTTAAGAAACTTGAGATATGATTTTCCAAATAGCGGCGCACAAAAATGGAGAAATTCTGTTTTCTTAAAATTGTTCTTGCTTCCATTTCTAACTTCAAGTTGGAGTTGTTGAATCATTTTGAGCTTGGTTTTATGTTTAGAATGGAGATAACTTGGGTGGTTTGGGGTGATTTTCTTTCAAGTAATGTGACTTGGCACAGTGGATCTCATAACACTTTATAAATGTGATTTTAGAACGTGGAAGTGAGGTTGAAAGTGCACACGAGGCGAACACATAAACTTGTGTCATGGTAAGTGTTTCATCTGCATATTCCATGTTCATTATTGCTAGGAATTTGCTAGACACTTGATTTGACAGTTCATAAGCGAGTGTATACTTTATCGCATTGACTAAACACTTGATATTTGATTCATGCATGCACAAGTAACGTGATTTACATGTGACTTGTATCTTGATTTGAAATACTTGAAATACGTGAAACCGTGACATGCTGAGTTTGCTTGTGACTTGATTTTGGTTAGGCAAGTGTGTCCTTATGTGCACTCGACTCCGTGAACTTGAAACATTTGATCTTGCATGTGGACGAGCATGTACATGTGCATGATTGTAAACCGACTGTATATCTTCTTGCAGTAGTTGAACTGGGCCCTTGAACCCTTATCCTAGACGTCGGATAAGTTGAAACTTGAGTTACTCATACGTATGTGTAAATGTAGGTCAGTAATTGTTGAATTGAGCCCTCGTTGGACTTCATGCTTGAGACCAGTTTTAGAGCGATCGGATAAGTTGGGCAACCTTGGGTAAAGGACAAAGTTCCTAACTTGTTTACTCATGACTTGAACTCGTGAATTGAACTCATGACGGAGTGTTAGGTGACAGCTAACGGCTCCAATCATTACCTGCGTGAGCATTGGGTGACAACCAACGACTCCACTCATGAATACTTGATTCTAAATACTTGAGGTTTTAACCCATATCATGAATACTTGAATACCTGGGGTTATAAGCCCGACCCCATGGCTAGTTGATTGAATCGAGCCGGTATAGGGTTTGGTCGAGGAGATTGATGAACCATATATACTTGATTGGCGTTCGGGCCTGGCAGGGGGATGATCGGTAGACGGAGAGTGACGTTTAGTGGTGATCTACAGACATTATAATTTCTCGGTTGACGGAGAGTCAACGAGTCTCGAACAAGCAGCTGTGGAACCTGCTCCTGAGAGCAGCCTGTATCCTTTTGACGTAAATGTGTTCTTTACCGTATAAAGGCCATTCACAAGGAGAAAAAGATAAAAATAACCACAAGATGCTCAATTAATTGCTAAAAACCTGGCAAAACATGAGTGGGGAATACGGGGCAAAACTGAAATAAACAGCAGTTCAAATAGCTATTGCAAAAGAACCAACAGAGAGTCGTCTTTTTTTAAGAAACCAGCAAAGAGTCAACGGGAAAAGATGCAAACCAAATAAGTGGGAAATGAAAACAAACTAAGGTCGGCAGGAAATAAAAACAAACTAAGGTTTAGTCCCCCGGATTCTCCCCATGACCCGTTGGATCACACTCCTCCTTGTAATATATATAGTAGGAATAGGTCTATCATATTCGATAAAAAAAAAAAAAGAGATCGGCAGGACGAAGGTAGACAAAACACCCATATTTAATAACTGATAACAAGCATTTGTATGAACTCAAACAAAATTGACATCAAAAATAGCAAAAAAGGTGAATGCATTGAGCAGTCATAATTCCTATTGCTTACATGTTGAAAAAGAAAAGTTGAGAAAACCAAAAAAGATAATCCGGAAAAAGTTGCAATTAGGGCAATTTTTATCAAGAATACCAAAAATTCTTCCAAAATCACCACATCAGTCATCTAAAGATCCCAGCTAACCAGTTGTAGATATCAGAATTTCTATTTTTGTACTTCAAGAATAAATTGTTTTAGACCTAACAAACCAAAAAAGCATGTTTTCTGATTACATGCTATTAGAATCTACGATGAAGCATAAATCCATGGTGCACTGTCATTTTTAAATTCTAGAATGACAATCAACATGCGAGATGACATAAGCATATCAATATACACTAGAATCTTAAAAAGTCACATTCCACTGCAGAAAAGGATGGTTGAAAAGCAATTTATCTTCACCTAACTATGCGTTTTACCAAGACACAATGAAACAATGACTGCAAGCTTTTAAAGGAACTAGGAGGCGTAAACCGCACTACGCGCAGTGGGAAGAAAAGATGGAGATGCCCAGTTTAGTAAATGATTTGTACAAATTCAAAATGGATCCGTTAGTGGAATTTGTTTGTTTCTGATGGAATTTAGTTACAGATAAACCAAAAAATATTGAACCAAATTAGAGTAAACTTTAATATGGTGAAGGCATCCATAAACCAGCGAAGGTTGATCTTTACCAGTAAGTAGGATGAGGATGGCTACATCCTTGCGGGTTACAACATTCAGGCAGAATCAAACAAGATTTCAGCTCATAATTCAGTAAAAGTCAAAGCCTTCATCTAAGTATGTAATCATGTAAAAAATAGGAAGTGTCGTCCTTATTAATGAACCAGAACATTAGAGAATTTCAACATTTAGGCAGAATCAAACAAGATTTCATCTATAATTCAGTAAAAGTTAAAGCCTTCATATGAGTATGTAATCATGTGAAAAATAGGAAGTGTTGTCCTCATTAAATAACCAAAATATTAGAGGATTTTGTCCAGCTTGCCATCAGCACTTGCTGTTTCAAGGCTAGGTTGTACTATGGTTTAGTTACGAGATCCATCAATTTCCTAATGATGCAGCTACTTAAAACTTATAAACATCATCAAGGGTTAGATTTTGCTATCTTTCCTTGCTCACAAAATAGTGAAAACATTTACTGGAATATAATTCTTAGGCTTTTAGTGCAGAAAGTAGACCACATTCCAAATCTTCATGATTCATAAGAGAACTCAAATATATCAAAAGTTGGAAAATCATGAAAGGATGGATACAAATTTCAGCTAACAATATAAAAATCAATAATCACCAGGGGGTGGTACACTTTCTTAGTTTACATAATCTGACTAAAGGTAAATTTTGAAGCTAAAGCACCGGGAGTAAAATTTTTCTATGCCTTTCCTCATGAAAATAATAATAGCAAAAGAGGTTCTAAACTGGGGAACAAATGAATGAGTCCTTGCTTCATGGAGTCTTCTATATTGCATGCTTAGGAACTTCCTGTAAATAAAGAATGCACAAATGGCAATCAGCCTGGGAATGAGTACCATTTTGTCAACTATTTACATACAAGGAGTTTGCTCTCACACCCTCCATAATCACAAAGGGAAAATGCCATTGATATAGCATAGAATTACCAAATATAATTAACATCAAATCACTTTATGAAATTGATGAACGAGGGGTATACATATAATGATTAGTTCATCCACAGTCAAGTTTTACATTTATAACATCGTAATTACCCCACACCCAATTTTTTGCAAGTATACGAGTCATAGAGTATAGTGTATTAAGGGTTGAACCCACAAGAAAGATTGTCAATTAATGATGGTTTTCAAACTCCTTTATCATTTAGACTATTATAAGTGTAAGAAATTAAATCTACAATATAAACGAAAAATAAAAGTAATAAAAATAACAATAGAAAACTTCTAGAGGTATGGAATTCCTTACTATGCATGCAAATGAAATTACCGGTTAAGTGAATGCTATTATCTTGGCTAGTTATGGTGTAATTTCCTAATGTATGCGAAACCTACTCTCGTAGTGAATCAACTATACTTGTAATTAAACTATACCTACTCTTGTAGTTATAAAATTAACTACAAGTTCATTTCTTCTATGAAATTACATGAAATAAGTCACTTAAACCACAAAGGTATTCCTCTACCCTCAAGAGTGTAGTTCCTAGGTTTATCACTTCTTTGAACTAGTGTTAAATCTCAATTCTCATTGCAACTTAATACCTTAAAATTATCACAATTAATAGCCAGTTAATCATGATTAAATAAGCAAAAGTGATAAATAACTTGTTCAAAATAATATCACTAAATAATCAAATAAATATCACTAACAAGATATAAAAAGTTCATCCATAATCTAGACATAAACTTTAACTAAACATGAAAACAAATACCAAACTTGTATTATAGCTAAGCAAGAAATCAAATACAAAAGAGAAAGTAATAGAAGAAATGTCACCATTGTCACATGAGTTTCAACCTCTCCATCTTTGCTCCTCAAATCTTCATTCAAATCAAACTATAAGTACAAGATTGAAAAACCACACTAACTATACTAATCTACCCTAACTAATAAACTAAAGAAATTCTAGTGAAGACTATATTTTTTGTGAAGTTTCTCTAATCTTCAAAGTTCTCAAAAATGCTCTCCAAGACTTCTATTTATAGAGGAATTCAAGGTCCAAATGAGTTGTTTCTTGCTGGCAAAGTTGTCCCTTGAAATCACCAAAGATTGCTTCTACAAGATTCTACACTTGCTTACTCATATCCAGCCGAATTTCTTACAACATATAAACTACTATGTGAGGGGAATTTTTTTTTTGTTTTGGCAGTATAATCGGATATGGCTATTTAGTAGTAACTTTTAATTTAGTTCTATTTGCAGTAATACGCAATCTAATTTCTACACCTAATGGGGGTATTAATATTGATTACAGTTACTGAAGGCTTGTAAGTACTTTTTGTGGTTTAATCCACCAATGCTGGAGATGATAAAAAATATGATGGCAAAATTCTTGAAGGAACTAAGAAAACCCGAACAAGAGAACTAGTTCATGAAGATTGAACTTGCAAGGTTGGAAGAAAAGAACAAGATGATGAAAGCTGAAATTCAAAAGCTAGAAGATAAGAGCAAGTTGCTTGTTGGCAACGACAAAAGAGGACATGCTGTCATGGACTTGGGGCTCCAAATTTTAGTTTAGATGAATTAGGAAAACCTATGTAGTCAGATTTAGCGTTTTGTTCATGAACTTGCAAGGTTGTTATGATTGGCCTTAATTTTGTTTGGTTATAGTGTGGTTGTAAGGCATTGTAAACCATTTGATGTAGCAATTGTCTCAGTTATATATGCAATCGTTGGACAAATTGAGAGGTTGTGGCAGCTTGGTGCCTAAAAAATATTTGGCAGAATTGCGCCTTAAAATTTGACATTCCCTTAACATAACTAAACCAGGTAGCACCCGACAAATGTCTAGCCGAAAAGACAATAGAAAGTGTTCATACAACCAGCACGTTCTAGTCATCCAAAAAAGATCAATGCCAATCTCACAAGATTAGTTCATTCTAGCCAACAAGATACTAGTCAAAGTAAATGTTTTATCTTTTCCATGTGAAATCTATATGTACTTTAACAAAAAATTTCACCATGCCTAACTCCGTTCATGCCCCACTACAACTATACAATATTGGAAAATAAATCCCCTCTCCTTCAAATCCTTCCATTATTTATTATTTCACCATTCCAATATACTAGTGGCACCAAAATCGACCAACTAATACATACAGATGAAGAGAACTAGGTTTGCAATTATGGTTTACTTGATCTTATTAATGACTCCGGTTGATTGTTGCCATCCCTGTCACCATCGCTATCGTCCACCGTTAGAGCTCACGACGTTCTTGGTTCAATTCTGGCCTCCATAGCAATTTCACCGAAACCCTAGTTCTTCTCCCAATTTCCCTCCATTACATTCTATTTTTTAAGGTTAATCGCATGGGTAGGGTATTCATCGATTAATTGCAGAAGATTAGAATGTGATGATTATGCCTCTATAGGTCCACGCAATGGAGTAAAATGTAGTGAAAAGTCCAACATTGGAAGTATAAAACTTATCCAAGGACTAAATTGATGAAATAATTTATCAAGGATGAAATTGGTTTTAGTGAAAATGTTCAAGGACCAAATTGGCAAAATTCCCTCCAAAAAAACACCTTCCACGGCAAATCACATATTCAATTCTTGAGTCATTCACCATTGATTAGCATCAGGAAACACATCCTAAAGCGTCATAATCTAGAATTCCCAAAGCACCAAAAGTAAAGAACAGTTCAACAAGTTGCTCCAAAAAAATATTCTTCATCAAAATTCCATTGCAACTCTTTCCATTCAGTAATGCTGCAAATCAACAAACATTCCCCATAACAAAAACAAACAAAACATATTCTATAAGGATTGCTAACTTCATGCACAAAAACAAGTTTGTCTTCAACTAAAATTTCATGAATGTTCAGAATTTTACACATTAACTAGGCAAAGAGCCTTCAATTTCTATTTTAAGTAAACAATCTACTAGCCATCCTATCCAAAATTCGTATTACAAGTAAAAATAAAAGCTATAACTAATCTAGAACTATCGCAAACTGAAGGAAAACAAGATTAAAAATAAAAAAATTAATTCATCAAAATTAAAAAAGGACAGAGGTTATAGTATAGACACAAAAAATTAAAACAATGAAGACATTAATTAATCCTTGATATACTTACCCGTGAGGCTGGAGATTTGGAGGCAAGAATCTAAAAGTACCTACAACCAAAAAACCCAAAAAATAGAAATATTCAATAACAATGGATAAAGTCTAGATAGTGAAAAAAAATTGAAAAAGAAAAGAAAAGAAAAAAAGGACATGGGAGGAGGCCAAAACAATGGTCATCCTTTTTGGTAATCTTCCTTGATCGTTGAATGTTGGCTGTTGGACGTTACTCATCTGCGTTTTTCAGAGAGAAAAAAATGGAAAGGCATGAAGGAGGTTGAGTGGTGACTTGGTGGTGATCTTTGACGAGTGAAAAAAGTAGGAGAAGATGCTAATGGTAAGGGATGGTAAGGGAGGATGGAAATGAATGAAACGAGGCTCTCGGGGCTCTTGAAGCATTATTGGTCTTTTTGCTTTTTATATAGACATACTAATTTCTTTTGGTTTCTAAGACACGCACAAAAAAAAAGAGCTTTTTATAGGTTTTTTTTTTTTGAGCTCCCAAACACAAAAGAATTGTACCTAAAAACAAACTCACACAATATAAACAAATTCTTACACAATATGCATGTGCACTGCATATGGAGAATGACCATATTTTGGCAAACTCCACCCTTGAGCCACTTGGGCGGATGACCAAAGCAAATATGGTTAATAATGTGCTTTGATTCCATCCTCAGTTACATTATCCTTAGTTCCTAGCCACTAAGTGGACTGGAGCAATTTTACAAGCTATTGGATTTCTTATTACAAGCAAATATAACTTTATTATATGTATAATTTTATTCATGTAGACCAATTTAATATATAAATACAATTGTGTACGTGAATATATATTATATATCAAACATTGGAAGAAGAAGCATAATAACCAGACAAAACCATAGTTACCCTCCGGCAATCCCCTATTGAACTGCAAAATTTAGTGTTTCAGAATGGTATAGTCTAGTTGTCTATTCTTGAATTTTATGAGACTACATAATAATATGGGCAGAAGAAACATTGGATACTCTTGTCCAAGTCTCACTTGAGTTCTCCCTTAGACATGTTTGTATGCATATCAATTTGTCGTTTTACTCTTACTTTATTCTTTGTTTTCTTTCAAGACCTTTTTAGTTGTCGCTCATATTTTTCCTCAAATATCTATTTATACTTGATTTTAAGTAAATGAAGGGCGAATTGCTTAGAATGTCGATGTTATGAAGAAAATCTGTCAAATATGATTGTCTAAAGTCGGTGTTCTTGTTCTATGGCCATTGTGTGTGGCTGGATTTTTCCCCCCCCCGAAACTACTAGCTAGTCGTCGCGCCTAGTACTCTTTGTTCCAAATGCGAACTGACTCGTTGCGCCTAGTACGCACGATAAGCCAGAAAGGACAATCTGTCAGGAGCAGGGACGTAATTGTCAAGCAAAAGTTTTAGGGGTGTTAGTGTAATTAGCTTAGGGAGCCAAAAACAGTTAAAAGTTAGCTATAACAGAATTTGTTAGCATCAGATCATTGCACAGAAATTCTGTGTCAATTGGATTCGAATCCATCATTGGAATTGTATAAATCCAAGACAATGTAATGGATTGAAGGACAAGTAATACAATTACAATTTTTTTCTCCCAAATTCTCACATTCTCTCTCTCTCTCTCCTACCTCTTCCCTCCCTTTCTGTTCTTTCCTTCATTCAAATCTCCCCAGAACCTGCTGGTCGCAATTCCTTTTCAGTCCTATTTTGGAAGAGCCTGACAAATTGGTATCAGAGCTGCGCGATCCTTCGGCAGCTCAGAGACCAATCAATGGCAGAGAGTACACGCTTCAAAACCTTAGAAGATCATCTCCGGAAGCAGGAACTCAAGTTACAGGAAGTTATGGAGGATATGAAGAATATACAGCTACAAGCAAAGGAAGAAATGGCAGGCAGGGATAAGAGACTAGATTCGATTGCGCTAGGTATGGATCAGAAGTTTGAGGCACTCAGTTCAATGATGAAGACACTACTGAGCAAGGAGAAAAGTGCAGAAGGAGAAGGCAAAGCTGGCAGAGATCGTACACCATTACTACCTACACCTCCCATACACCAGAGGCTGACCTTGGGAGCAGATGAGGAAGTTAGGAGTTGCGAGTTCATGGGTAAGATTCTTGGCTATAATCCTCCAAAAATTGAGTTACATATGTTTAGCGGGGAAAATCCTAGGGAATGGATCAAAAAATGTAATAAGTACTTCCTGTTGAATAAGGTAACCAAGGAACATAAATTGCTAGTAGTCGAGATGTTTTTAGAAGGTAGAGCGGATAATTGGTTCCAGGGAGTCAAATTAGAAAAACCAAGGCTAACATGGGGGGAATTTGAGGAGCTGCTTTGTCAGAGATTCAAGGGAACATGCTGTAGAGATATTGTAGAGGAATTCAATAAACTGCAGCAGATGAGTACAGTGGAGATCTACCAAGAAAAGTTTAAGGAGTTAAAAACATTGATGCTAATTCAAAATCCAAGCCTTAGTGAAGGATACTTCATCTCCAGTTTCACCAGTGGTCTCAAGGAGGAGATGAAACCTATGGTGAGAATGCTCAAGCCAAATACTCTTTCTGGAGTTATGGAGGTAGCTCATTTGCAGGAACAGGCTCTCAGGTTGCAAGGCAGGACAGTCAAGGATGGCAACAAGGTGGTGGCTGAACCAAAGTTTGGAATGTACAGTAATCCAACCTCTGCCAATGGGGGAATCAGTACTTACAAGCTACCACAGAACAACATGCCTAGGGTAGCTCCCAAAAATCCAGACAAGAGTCCAGAGTTTAAGAGACTATCCCCTCAGGAACTGCAGTTCAGAAGAAGTAATGGATTGTGTTTTAAGTGTGGGGAGAAATTTGGGGTAGGACATCAGTGCCGGATGAAGCACTTGAACCTTATGATGTATGAAGATGAGGAGGACACTAAATTCCAGGATGCTCAAGGGGAACAGGATGAGCTGACTGGAAATCCAGGAGAACCAATCGAAATTTCACTCAATGCTCTATCAGACTCACTCAGGCGAAATACTATCTTGTTGCAAGGACAGTTGGCAGATACAGGTAGCAGTGATAGCTATATCCATCACAGCCTGGTGTCTGCACAAGGCATTCCCTTTGAATATGTCAAGCCTTTCACTATCATAATGGGGGATGGGAGCTTGGTAACCAGTGGAGCTCAGTGTCCCAAGGTCCTGTGGAATGTTCAGAATAATAAGTTTTGCTTTGACCTCAGAATTATGGAACTAGGTGATTGGGATATTATTTTGGGGGTAGATTGGATGTACCATTACAGCCCCATCACTTTTGATTTTCATCAACTAAAAATCTCTATGTTCCATCAAGGAGAGGTGGTCACATTGCATGGAGTAGTTAATGATGCAACCATGGAACTTATTAGGAGGAAGGATCTCAGAGGTTTTTTGCAAGAGAAGAGGAGGTGTTGTGCTGTTTCAGCACAAAATGGAGAACCAGACACAGGGGAGCCAGGGCTTCCAGAACCAATTACTGCAGTTTTGCAGCAATTCTCAGAAGTATTTCAGGAACCTACTCAGTTGCCTCCCAACAGGCCCTTGGATCATCAAATTCCCCTAAAGCCAGGAGCACAAGCCTTTAAAATGAAACCATATAGATACCCTCACTCATAGAAAACAGAGATTGAAAAACAAATAGCAGATATATTGAAATCTGGAATCATCAAGCCAAGCAATAGTCCTTATGCTTCACCTATGCTATTGGTCAAGAAAAAGGATAACACTTGGCGTTTTTGTGTGGATTACAGGCATCTCAATGACTTGACAGTCAAAGACAGATATCCTATCCCCAACATTGATGAGCTGCTGGATGAGCTCTATGGAGCCAAGTTCTTCTCCAAAATTGACCTTAGATCAGGTTACCACCAGATCAGAGTTAAGCTGGCAGATACACACAAAACAGCCTTTCAGACTCATCAAGGGCACTATGAGTTCCTAGTGATGCCATTTGGGCTCACAAATGCACCAGAAACATTCCAGGCATTGATGAATCAGGTTTTTGAGCCATTCTTAAGGAAGTATGTCCTGGTCTTCTTTGATGACATTTTGGTCTGCAGTGCTACCCTGGACTTTCATAAGGAGCACCTAAAACAAGTACTAGAGGTGCTTCAACATAACCAATTGTATGCCAAGTTATCCAAGTGCTCTTTTGCCTAGCAAGAAGTGGAGTATTTGGGGCATGTAGTGTCCAGTACAGGAGTAAGTATGGACAGGAGCAAGGTGGAATGCATACAGTCATGGCCTACCCCTAAAAATATTAAAGAACTCGGGGGGTTCCTCGGCCTCACAGGTTACTACAGACGTTTCATAAAGGGTTATGGAACAATCAGTAAGCCCTTGACGAATCTGCTAAAGTAGGATGCCTATGACTAGAATGCAGAATCTTACAAGGCTTTTAGTTGCCTTAAGCAGGCCATAATTAGTGCTCCTGTGCTCAGACTGCCCAATTTTGGTATCCCCTTTGTGGTGGAAACTGATGCTAGTGGGCAAGGCATGGGAGCTATACTCTTACAGGAGGGTCATCCTATAGCATTCATCAGTAAAGCATTCTCCCTCAAGAACATGGGGTTATCTGTCTATGAGAAGGAACTGATGGCATTGGTGTTTGCAATGACCAAGTGGAAGCATTATCTAGTAGGGAACCACTTCATCATCAGAACAGATCACAAGTCATTGAAATTTTTGCTAGAACAAAGATTGACCACTACTGCTCAGTATAAATGGCTGACAAAGCTTCTAGGCCTGGATTATGAGATTCAGTATAAGAGGGGTTCAGAAAACACTGTTGCTAATGTATTATCTAGAAGGACCATGGGGGAACTACAACCTGAACCACAACAGTTGATGGCCATTACTGGTGTTCAACCTCTGTGGATGCAAGAGTTGGAGGACAGTTACTTTGAAGACACACAGTGTAGAGAATTAATGAGTCAACTACTGCTGGATCCTACACCACAGGACTCTGATTTTCAGCTCAATCAAGGGATACTCAGGTATAAAGACAAGCTATTTGTAAGGAATGGCAGGGGAATTAAGCAGAAAATAATCAAAGCTCTGCATGAATCCCCTATTAGAGGGCATTCTGGCCAGAGGGCATGTATACAGAGGGTGCAAAGCATATTTCACTGGCCAGGAATGAAGAAAGAGATCATACAATTCACACAAGAATGTGAAGTCTGTCAAAGGAACAAAAGTGAAAGGGTTCCCTATCCAGGATTACTGCAGCCACTACCAATTCCTACCCAAGCTTGGTCGCACATCACTATGGACTTTATTGAAAAGCTACCTTGCTCTAGGGGATTTGACACTATTCTGGTAGCCATAGATAGACTGACAAAGTTTGGCCACTTCATGCCATTTTCCCATCCATTCTCAGCTGCTCAAGTGGCACAGGTCTTCCTGGATCATGTCTACAAACTCCATGGGTTACCAGAATCCATCATAACAGACAGAAACAAAGTATTCACCAGTAAATTTTGGCAGGAGTTATTTAGGATGGCTGGAACTGAGCTGCATTATAGTTATTCCTACCATCCTGAGACTGATGGTCAGAGTGAGAGGTTAAATCAGTGTTTGGAGACTTATTTGAGATGTATGACCAGTGAGAGTCCAACTCAGTGGAGTCATTGGCTCAGCTCAGCAGAACTCTGGTATAATACTGCATATCACACCAGCTTGGGGGTGTCGCCATTTGAAGCTTTATATGGTTACAAGCCCCTGTCACTACCTATAGGGCCCTACCATGACAAAATTATCCCAGCAGCCCACAACATGCTGCAAACCAGAGCTCAAATGCTTCAGAGAATCAAAGAGCATCTGCATCAGGCTCAAAATAGGATGAAGTTGTTTGCTGACAAACATAGGACAGAAAGAGAATTTGAGGTGGGGGATTCGGTTTTCCTGAAGTTGCAGCCTTATAGGCAGCAGACTGTGGCACTCAGGAGAAACCTCAAGTTAACTGCAAAATTTTTTGGACCTTTCCAAATTATGGAGAAGATCAGTGCTATGGCATACAAGCTCAAACTTCCACCTGGGTCTAAAATACATCCAGTGTTTCACGTTTCTCTTCTTAAGCCTAAGTTAGGACCCCATCAGGTTACTACCTCTACACTACCAGAATTTAATTGCCAAGACCAGTGCCTCCTACAACCTGCTGCAGTCTTGAAAAGGAGGGTAATCATGCGAAATGCTGTCCCTGTGGTCCAGTATGTCATAAAATGGCATCAGCTAGGAGAGGAGGAAGCGTCGTGGGAAGATCAATCTTTTATCAGTAGTCAATTTTCTGAGTTTCAGCCTTGAGGACAAGGTTGCTTTCAAGGGTGGAGTAATGTCAGGAGCAGGGACGTAATTGTAATTGAAGCAAAAGTTTTAGGGGTGTTAGTGTAATTAGCTTAGGGAGCCAAAAACAGTTAAAAGTTAGTTATAACAGAATTTGTTAGCATCAGATCATTGCACGGAAATTCTGTGTCAATTGGATTCGGATCCATCATTGGAATTGTATAAATCCAAGACAATGTAATGGATTGAAGGACAAGTAATACAATTACAATTTTTTTCTCCCAAATTCTCACATTCTCTCTCTCTCTCTGGTTGCAATTCCTTCTCAATCCTATTTTGGAAGAGCCTGACACAATCTTAAAAAAACTCTGCACTAGTAGCAGTAGTAGTACTATTTCCTAGAGATAGTAGAGATTAAGTGCCAGTGTAGTATCGCTTTTGATTGGCTACAGCTTGAAGCCTATAAAGGAATATAATTAGATGCTTTTGATTGGCTACAGCTTAGAGCCTATAAAGGATGATTAGATACATTACCAAATCAATATATACACTACCATCTCATTCACAAAAAAATTTCTCCCTTCCACTACACATATATAGATAGAGAATTATTGAACCCCGTTAGAGCCCTCTTGTCTCTAGATTTTTGTCTTGCTTTCTTCTTCGTATTTTCCTTGTATGAGTACTATTTGGGAATTGAACCAATAGCCGACTCGTAGCATTTTTGCATTAGGTGGTGGCACATCTTATATGATTGTCTCTGCACCAACCGTTCTTGCCGCTTATTCACGCCGTCGTCTCGTAATATGGTGCTTATAACATTCCCAATTTTTATTTTTTTTCCTTTGATTGTGCTATGAACCTTCATGCGAAGACAAATATACATATGCATGAAATTCGTTGTGAAGCTTTTGGGTTTAAGGGCCTCAAAAGATCAACTCCTATATAGTATTAGTATGGTATATAGAGCCATGCATGAAAGACCTATTAAATCATGTGCGGCTTTTGGGTTTAAGGGCCTCAAAAGTGTGAAATTTGATCTCAATCAATCAAAAGTTGTTTCATTTGGATTGTCATTTTTAGAAATTTTTATACAAAAATATGTTGTATCGATATGATGTATATGAGGTAGAAAAATAATTAAAAGTGTAGTTAGGAAAACGTAAAAAGTTTTCTTGAGTAAGCTACAATCCAAACAATGTCTAATAACTTTGAACAAAAGGGAAGCCATGTTAAATAAAGAAAGAAGTAGTTGTTCTAAGTGTTAATACCAAACAAGACGATGGAGAGGCTACATGCAGTAGTACTAATGTTCAATCAACTTGATGGATTTTTAAAAATTACTGTAACACTTTTTTTGATGTGATATATGTAAGATAAAAAAGTGATTGAAAAATATATTAATAATGCAAGTAAGTTAGTATAGACAAATAAAGTGTAGGAAAAATGTAAACCAAACACACTCTTTATTACTTCCTTGTCAATTCTCCATTTGTCTAATTGAATTAGTAGTGTTTTGATCATGTCAATTCGCTTTTATGCATTGAATTCGGCAAAGATTTCGCAGTGCATTGTTGTACATTTTGCTTAATCAGTTGTTATTGTTGTATTCTCGTGTTTTTGTCTCAAAATATTCTTTGAGTAGATATCATGTTGTCATAAAACTTCATCCAACTTTGGATTTGATTTTGGAACAAGATAAATTACTTTAATCCTTTTGGTCCTCCACTGCAAAGCCACATACTAATCTTGACCACTATGTCATGAGATATTGATTTAGTGATTAGAATTAAAGATGCAACTACTAGAGATCCTAGATTAAAGTGTCAGTATATGTGAATTTCTAATTTTTTTTCCATTTTTGTATGTTTATTTATAATATTATTTAATTGTGTGTTACTCCGATCATTATAAATCTTGTTAAAGCAAAAAAAAAAAAAAAAGCACAAACTATCAAGCCTTTTTTCTAGGGGTGGGCGCGGGTCGGATACCCGTCTCATTCACCATTTGGCTAATCTGACCCGTACCTTGCGAGTCAGCCTTATCCGACCCTTACACATTCATCTAAGATATAATAAATTTTTTTCTAAAAAAAGGTTTCCCAACAAGAAATAAGCATGTGAAGATAATATAAGATAAAGGAAAAAAATAAAAGAATATAAAATCAATAAAAATTTGAAATAAGTAGCAAAATTTTTAATATATATGTTCGACATTAATTAAACTTTTTTTTTATAAAATAAAAGATTATGACCTCTACAAATGAATCTTGTAAATAAACTATAGTCTCTCATATTTATAATGCAATTTGTTCAATAAAATTACTTATTTTGTTCTAAATTATTATTTTATAATGTGTGTATAAAAATAAAAATAAAAATAAAAATAAATAAATAAATAAATAAATATATATATATATATATATGCGGGACGGATTAGATATCCGCGGATTTTTAATTATGTGACCCTAACCCGTCCCGCATGTTAGCGGGTACCCGACCCTCTTTTGACCCGAGCAAATAATAAAAATCGAATATCCTAATTTTTGAATCAGATCGAATCGGATATGACGGGTTTTTGGGTTAGCGGATAATTTTATCCACTCCTACTCTTTTCTAAAGACCAAGGAAGGAAGAAATGCATCTATTGGTTTCTACGCGCTCTCTAACTGACTCACTACTATGAAACTCCAGAAGACTTCTTACAGATGTCATGGAATCACACATGTCAGTTGCAAGCTTTTCCATCAGGCTATCTAGAGGTGGAGCTGAACCAAGTAGCTCGGCTCGAGCTCGCGAACTACTTGGTCAGCAGCTCGAACGCGAGCTCGGTTGACCAAGCTCGATCTCGAGCTCGATCCGCTCGTTAGAGCTATCGAGTCGAGCTCGAGCTCGATCTGCTCGTTAAAGCTATCGAGTCGAGCTCGAGCTCAGTTGACCGAGCTCGATCTCGAACTCGAGCCGCTCGTTAGAACTATCGAGTCGAGCTCGAGTTTGGAAATATGATACTCGAAAGCTCGACGAGCTCTATCGAGCTTTTTATAATATATATTTTAATTTTTATTATTGTGAAATGTTAATAATATCCTTTATTTAAAATTATATATAAAATATTAATTTTTATTACTTGAGTTTGATTAGGTTTGATTGAGCTCGAATAAGCTCGATTGAACTTGATTTGAATTGATTACATTTAATTAAACTCGAACTCGAGTTCCATAAATTGATGTCGAGCTCGAGCTCAAACTCGAATTTTAAAAGCTTGACAAGCTCGAGCTCGAACTTAATTATTTTGTCTCGAGTCGACTCGACTCGACAGCAGCCCTAAGGCTATCTATAAGAAAAAGTTGCATTATTACCGCAATAATGCACCGCGTGGGGACGGAAATAGCTGGACCAGTACCATGTGGGCCGAATAATAATAATGCACCTCGTCGACATTTCAAAAGGTGAGCACATGGAGAAATTCAATAGCATACAAAACTAGTTTTTCTGGCGGTGAATCTATTGTCTAAAAAATATTGAAAATTTTATTGCCACTCTCATTTTTTAAACTTGGGCACAATTGTATTCAAATCCTTATGATAAATTAGAAATAAATTATCCATTTGAAAAGGTTCAAAATTCTCATCAGGCTAAATAATTATTCATCTAAAATCCAATAGCACAGCTAATGCCCATCCTATTGCATAGAAAATATAATTCAGAGTATTTAAATTGTGGGTGAGTAATGACAGTTCACATGTAGATGTATATAATATAATAAGATGCTTAGCACAACTCATGCCGACAAATGTTGATCCTAACAATATTAGATATGAACATTATTTTTTATTTTAATTAATTGAAATACTGGCCTAAATATTGTTATTATTTTCTGGTCCTTTTTCTTTTTATGTTTAAAAATTTTTTAAACAACATTTTTTAGACTAGAGCTAAAAAGAAATATGATATTAGAGATTCTTGTAGAAAATTTTATTAAGTTCACTGATTTTGTGGTATAACTAAAAAACTTTTGTGGATTGCTTGCATCATTGACATTTCAAGTGGTAAACATAGCATGCCATGGGAATTATTCATACGTTTACTGGCAAGATGTGGAAAAAATTAAGTGCATAAATTATTCCTTTCTAGCAGTAGCATCTCTCCAATGAAAATTAAAAGATCCTACACTAATTGCTTCTGTAAATGTTCAATCAATGAGAGAAAGAATAAAGACTTCTTAAATGAAATTACATAATATCCTTAAATTTATCAAGATTCCATTTAAAAAGAATAAAATTCATACACATTTACAATGAAGATACCAGTTTCGACGGATTACATTTATTCACCTCCTACCTAGAATATTTATTTTTTTACACGAAAGAAAAGGAACATTAGTATAACAGAGAAGAAAATGTAAAAAAAGGGCTTTCAGTAGAATGATATTTGCTTCCATCTCAGCTAACCATCTATAAAACAGAGAACAAAGAACATAAATGGCTTTCTTACAAAAGCATTGATTTCTATAATCACAAACAATAGCCTCAATACTACATGCATAAAGTTCATACATTAAGAATAGATAGGAATAAGCATCTTCGTTGCATGCAAATAAATTAAAGAACCATAAGTTAAGGAAATTTTTTGGGCTAATTACTCAGAATATTGCCAAAAAAAAAGTAAAATCGGACATTTACGGCTCTCACAATGACGTGGTATTAAACTATTGTTGTCTGAGTTGTCTTAAAAAAAATAGCACTGTCAGCCCGGCAGCAGCTGCAAAAAGCCAAAAAGAAAAGTCAGGAGATGGCTTTTTAAGGTTGTGGGAAGGAATCTGTATTTGATCAAAAAGCCAAAAAAAAAAGAGTCTAATTTGGTCAACCTAATCTGTATTTGAGTATTGTGGGAAGGAATTTTTAAGGTTGGAATACAATTCTCTCAATGGAGGGAGAGATTCTTGATCAGTAAACGAGGTGTCTGGTCGGATTGAGGAACAAATTGCAGAAAAGAAATCTTGCTTGGGAGTGGCGGCAGTTCTAGTAAACTCGGAAGTAGGAATAGGGGCCTCAGACAGGCGAAGACAAGGATTTAAGCACCAACTTGAAAAGGCTTTTGAGGCCTCTCTGACGCAAGGTACTTCCATATCACTCTTTAAGTACTACAGTTTCTTTCAGACTTCAAATCCTGCACTCCCTTTTCCTTGTTTTCCCTTATTTTCCATCTAACTTTGTGATAAATAACTCACCTAATGCAGCAGAAAAAAGTTTCATATGTGCAAGTTTCTGGAATGGTTATTGAATGCGTTACCGTAGGGGCAAATTTTCCAGCATATGCTGATTGACCATGTCTACCATGGATTGCAAAATGCCTTCCCTCTCACTTCTCAGTGTCGTATACAGTGCTTTCTTTCCTTTACTCTTTGTATTCTGAGATAAATCGGTCAATATCACCTTTCTTTGCTTTTGTCAACCATCATGTGAGGGGTATAATGTACATTTTCTTTCATTTCCATTGAAGGCGGATTAGAAAGTTCTCAGGCTAACAGGCACCTCCCCGGAGGAAAATCTTATGAAGCCAAATATTTGTCAGGATATAAATTTCTTGTGCAAGTACTACTTACACATGTAGTTATGCAAAAATTGTATCATGGGACTTGAAATCTCCACCTGATTGAATGCTTAAAACTTCCTAAGCCACCCATGTTTCTTTGGGATTT
The DNA here is from genome assembly GCF_036785885.1 of Coffea arabica. Classification (NCBI taxonomy): domain Eukaryota; kingdom Viridiplantae; phylum Streptophyta; class Magnoliopsida; order Gentianales; family Rubiaceae; genus Coffea; species Coffea arabica. The sequence continues at coordinate 30,892,121 of NC_092330.1, forward strand.
GAGACAGGTACCGTTGAGATTTTTGTGCAATTATTGTATATTTTTTTTACATGATTTGATAGTAAATTTTATTCAAATACACAAACTCAATATATCAGTACAACCACATCTCTAAGCAAATATTGAAAAAAAACAACAAAAGCATCAATTGCATCAAAAGCCATCTGTGTAGGTAACAATTAGCATAGCTAAGCTCATCTTTTAATTGTGAACCCGAGTGATGCAGAGAGCTGAAAGTCTTCGTCAACATGCACTGAGATGTTTTACACCTCGAGGCATTGGTTCATATAATTTCGACAGAAAAAGTTAAGTTAGGACAATCATATTGTATAGCCCAGCACATGTTCTTATCAGATCAGTCTCTGATTTTGTTTCATTTGGAGTAATCCAAAGACTAGTTCTTAGCCACTTACGCATGGAATGGTTGCAAGTGTTTCTCGTAAGATAGGAAAGCAACTTTGATATGGAGCATCTTTGTTGAGCTGCTAGAGCGGAGAAAAGGACCAGTGGAAAGCCTACAAACATTTTTTGTAGTGGCCGGCACTATACATCCATGCACATCAGAAGCTGCTGCCGGGCTGTGTCAAATTTTGACTGGCTGCCAGTACTGTTTTTTTTTAAAAAAAAAAAAAAAATTTCCTTTTGTTGTCGAACTGACGATAGTTTAATAACGCACTTTGTCAGAGTTGTAAATATTCGATTTTTTTTTTTTTTTGTAATATTCTGAGTAATTAGTCAATTTGTTGGAACCAAAGGCAAAGTTAAGCTGCATGTCATCAATTACAGATTTGTAGGCCAAAGAATTTTCAACCTTCAAGTTCATCATCGTTACACTTATCTTTTTATCAAGATATAAACATAATTAAATCAAAATCGACTATAATCGAATGATGAAGTGACCAAAACTATTCTTCTGATGTATAGGAGAGGATTGCTTTTTTGCAAGTGCAGGGCAAGAGTTCTTTAGAAATGATACGAAACTGGGAGGAAAATCAGCAAGAAGCTCTCTTCCACTTTAGGATTATGTATGGCTGCGATTCAAGTTTACTGGCGCTGCTGGCTAATAATCTCCTGCAAATTTGCCATGTCGTCACTCATAAAATAAGAAGAGAAAAAAACACTGAAAAACAAATGCATTAAATGTTCAGAAAATAAAAAAAATTAATCAAGAACTTCTTTTAGTCATTAGAGTAATATCGAAAGGATCATTACATGCCCCAATCATATTTAAAAATGAGGTTAAATTTGTATTAAAAGTTCAGAAGAACACATTTAGCTACACTGAAACTAACAAAATAGGAAAAAAATGAATTTTGACAATGAAAAGCAAGGATCAAATTTATCTATAAAGGTCGGGCAAAAAAGAAAAGCATCCCCATGGCTGCAAACTTGGCTGCTGCTGGGGGATAATACAGCCCAAAACTGCCATCTCAGTTGCCTCGGCAAGACGTGGCCTGAATCCAATTAGTATCAAATCCGAAATTGCAACTGACAAAATCTATACTGTATCATCACATTCAAATTTGAGAGTAAAATAAATTCTCTTTTTGTCATAATCATGACCGTAATCACATTTTTCTATTATTTTTTTTTTCACATGCATCAAATCGTTACAATAATTTTTTCATGAAAAATCATAAAAAATGCAATCTAAACACAACCTTAGCTTCGCTCTTAAAATTGTATTATGTTCGGTGTGTCACCTTAAAACATTATTCCCAAAAAAAAAGGGTTAATCACATTTTATCCCCTTAAAGAATACCCCATTTCTCAGTTTACCCCCTAACCTTTAATTTTGCTCACTTAACCCCCTTTAGGACAAAATTGCCCTTGCATTATTTTGACTTTTCATTTACCTTGTTTTCCTTTCTTTTATTTCTTTTTCTCTTTCTTCTTTATTTAATTCTTCCTCTTTCCCACAAAAATCTTCACCTTAATGATTGAAATTAAAAAAGAGAAATTACAAAGATCTATCTTCTTCTTAAATGATCAAAAAAAATTCAAACCACTTTTCTAAAATACAATTTTTTTATCCTTTCAATTCTTTTAATTTTGGGTTTTCCTCTTTCCTTTCTAGTTTCTCATTTTATTCTCAAGAAAATATCATAAAATGAAATTGTTTTCCTTTCTTTTATTTCTTTTATTTCTTTTTCTCTTTCTTCTCTCTATCATCCTTCCCAATAGAAAATTTGATTTCCACAAAAATTTTTGTTTTGAGTTTGTAATCGCATATTTTTGGGCGAAGGTTTAAAAGACATAAAAAACTAATTTTGATTTTTTGTATGATGTCACGTGTCACAAATTTCAATTGATAATTATTAATCAGGTCACAATTTCATTTTAAGATATTTTCTTGGGAATAAAATGAGAAACTAGAAAGGAAAGAGGAAAACCCAAAATTAAAAGAATTGAAAGGCTAAAAAAAATTGTATTTTAGGAAAGTGATTTGAATTTTTTTTAATCATTTAAGGAAAAGATAGATCTCTACAATTCCTCTTTTTTAATTTCAATCATTAAGGTGAAGATTTTTGTGGGAAAAAGGAAGAATTAAATAAAGAAGAAAGAGAAAAAGAAATAAAAGAAAGGAAAATAAGGTAAATGAAAAGTCAAAATAATGCAAGGGCAATTTTGTTCTAAAGGGGGTTAAGTGAACAAAATTAAATGTTAGGGGGTAAACTGAAAAATGGGGTATTCTTTAATGGGATAAAATGTGATTAACCCAAAAAAAAAGGGATAAGATCATGTCACTATTAAGGGAACGAGCTGGCCAGCACCATGTGGGGCCGAACAATAATAATGCATCTCGTGTGGACATTTGAAAAGGAAAGGACGTGGAGAAATTCAATAGCATTCCCACAAAGGTTTTCAGATTCCAGAGCCAAGATGTGAAAGTCTACTGACATTTATCAATATCTGAGTCAGATAAATTGCTCTTCTTGCTATGTAAGAGTAAAACCCATCATTTTGTGCTAGTGAATTCCAAAATGGCAGAAGCCATCCTATCCTCTGCAGTGCGTAATATAGGTAAATTGCTAATTGAAGAAGGCAAGTTTCTACAAGGCGTTAGCGAGCAAGTCAGACTCCTTCATGACGATCTCAAAGGGATACAAAGGTTCTTAAGATATGCAGATACGAAACAGACTGCAAGGGACGGTGTACAACAGTGGATTCCGGAGTTTAGAACTGTCGCTTATGAAGCAAGTGATCTGGTTGAAGATTATGCTTTGAGGCTTTCAATTTCAAGCAACGGAGGCTTTACAAGTACTCTAAAGAGGATTCCTTGCATCGCCACAGAGGGTTATACCCGTCACGATTTGGGCGTACAGATTCAAAGTCTCAGAACTAGGATCTCTAATCTCACCAAAAATTTTGGCGAGTATGGGCATGTAATGACCAGAACGGAGGAGGGAGACTCGAGTGATACGTCCAGGCAGCAACAATTAAGGCACACTTACTCCTTTGTGGCCGACGAGGATGTGGTTGAACTGCCTGATGATGTTGAGCAGCTGGTTAAATATTTGCTGAATGAGGTGGCAGAGCGCAAAATAAGCGTGGCTTCGATTTACGGCATGGGTGGTATAGGCAAAACGACTCTTGCTAGAAAGGTATATCACCATGACAGAGTAGAGCAATATTTTGGAGGTCGTGCTTGGGTTTGTGTGTCACAACAATGGCAACCAAAAGATCTCTTCCAACGCATTCTACTCAAGCTTATACCTGAACAGAGCAATGAGATTATGATGAGCGAAAAAGATAAGCTAGCAAGGCAGCTTCAACAGCACTTGCAAGCTAAAGATAGGAGATGTTTGATAGTCCTCGACGACTTTTGGTCAACAGAAGCTTGGGATTGCTTAAAAGACGCAATCCCAGTTTCGGAGCATGGATCCAAAATTGTGCTCACAACTCGTAATAGAGACGTTGCGGAACATGTTGATCCAAATGGTTATCACCATCAACTGCGTCTTTTGACCAATGAAGAAAGTTGGGGATTGCTACGCAAGAAATCACTGAGGGGGAGAAGTAGTGAAGGTAAAATTTTTCCCCTTTATTCATATATATATATATATATATATATATATATATATATATATATATATATATATATATTGAAATACTGCAATGGAATATGTAATATTTATATAATAGAATCGTGACTCTGCCAATGAGACGCATATTTAAGATTAGACAAATATGTAATTCTTCTTAAAATTCATTCTCTGTTCTTTCTAAACTAATGAATGTTTTAAATTTGCGATAAGATACATGTATATTTTTATTAGTTTTAAAAAATAAGAAGTAAAGATTATGTGTTTTTGCATTTTTCTTTTTTTCACCCTTATTGCTAACTATAAGATTTTAAATTGATGTTTCACTAACCATTATGTGTTGCAAATCACAGTAAATATTGCGCAAATATATTTTTAGCGTGCTACATATTTATATGTATGTCTATCCAAAATTGTCAGAAGAGCTCATAAGGAATTTTAAACATGTAAAGATAAGAACACAATATTTAGGCCTGGTTTGGTTGAAAATTTGTTGGTTTTTTGTGAACATATTTTTTAATCATGTTTTGGATAGGCCTGGACTTGGACGAGTCTTTGAACCATGTTTTGGATAGCCTTTTTCCTAACTATTGATAGGTCTCAAATCTTTGGATTGGGAGACTTATCAGTTAACAGACTATCAAGTTTTTTGTATAGTTGTTGAATGATAACATGATGCTTATGAATGATAGATGCGTCATAGTTGATATTAATTTAGTTTGTTTAATGCTACACAGGTTTTGAAAAGGTAGGGAAGAAAATGTTGAAATATTGTGGGAATCTTCCGTTGGCCGTGGTGGTTCTGGGTGGAATTCTTAGAACTAAAACAACCCTCAGTGAGTGGGATGAAGTGCATGAGAATATCAAATCCTATCTGGATAAGGGAGAAAAAATTGGAAAAGAAGGAAAGGTGCCAAAGGTTTTAGCTTACAGTTACTACAACCTCCCTTGGCAACTAAAACCATGCTTCCTTTACTTGGGTAAATTCAGGGAAGATTCCGACATTGGAGTAGAGAGTTTATATCAGATGTGGATAGGAGAAGGTATGATATTTGAGAATGATAGGAGGGAGCAAGAAACAATGATGGAGGTTGCCGAGCGTTACTTGGAAGATTTAGCACACAGATGCATGGTTGAGATTAAAGTACATGAGGAGGGGAAGCATGCAGTAACAAGGTTGGAGTCATGTCGACTTCATGATCTTATGAGAGATCTATGCTTAGTCAAGGCAAAAGAGGAGAATTTGTATAAGCTGGTCGATCGAACTACTTCACGAGATTCTCCCCTTGCATTTGAAGCACAATATGGTTTAGTCCTTCATTTGCTTCCAGAAGATATCTCTGAATACAACTTTCCGCCAAAAGAACAAACTAAGCATCTTCGCTCATTCATGTGTGATTCATTGGCAGTGCCCTATTCTAATCCAGGGGTGAGCATAATGTCCCAAGTCAAGAATTTGAAGATGCTTAGAGTTTTGACAATTTTATCCTTCCATATGGCCTCTCAAAGGTGTTATCTCAAATCACCTCTGGAATATGTGGGTAAGCTTATCCATTTGAGATGTTTGAGATTGAGAGGTCATGGTATAAACTTGCCATATTCTTTGGGCAATTTAAAGTACTTGGAAACTCTCGATTTATCTGGTAGTTATCATTGTAGAATACCAAATGTGCTATGGAAATTGGGACGTTTGAGATATCTTTATCTTTCGGACGGGTGGTGGTACTCTCAACCTAAGCTACGCTTGAGCAAGCAGCTGGAGATACTTGAATCATTTAGCAACAGATTTTGCAATCCTAAAGAAGTATGCAAATTGTCGAATCTCAAAGCTTTCAAAGCAACAGTGTATAAAAATTTTGAGGACTTGGAACACATCATCAATCATATATCAAACTTGGATTGCATACGCATTAGCTCACTTAGAATCGATAGTTGTGATTTTGGCCGGACCAACTCCAACAATTCCAATGACAGCAACGGTAGTTTGGATGTTCTTTCAAGGGTGTTGTTTAGTAGGAATATTCATAAATTATCGATCGTGAATAGTTTCTGCAAAAAGTTACCGGATTACCAATCCCGTGTGTCTCCTGATCCTACAAGCCTTACTGAATTATGGCTGCAGTGTACTAAAATTGAGGAAGACTCAATAGGAACACTCGAGGAGCTTCCTAACTTAAGACTGCTGGAACTTGGGACATATTCTTTTCTGGGCCAAGCAATGATCTGCCATTCAGGGGGATTTCCCGAACTAAAACATCTCAAGCTTGATGATTTGGGTAACTTAAAGCAGTGGATGGTGGAAGTAGGGGCCATGCCTAACCTCTCAAGTTTATGTATTGAGGGGTGTAGAGAATTGGAAATGATTCCAGATGGGCTGAGATGTTTAACTACCCTAAAAGAGGTAACTCTTGTGCAAATGCCTAAAGAATTCAACAATAGAATTAGGAGGGTGAATGGTCAACAAGGAGAAGATTATGATAAAATAAGCCACGTGCCTTCAGTTCAAATCCGCATCTGCAGGTACTCATTTTCTTCTTGTACTTTTTCCTCCAATTTTTCTCTTTTAATTTTCAATTTACGGTTCTTGGAATTCCCTTTTTCTTAGCATCTAGTTCCAATATCAATTTTGATAGGCTTCACCAACATCATTCAATATTTTCTTTTGTCTTTTTAATGACTATTGTGTTTTTTTTTTAAATTTTTTTCCACTTCAGAAGAAACGGGATCATAGTTTTATCTTCTAAATATTTATTTTTGTTTATCCAAGACATCATCTAATGGAATTCTTGTTCCGTGACTGTTTAAGGAATTTGGTGATGAGGAAGTAAGTTTATATTTGAAAGCATTGCCTTCCATATTGTAAGGTGAAATCAAAATATTTTGCTTATTTCCTCGCGTTTGGAAATGGGTTGACATAATCTCTCATAAATTAAATTTAATGGATTAGTATGTGTTACCGTCATATAATGTACTCATCAATAAAAAATGTTGCATGGCGTAAAAAATGCCTAATAACTCTTTAAACTATTTGTACTTCCCATGTAATTTTTTAAAATTACCATCCCTATTTAATCAAATATCTTGGATTAAACCTAAATTTTGCTTAGCATTCGGTGACGAAGAAGCATCATGTTGCTAGGGCTACAAAGAGTCGAGTCGAGTCGAGTTTTGTTCTAATTGAGTCGAGTTTTGACTTAATTTTATCAAGCTTGAACTCGAGTTCAAGATCGACGAGCTGTCAATTTAAAGCTTGAGATCGAAAAAATAAAAAAAATAATTATTTATTTTTTAAAAAATAAATAAAAAATAATTTTTCGTAATAAATAATAAAATATTAGAAATATATATGTAATTTTACTATTAAAATAAAAAATAAAAAATATATATATACTAAGCTCGCGCTTAATATTTTGAACTCGAGTTCAATTTGACTAGCTCGAACTCTATCGAACTCAAGTCAAACTTTGACTTGCGAGCGACTCGATTAGTTTGCAGCCTTACATGTTGCCTTCCAAGTCTTATTGATATCAAAACCAACAATTAGAGCTTGTGTTAAGTCAATCAAGACTATTTACTTTAATTCGTAGTACAAAATGACATGGCAAGTTTGTTCAGGGATGATGCACTTTGATTCCATTCTCAGTTACCCAAAATTGTTTCCCTGCAAGTGGTGCCAGTGGAGGATTGGGAGGACAAAATGTCGGTGGAAAATTTTTTTTGAGATATTTTTTGTTTTTGTTTAGTAATTTTTTTTTTTTGCAGTAATGTTAGAAATTTTTTCTTAAAAATGAATGAATTTACCGTACATATTTATAGAGAAATTTTAAGATTATTATTTTTTTACTAATTGGACAGAACCATATATATATATATATATATATATATATATTTAAAGGATTGTTAGATATAAGATGCCAGAGAATTACTATTGAATAGAATGAAATATATAAGTTAAATAGGGAAAGATGCAAGGCAATTTTTTTATTGGTTATAAATTTATAAGTTTAGTTGGCAGACTTTACATTTGTTTGATTTGCTTGTCTTGTTTATATTAGTTTATCATCTTGTTTCCTTTTTATATTTAACTTACAAACTATGCAATCCATATATTTGCCGTGGAGTCAGATTTGTTTTGCTGTTTAGCTGCTTTTGCCTTAAATACTATTTGATATATATCAAATTTAAATGACAACACCTCGTGACAACATCTAATTTTGTCATAAATAAATTAAATTTAATGACAATAGTGCTTATTACCCCATAATGTTAATTTTTTGGTGAGAACTTGTGTTATTGTCATTAATAAAACACGTATTTTTGTTACAAGAAAAATCACTAAAATGTTGCCATAACTCATAACATGAATTTTTTGGCTATGACAACACACTTTTGTTGTCATTCCCCTGTTTCATGAAAAAATAGATCCACTTCCAAAAGGTGAAGAAATTTTGTAAGATTTAATAGCAGATTTAGCTCAATTTTATGGCTATTTATTTATTGTCCTTCTGCTTGATCTTTTTCTCGTCTTTCTCAGAGTTTTCATTTTTGTATCAGCTTTTTGAAGGAAATTTGTGGTTATTTCTCTTCATTTTCGTGTCATTGTGCAGACTTGTTGGCGGAATAATAGGTTATCAAGTAGAAACTGTTTGTCCAAGCAATCCTGTTTGACCAAGCCCCGGGTCTTGCCTTAAGAAAATTCTACATTGAATCTCCTGGCTTTCCCTGATCTCATCCGATTCAAATGTGAGGTAATTAAACTTACTTAATCTCTTTTCTTTTTCCCGCAATTTTTAATTTATATGGAAATTTTAATGCATAGAGGGATATTATTTGAAAAAGTTGGAGTAATTGATTTGTAACATGGATGCTTACAGTAGTGTTTTCACATTTTTTTTTTCTAAATTTAATGTGATTTGAAGTGGAATTATAGAATTCTGGTTTCAAAATTCAATCTGTGATGTCTTTTGATTCACAAATATGTGATTTTCGTCCACTCTTCTGATATTAAAGTTTGTTCATTTTTGTGGTTTTTTTTTTTTTTTTTTTGTGTGTAAAAGCTGGCACTATGTTAGTCTGTACAATTACTAACATTTATATGAAAATTTTCTCTGCTAATTGTCCCAAAGAAGGTACAAAGGCAGAGTATTGTATTCTTAATAAAGCTTATTATACATACAAATTAATCTTATGATGAATGACTGAGTTTGTTTCCTATACTGTTAAAGCTCGGTGTATTGCAATTTTATCATAAGAAAACAATACTTGCCTCTATTACCAATTTTCTGTATTGAAAACTCTAGCCTCAAGTCTTGCACCATCTTTCATTTGCATGTTGCAGTTTCTGTGTCACGAGTTTCTTTGCACATAGCAGCTGTTATGTGGACTCCAAATGATCTGAAACCAGCATGACAAGGGCCAACAAGATTGCAAGTTGGTTAGGTCTTCTTGTGTAGCTAGCATTTGTATGTATTGCGAGTGCATCTTTACTTGGCTATTAGGGAAAGATACCAATTTGTTATATGATCCTTCACTTATAGTGTTTGGGAAGCTCCAAGAAAAATGTGTCAATTTAATTAGGAGATAATGTGTGATTATTTTTACTTTTTGGCTTGGTTAGTCTCTCTTTGTTGGCATGGAGCTAGATTCAAAGCAAGATTCACCAATGTAGTTGGAGGGGGCCATCTATGTTCTTGTGTGCTTGCTTAAGAAGAGAGGGTTAAATTAATAACCTTAATTGAAAATGAGATGATGGTCTAAATAAGTACAATACCAAACTAAGAAACATCCTTGGGTTGGCCAAACGGAAAACTAATTGTGTTCGAACATTGAATTTCCATGATTTAGACACCGCCACATTGTTCTCTAGTATTTTAAGAAACATTACCATAACCAATCTAAACTTTTCCTAATAAGATCCATCATTCTCCCAATAAAGAGCAATTCGACCACAACCCAATGCAAGTTTCTTGATTCCTCCATCCCTTTTTCTGCAATTCACAGCTTTTACTCGTATTGAATTTAAAATCTATCAATACTTTTCAATAAAGGACAATAAACAACTACATGCATGTAGACAAATCAAATCAGTTTGGTTTTTTTTTTTTTTTTTTTTTTTTTTTTTTTTGTGCTTCTTTCCTGTATCAACAAATGACTTTCGTTCCTTGTTTTTCATTTTGCTTAAATTTTGTTCATTTCTTTAAACTTCCTATGCAGTTAGAATTTTTCTTTGAACTCAAATCTTTTCTCTTTTCTTTTATTTAAATCTTTCTAGCACCTTTTTTTTTTTAATTTAAAGCTTCTCTCTCTCTCTCCTACATATCAATAACACTTTCTACATCCGCCACCATCCTCCCCTTTCGCCCTCCTCTCTTGGTTTAACTGTTAATGTTTTGGAAAATACCCTAAGATGCGGTTAGATGGGTTGAGCAAACTATTGGAGATACTCGACTCATTCAATGACCGGTCTTACAACCCTGGAGATTTAACCAAATTGATGAATCTCAGGTCTTTCAGAGGAATCGTGTATCACAATCTTGAGGATCTCAAACAAATCGCCAACTATAATTATGACGTGGACTATATGTTCAAATTAAAACTTTCAATTATTCCCAACCGCAGGTATATAGGTCATTAAATCAGTATAGTGTAAATTATGGTCGATCCACAAGTAACAATAACAATTACTAAGGCTTATCAATTAGTCTATTGCCTAAATAATCTCAAATTAAAGTAAAGTGCAACTACAACAATGAACTAGTAAAAGCTATAACTAATGATATGACAAGTGAGAAACAATAAGAAGATAGTTCCAGGTTTTTTACTCGCTTAAATGCTCATAAATAGGAGGTGATTTGGTTGATTGAAATTATTACTCTTGTCTTGCCAAGAATATAATTTCCTAAGACATTTGAATATTGCTTTCACTAATGACAAGTATACATATACCTAGTCTTCACCTACTTTCGTGGTTGAACAATTAAGCATAAGTTTATGAAGATAATGAAATTACACAAGTTAAATCCACCTAAATGCATCTCTACTTTCATGAATCTACAATTTAGAGCTCAACAATTTTGATCTAGTATTATTAACCAACTCTAACTAGACAAACAATAGGATAGATGGTTTGTAATGGTGATCAAACAACTACAAACATAAAAAACATGGAATACATAAACTAGCAAGTACATGATATGGTAACAATCAACCACAATCAATCCACGGTCAAAAATCAAATAAGTTCATCTCAATCCTAGGACAAAACAAACTTATTGTGGTGAAAACCTTAACTTCTCTAGATGTTTTTCTTGGAAAAAACTAGCTAATTTTGTGTCGTCAAAGTGTGCCTCCAAAAGCTATAGCACCACCCCCGTAAGTTACTATTTATAGGGTGGTAAAAAGATAGAAAAAAATTGACATGAAATCCTAACTGCTCCAAACTACCATATAGATCCGCCGCAGGATCCATTGTCGAATCTGGTCCAAATATGGTCGGATCCAGTGTTCTGTTTTTCAAGTTTGATTCTGTTTTCAATTTGGTGCTGGATCCATGCCTGCTTATCCAGGATCCAGCGTTGGATTTGCTTCTCCTATTTTGCTCTACTACAATCCACATTGGGATTCGCAACTAGCTTCAACAGATTCACGGCTGGATCATCCTGGGGGCACTTCTTCGTATCTTTGTGCCTTGGATCATCTTCTGTCAAGTGAGGATACAAGGCTAGACCCAAAGGTCTTCCAGTTTCAATGTTTCTTCTTTTCCACTTGTCACGGAAGCTTTTCTCGTCCTTACTTGTGATTTCTCGAGCGCACTAAATCATCCTTGAACTATCCAATAAATATGAAATTCACTCCAAACCACTGCTCCATCATTAATCCTTGCAAAAACACAAAGCTTTTGTGAGTAAAATGAAATAATCACAAGTTTTTCATTCACTCCTCAGTAGACACAAAATCTCAACAAAACTAGCATTAATAATACTCTTGTAGCAATCAAAAGCACATCAAACACACTAAAACAGGCACACACACATGATATAAAGACAAACACTTATCAATTTCAAACATAAACTGCATGTGCATCGCCTCGCTCGAAATTTGGAATTACAATTTTGGGACCATGTGCTCCTATGTGTTTATATTTTTTATATGCTTTGTTAGTTATCTGATTCAAATGTTCATTCAAATTTTCTTATGTTTGTTTAGTTAATTTTTATAATTATTTGGGAGGTATTTAAATATCTCAAGATGTAATAGATGTTAATATTTTTGAAAAATTATAACTAGATAGACAAATGTAATAGATAAGATAGATAGGTTTATTTTATTTTCCCACTTTGGATTGTAGTTAGATCTCCCATTGTATTAGATAGAATAGATAAGTTTATTTTATTATATTTTCCCCCATTTTAGATTGTAGTTAAACTCTCGGCTGTAATAGATAGATTTTACGTGTTTATGTGTTTATATGCTTTATCCGCTTTCTTTAAGATTTTTGCATCTAGATATTAGACTTACGTGCTACGTGCTTTTATGTGTTTATTTGTTTTAATTTATACTCTATTTGTTTTACTATATATTATGAATGCATGAGGTCACCACACTAGTCCAACGTTAGTTGTGACTTCTCCTTCCGGTTACTTGCTAGTCCAATGCTAGTAAGGACTTTTGGAAATGGGCTAGTCCAATGCTAGACTCTTAGATTGTTCATGCGTTAAATTCATCTTTTGCGTGGCATTTATTACATTTTCATGCACATTTTTTTAGAATTTTTTCTCATTTACATGATATTTCCTATTCTATTATCCTCTATCATCTACCCTCTATATGTGTTAATCATATCATTTAAAATTGCATCTTATTTAAGAAATTGCAAAATAAGTTAGTTCATTTGTTTGACTAGATTAGGAGAATTACCAGATTAGGAGAATTACTCTTTGAACATCGGAAATGGGTGATTATAACTCTTTAATTTAAATACCCCATCAATCCATGTATAAGAAAATTATGTCACGAGTTTTTTGCCTCCCATATCCATTATGTTGCATTCCCTATTCTTTGGTCACTTATATCCAGATATATAATTTTATTTTTTTAATTTTATTATTCGTATACTCGTGACCCATTTAAGGAGTTATTTTGGCCTTCACAATTAATGCAATTGATATCAATTAAATCCTTGAATGGATATTTTATCCCTTCCGATATTTTCTAAATTTAGATTTGCATCCATGTAGGAAACATCCAAATGTGATACATTTAAGAGTTAGATTAGAAAATTTTTTTACTAAACCTCGCAACTAATTTAGGCTAGGTTGAAAGAGTGCCTTAGATTCGAGTCAATCGAACCTTTGCCTTCCTTTCTTCAATTGTGACTCCCAAACTCATTTTCTTTTATTTTTCAAAGATCTGGAGTTGTCGAAAAGGGTTTTATTTTATTGTATTTTTGTTAAAAATATTTTTGGGTGATTTGCTACACTCAAACTCAATACCAAGTGGTGATTCCTATTTTGCTTAAAAACACTTTTAGACTCAATTTTGGACCCAAACTGTCACATTTTTTTTAACTCTCATTCTAGGTCCTTTTTCACTTATTTTAAATAAAATCACATCTTTTACAAATTCAGTACTTTTCTTCTACATTAATTTTTGAGCCTATGGACTAATCCCCTTCATCATCATCAATAATCCTCATCATCATCAATCTCAGAGGGACAATCCTTCTTAACTCAACCGACAATCTTTTTTCGTGTGCAATTCTTTGAGCCATCACATCAAGACTTTTTGACTCATTAAAAACAACCCTTATATCCGAAACGAAATAACTCAATGCCCGTACAGTTTTGACTAGGCCTGTCAATCGGGACTAATGAGCCGGGTTTTGATGAGTTCAAATTCAACTCATTTAATTTGAAATATTTTTGGGCTTCGGGCTATGAGTTTCGGGTTCGTAAATGTGAAACTCATACTCAACTCACATAATATTCGGGTTGTGAGCCTTAATCGGGCTTAGCCCAATCTCACTTATTACTCCTTAATTTTCTTAATATAATTACTATAACTATTAAGTTGTAAAACTAATTTAACATTTACAAGATTATAATATTAAAACTAAACATGAACAAATAATAGTTCTTAAAAAGTATATAAACCAAAAACTTTTTCAACAATATTTATATTTAATCCGTTTAAAATGCATGAAAAATAATAATAAAACATGCGATCATAAGCCAATACATTTTTAAAAGTTGAAACTTTTTTTTATAATCTTGTGATTTAAATCCAAATATGCTTGATGATTTTTGTGTTTGTAGACAAAAAAAAAATCAACCAATAATATGCCAATACAAAAATTTACTCAACCAATAAGAAAAATTAGAAATTTCGTTATGCATTACTAATATTGGCTCTCAAGAAAGCTCATGAAAGAGTCTTTAGATGTATTTTTGTGTTTTGTAATTTATATATATATTTAGTATTTAGTAAAAATATATTTGGATATATAATTATACATAATATCAAAATATAAATATTATATATATAATTATACATAATATCAAATTAAAGGGCCGGGCCTATATCGGATTTGAGCCTAATAAGGCCCAAACTCGGCTCACATTTAATTCGGGCCTAATTTTTAGGCTCAAGTTCAAACCGGCTCACTAAATGATCGGACTCATCGGGTTTTCTGTCGGGCCGAACGAGCCGAGTTCGGGCTGGCCCAACCCCATTGACAGTCCTAGTTTTGACATCCTACTGGTCCTGGACAATATGGATGACATTTCCCAAATCATGTTGCATATGTTTTAACTAATAAGCAATTGATGATATGATTTAGTTCTGATATCCTATCGGTTGCCAGGTGGTGTTGTGATCGTATTTTGCGATTATCTTCCATCACCAATAACCACTCTTCGTCAACATCATCATTGTTAAGTCAATTATCGAGTTCATCCATCAACTCACTGGCCAACATCTGTTCTTCCTCTCGGGTCTCGCGTGTTTCTGCCAAATAGTTGGGTGCAGTTTTGAACCATTGTTCGAGCATATGCACCCTGCCTGTCATAGTTGGTTTGGTCAAAATGAAACATCATTTAGACATTTAATAGAGGTAGAGGAACAATTCATGAATTTAAGCGAAAAAAAAGGCGAATATACAAGGGTTACCTGATTTTAGTAGTAGCTTTAACCATCAAATGAAACAAATTCGTAAGAATAAGACAAAGCAGCACACAGACAATTAATATCTTCCTCCATTTTAATACCAATCCCTCTAAATGTATATGTAAGAAGATACTGCAGAAACACTAGTACATATATATATATATATATATATATATATATATATATATATATATATATATATATATATATATTATATATAGAACAAATAAGAGAGTAAGCTAACTCATGGTGTAGGTGACAAACAGACGAATAGGCATGTCAGTTAGAAAGAAAAACTGCAAATTTAAAAACAAACAAACAAAAGAAACAAAAAAAAAGGTGCAATGATTGTAAATATTAGTAAATGAGATTTCAAACGTTGCAAATATAAAAAAGATTAGGAGGAAAAACGTAAACATATATCTACGTTGCCCTTTTTCGCTAAAATGAAAAAATACATATAGAAAGATAATTACACTCATTCATCACACATGTCCAGTACTAAGAAACAATACCCAAATAAAAGTCATCAGCAGACAATACTCAATCTTGCTAATTTATCACAAATTCAGTACTTCTTTTCCTCATTAATTTGAGAGTTTATGGACTAATCCCCTTCATTATCATCAATAATTCTCATCATCATCAATCTAGGTGGGACGAATCCTCCTGATGTCAACCGGTAACCTTTTTTCGAGCGCAATCCTTTGAACCATCGCATCAGGACTTTTGAACTCATCAAAAATAAATCTCATATTCGGAACGGAATAACTTAATGCCCATACAACTTTGACATCCCTACTAGTTCTGCACAATGTGGATGACGTTCCCCAAATCCTGTTGTGTACGTTTTGACTAATTAGCAGTTGATGAAATAATTTCGTTCAGATATCCTATCGGTTGCCTGGCAGTGATGTGATCATGTTCTACGATTATCTTCCCTGTTCGCCGACATCATGGTTGTCAAGCCAATTATCGAGTTCATCCATCAACTCACTGGTCAACCTCTATTGTTCCTCTTGGGTCCCGTGTACTTCTGCCAAATAGTTGGCTGCAATTTTGAGCCATAATTCGAGTACATGCACCCTGCCTATAATTAGTTGGATTGGTCAAAATGAAACATCATGTAAATATTTAATAGAGGTAGAAGAGCAATTCATGAATTTAAGCGAAAAAATGGTGAATATCCAAGGGGTACCTGACTTTAGTAGCTATTTTAACTACCAAACGAAATAAACTCGCAAGAATAGGACAAAGCATCACACAAATAATTAATGTTTTCCTCTATTTTAATTCCAATCCCTCCAAATGTATATGCAAGAAAATGCCGCAGAAATACTAGTATATATATTATATATAGAACAAATAAGAAAATAAACTAACTCATAGTAAAGGTCACAAAAAGGCAAACTAACATGTCAGGTAGAAAGAAAATCAGTAAATTTACAACAAATAGACAAAAGAAGTAGAAAAGAGGTCAATATGCCGGTAAATGCTGATAAATGGGAATTTTAAATATTGCAAATATAAAAAAATTAGGAGAAAAAATGTAAACATCTATCTACAATAACCTTTTGTTAAAAATGACAAAATACATATAGAAAGATAATTACACTCATTCATCACACACGTCCAATACTAGAAAACAATACTCAAAAAAAGTAGTTAGGAAACAATAGTCAATCTTATTAATTCATCACAAATTCAGTACTTTTTTTCCTCATTAATTTTGGAGTTTATGGACTAATCCCCTTCATCATCATCAATAATCCTCATCATCATCAATCAAGGTGGGACGAATCCTCCTGAAGTCAACCGATAACCTTTTTTCATGTGCAATCTTTTGACTCATCGCTTCAGGACTTTTGGTCTCGTATAAAATAACCCTTATATTCGAAATGAAATAGTTCAATGTCCATACAGCTTTGACATCCCTATTGGTTCTGCACAATGTAGACGACGTTTCCCAAATCCCGTTGCCTACATTTTGATTGATTAGCAGTTGATGATATGATTTAGTTTCGATATCCTATATGTTGTCTGACAGTGTGGTGATCGTGTTTTGCGATTATCTTCCATCACCAATAACCACTCTTTGTCAACATCATAGTTGTTAAGCTAATTATCAAGTACATCCATCCACTCACTAGCCAACCTTTGTAGGTCCTCTTGGGTCTCGCATGCTTCTGCGAATGGTTGGCTGCAGTTTTCAGCCCTTTTTCAAGCACATGCACCCTGCTTGCCATTAGTTGGTTTGAGCAAAATAAAACATCATTTAGACATTTAGTAAAGGTAGAGAAATAATTCATGAATGTAAGCGAAAAATGAAGAGTATCCAAGGGGTACTTGACTTTAGTAGCTGTTTTAAGTACTAAACGAAACAAACCCGCTAGAACAGGACAAAGCAACACACAAACAATTAATGTCTTCCTCTGTTTTAATTCCAATTCCTTCAAATGTATATGCAAGAAGATATTGCAGGAACACTATTATATATATATATTATATATAGAACAAATAAGTGAATAAACTAACTCATGGAGAAGGTGACCAACAAGCACACTGGTATGTCAGATAGAACGAAAATCAACAATTTAAAAAATAAACAGATAAAAGAAACAGAAAAGTGGTGCGTAAATAGGAATTTCAATCATTGCAAATATAAAAAAGATTGGGAGGAAAAACGTAATCAAACTACAATACCCATTTTCGTTAAAAATGGAAAAATACATATAGAAAGGCAATCATTCATCACACACGTCCAGTAATAGGAAACAATACTCAAAAACAGTAGCTAGGAAATAATACTCAGTTTTACTAATTCATCATAAATCCAGTACTTCTCTTCCTTGTTAATTTTGGAGCCTATGGACTAA
The DNA here is from genome assembly GCF_036785885.1 of Coffea arabica. NCBI lineage: Eukaryota > Viridiplantae > Streptophyta > Magnoliopsida > Gentianales > Rubiaceae > Coffea > Coffea arabica. The sequence goes on from NC_092330.1 coordinate 30,910,206, forward strand.
TCTCCTTCATCATCATCAATAATCCTCATCATCATCAATCTCGAAGAGATGAATCCTTCTGAAGTCAACCAACAACCTTTTTTCGTGCGCAATCCTTTGAGCCATCGCATCAAAACTTTTGGTCTCATAAAAAACAACCCTTCTATCTGGAACGAAATAGCTCAATGCCCATACAGTTTTGACATCCCTGCTGGTTCTGCACAATATGGATGATGTTCCCCAAATCTTGTTGCTTACGTTTTGACTAATTAGCAGTTGATAATATGATTTAGCTCCAATATCCTATCGGTTACTTGTCAATATTGTGATCGTTTTCTGCGATTATCTTTCATCACCAATAACTACTCTTCGTCGACATCATGGTTGTCAAGCCAATTATCTAATTCATTTATCAACTCACTGGCCAACCTTTGTTGTTCCTCTCGGACCTTGCATACTTCTGCCAAATGGTTGGTTGCAATTTTGAGCCCGTTTTCGAGCATATGCACCCTACCTACCATTAGTTGGCTTGGGCAGAATGAAACATCATTTAGATATTTAGTAGAAGTAGAGGAACAATTCATGAATGTAAGCGAAAAAATGAAGAGTATCCAAGGAGTACCTAACTTTAGTAGCTGTTTTAAGCACCAAAAAAACCAACCCACAAGAGCACGACAAAACTGCACACAAACAATTAATGTCTTCATCTGTTTTAATTCCAATCCGTCCATATGTATATGCAAGAAGATGCAACAGAAACACTAGTATATATTATAATTATATATAAAACAAATAAAAAAATAAGCTAGCCCATGGGGAAGGTGACTAACAGGCAAACTAGCATGTACCATCTTCCGATGCTCAAGAAATGATTTAACAAACCAAACTTATGAAATTAGGCATAATTAGGAAGAAACGAGGCCATAAAATTAGCATCTCTAAAGGCAAAAAAGTAAACTAATATGGCTGGAGCCATCAATTCACTTGTTACACGTAACAAGCACTTCGAGCTCATGCTCGAACAACGAGTCGAGTTCGAGTATCAGAAATAAATACTTGAGTACTTGATGAGCTTAATCGAGTATTTATATTATTTATATATTGTATATTTTAACTATCGAATGATTATTATGGGTTCATATTTTAATAAATTTACGTGAAGTAATGTTCAGTAAAAAAAGTGATGGATGGCAAAATGATAATCTGATAAATCTAAAATGTAAAAAATTAAAAATCTAAAATATATTGTATATTTTAATAAATTTATACTCAAACTCGATTAAACCGAGTTCGAGACAAGCTTTTGACCAAACCGCTTGCAAGCTATGTAGCTTGATAGCACCCCCTACGCATTTGTAGTACGACACACATATTAAACTATTGACCTATTCCTGTCCATTGTCTCATGCGTGGCCCACTCAATATGCTAAATAATGCAGTATAAATTTAGGAAAATAAACATTACCCACAGCTAATTAATTCTACAATAATCCCATAACTCGAGAGAGAGCAAAATTAATTATAGTTGAATTAAGATGGGGGTGGCTACAAAATAAGATTGTTGCCGACGCTATGACTGAAAGTTCAAAAAAAATTTCACATTTCTATTTTTAATTCTTATATGCTTCTTGGAAAATCTTAAAGTTTCAAGTTATAAATCACTGGGGTTAGCCCAATAGTCAGGGAAGGACTTTTAGAGTGCTCCCTACTGTGAGTGAGGTTTAGGATTCGTAGATTTCATATATGTTGTTTGTAGTTATTTTTTGTTTTTCTTTTTCTTATACAAAAAGATATGAACAAAAACAAAACTGCCACACGTTCACAAATAAAATCCTTGCTTTCACATATTATTCATGATTGTACTCATGACAGTGATCTCATAATCTATATCTATATCTATTGCAGAGGGGGTTTTCAGGAGAGAGTCTTTCAATGGCTTCCAAACTTCTCATTCTTTTTTCTAAATTTTTGTATTTATTTTAATACATAAAAAGTAATGGGTTATAACCAACCCTATCACCAGTCAAATTTAAAATTTAAAACTTTCCCACTATCTACTTCATAAACCATTTATAGTTTGTTATTTATACTTTAAATCTTTTTTACTCCTTAATAAAAGACAAATGCTCATTCGTATGCTATTTTAATACAATTTAAAATTTTTATAATTAAGAAATATTTATCACTAAACTAATCCTATAACCACCCCTACAAATGAACTTTGCAAATTACAATCATGTTTCAAAAAAATCACAAATGTGCAACTAAATGTAAAGTTGAGGGGATAAAGTGCAACTAAATGTAAAGTTAAGGGGCTTACTATATTTAACCCTAAAAAAAATCACAAGAACCGAACAACTGTTTTTTTTCCCATTTAGGATGGCCGGGCATCCATATGCAATGACCAAAAAATTTTCCCTTTATTAATGAACGTAAGATGGCCAATTTATTTATTTTTTAAAAATGAATAGGGTTGTTTCAGATCCAAAAAAAAAAAAAAGAAACAAACCCAGGTTCCTCCATTGTTATGATTTTTTTCACCATTATTCTAAGAAATTTGCTAAATTAATTCTTTAGGGCAAAGAATGAGATGTGTGACCAGTCCCTTTTTTTTTATTTGTGTGACCAGCCTATTGTTGACAAAAGTTTAAATTTTTTAAGAAGTATACAAAAAGTTGGGGAGATAATATTTGGAGTTTATAGTAAATTTACCACACTTCTGGTGTGGTTTTCACCTGTCCAATACCATGAAAGAATAGAATAAGCCATTATCAATTATTATACGCTAAGTAGAATTTGGAAGGATACAACATGATCAAGAAACAGCAGAACCAATTAGGACTAGATTTTGACCCCAAAAAAAATTAGGACTAGATGCCACTGGCACGTTGTCGTAAATTGCAATGCCAATTAGGACTATTTAACGCCTTTTTTTTTGCAAGGAATTAGGACACTGTAAAGCTTATTTAGGCAGACTTTACCTCATCCATGATTTGAGTATACTATCAAGTTATTGAGTATACTATAAATCCTATAATCATACTCACATTTTCCCCATATTTTTCCCATGTTTCCCACTCCAATTAAGAGTTATGTGTAATTTAAGAAATGTTTGTCTCTTAACTAATCCTATAACCACTCCTAAAAATCCTATAATCATACTCACGTTTTTCCTACATTCCCCCACTTTTCCACTCCAATTAACAGTCCTTCAATTTAAGAATTCCACTCCAATTAAAAGTCCTCCAAAACATAGCATCCTCATTCAATTTTTTTGCATGCTCACTCCAATTAAGAGAACTTTCTTGTGTTTTTTCTAAGAACTTATTATCTCCTTCAACTTCTTTATCGTATCCATCTTAGCCCTTAACCGAATTTCACTATGGAACATACCCACCTACAAACATTTCAACGAGAGCTAAATTTTAAACTCGCAAGATTGCAAAGGAGAAAAAATTTGTTTAGAAAACAAAATGTAAACCGGAACGATTTCACACAGCAGTTTGAAAAGTTTCAGCAATTTTGCGTTGGCAAAAGAGAAATCTCACATCAAATTCGAAAGACAAAATCCCAACTACACCGATTAAAATGTCGTTCGCCTCAAATTAGAAATTTCGGTACTGTTTATTCTTTAAACATTTGCATTTCCATTGTTTTTTAAATATTATTTCCAATAATGTAATATTTTTTATTGATTATTGCTGTTTTTGTCTTTCGTCTTTAAATAGAAGTGAAATGTTAGGTAATAGGTCATCGTTTTAGACTCATTTTCTCATGATTCAATAACAACTTATTCCGCAACAGTAAGTGTAAAAATTTATTTTATGGTTAGACCAATAGATATCCATCACTGTTTTTATGTCATCTTTTTTCCTATGGCACAAATATTGGTATTTGACTTTTGATGGAATCAAGTTCCCTCCAAACACAAAAATGATGGAATTTGATATGAGAAATTTTTTACGATAGAAAATTTACATCTTCAGATTGTTTGCGACTTTAGTTTGGATTCTTGGAGTTCGATAACTATGTTTAATATTTGATATTGTCATGATGACAATTTCCGTACCTTTAGGCCAAAAGAGTTAATGTTTTCTTATCACAAAAAGATTGTAATTATCTGATTTTTGTTACTTTGGTCTGCATTATAATGACGTGGTCAACACAGTTGTTAAGTAATTAATTTCATGTACTTTTAATTTCAACATATTTTTCTGTATTGTACATTTTATTTGTCAAACCAATACAATGTTAACATAAAAATCAGAAATCCCAGTGGTAACATACATCTTAATCTACAAGACAGACATGCATGATTCGTATTTGCTTATGATACTTCTTATCTCAGAAAATTACAAAGGAAGGTAGAATTTCTTGATATATATTTATTTTTTATAATGCTACTTATAAACTATGTAAAAAAAATACACTAATTTTGAATTTCGTATGTACTTAATCTTCAGGAAAATGGTGATAAATTGTTCAATCAACGAATCAATTCATACAAAGATCGTGCATTTTTATTTGTACGCACTCCACAAAATTCAACAGAATTAATTAAATCACCAATTTTGATTTTTGCACTAAAAGTTGATTGGTGTGAAGAGTGTTCGCACCTTCATGCAAGATTATCAAATCGAATGCATAATATTTGTAAGTATTTCATTTTAACAACATTCAATTACATTCATTTTTATTTTAGAGAGTAAATTTAGTTCAAATAATAGTAAGTTTTTATACATACATAGTAATTCTTACTGATAACATGGTAAATTTGATTAATGATCAAAATTTACTGATTTATGGGACACATGTACTATTTTACTTTAAAAAATTATCTCAAACTAGTATTAGGAAGTTTATTTGAAATAATGATAAGATGTTTTATTAATGATTAAAACTTAGTACATTAGTTAGTAAGTACTCATAATATACCTGTATAATACATGATTATATGTATAACTTAAAATTTTTTGTGTTTATATATTTTAAAATACTATGAAAAATAGTTCGACTCTTCACATAACCTTGTAAAATATGTAATAAAGTTTTGTTGTAGTACTCCCTCCGTCCCAATATTAGAGACGTTTATAGGGAATGCAACTTTTTATGTACAGTGGTATCATTATTGACAGCCAAGTCTTTGTTCCAAATTTACCCCGTCGCAAGTACAATGGTCAGCTGCACTTTGTGTTTTTCATGGAGTAATGATTTCGTGGGTCCCATCTTAACCAAAAGCATCCCTTTGTATGTTAGAGACACGCGCTATTATTGGCCTTATAAAGTGAGAGTTAGTCTCACGTACTCCTCTGGCTTCTCCAAATGGATAATAAATAGCAGGTCCCACCAAATTTATTTGAATTTTCTAGCACATGCACTGTGAGGGTAAGGACGGAACATTAGAAGGAAAATAGTGTAGCGTGACTCTAATTTTGGGACAATGAAAAAGGTGAAACATGACATTAACAATGGGACGGAGGGAGTATAAGTTTTTAATCATTTTCAATTTTTAAAAAGTTTGAAAGTTTGGATAACAATAACAACAAATCTTCCTAATTATATATATTTTCAATTTTAATCATGTTGTATTCAAGAGACAAGAGAGTTATATGCTTGCTATTTTATAAGATAAGTAATATACGGGGAATGAAAGAAGTGGAATTAAGAAAGGAAACTCTAGGCATATTTTTTATAAAATTTACTTGCCTTATATGTTCTTGAACATATTGAGCTGAATAACGTGAAGATCGTGATTAGTTCGTTAATATTTTCAAATTAGAAATCATGTTCGGGCTCGAATTGATACATAAACAAACAAGTTTAAACGAGATGGTTCAAGCCGAGTTTAACTCGAGTACCAAGCTACTTGATTCTATTTACAACCCTAATTGAAATACCACAAAGGAAACATGATCCTTTTGCATTGTTACCATTTACTTAAACAACTTGTTCTTTTTTTTCTCAGATTCATACAATCCAGTAGATTAAAAAGAAAAAACTAACATGTCTTTGGTTCCAAGACTATTGATATGTCTCAAGTCTTTGGGTCAGGAGACTTGTTTGATTAATAGTCCGTTAAGGTTTTCGTATAGTTGTTGAATGATAACCATAATGCTTATTTCTGATTATGGAAGATCTACTATGATTGAACCAAGGATTATATGAGAAATGAATGATAGATGCATCGTTGTTGATATTAAATTAGTTTTGTTTAATGCTACACAGGTTGTGAAGATTTGACCAAGATGCAAAAGTTAGGAAAGAAAATGTTGAAAAATTGTGGGGGTCTTCGATTGGTTGTGGTGGTTCTGGGTGGAAATCTTAGAACTAAAAAAAGCCTCAAGGAATGGAATGCAGTGCATGAGAATATCAAATTCTATCTGGATAGGGGAGAAAAAATTGGAAAAGAAGGAGAGGTATCAAAGGTTTTAGTTTATAGTTACTATGACCTCCCTTGGCAACTAAAACCATGCTTCCTTTACTTGGGGTAAATTCAGGGAAGATTCCGACATTGGAGTAGAGAGTTTATATCAGATCTGGATAGGTGAAAGTATTGTTAGGAAATTGGTTTAATTTCTTTTAGATAGATTTCTTGTTTTGTGTGGAAATAATTAGTTTTCTAATTGGTTTTAGTTACTTGAAGTAGTAGCAAATGAATATTCTATTTAGTTTAGGATTAGAAGTTATTTTCTACAAGTGTAGGAATTAGAATTGATTTCCCAATATAATTTGGATTTTGGCCAAATAATATTCCCTATAAATAGATGGGTTGACATGCTACACAAAGACACACAAGGAGACATAAGGGCATCATGTAGCCTTATACATGGGGTGTGAGAGAAGGCTCTTGGGAGATGAAAAATGGTATACAAGGGTTGAGTTTGTATTCAAGTTGTATTCTTATATAGAGTTTTTCTCTCATAATAAAGAACGGGTTTCTCTCCATGGATGTAAGCTCAATGGTGGAGTCGAACAACATTAAATATTGTGTGTCGTCTAACTTTCATGCTTGTATCTTGTTTACCATTAAATTGTTGTACACTTGATATCTCAATAGTTGTTTGTTCCGCACTTAAATCCTAATAAGTGGTATCAGAGCTTGGTAGCGAGTCTGGACAATAGAGCAAAGTTCATGGTTGGATCCTAATTAACTATTGAGATCAAGTGGATTAGTAGTTGTTACTAATTGAACAATTTAATGAGTGGTATCCTTGTTTCAATGGTTTGGCAAAAAGCATTGATGGTGAAGGATAGGAAGTCGAAAAGCATGGAAATGCTTGACGGTGAATTTAGGCAGGTGATTCAAAGGTCAAGGAAAAGGTGGAGTCCAATGTTGATTTTGGATATGAATCGGAGGAGACTTTCTCACACCTCCAACGGTTGATACTTCATCTCAATGGCTTTTAGATCTTGGTTATGTTTTTTGGGTGGTGTGGCACATGTACCAAAGAAAAAAAGAGATCTAATTTCCATGCGCTAGAAGTCTTTGACAGTTACAAGTTTTTCGTTTTACGTGGAGTTTTGGAAACCACACGTGGCGAGACAGTCTTGAGAATGGGAAGAAGTATGGTGATTGCACCACTTGGTTGCCTCAATGGTTAGGGTTAGAGCTCACAGAAAGAGATCCCGGATTGCAAGTTGTGGTGAGAAAAAATCCTACAAAGGGAGAAGGTGAATTGAGACACCTTTTAACGAATCAACTGGAGGTTGGACTCGGGGTAACTACACATGTTCATTTGCCGATTGAATCAATTTGGTGTCAGAACTGTATTAATTCGGGTATGTAGTTCGGTACAATATTATTCAATAGTAGAAGGCAAATAGTTGTTAAAAGAAATTTTCGTTAAGGTGGAGATTTGTTAGGAAATTGGATTAATTTCTTTTAGATAGATTGCTTATTTTGTGTGGAAGTAATTAGTTTTCTAATTGGTTTTAGTTACTTGAAATAGTAGCCAATGAATATTCTATTTAATTTAGGATTAGAACTTATTTCCTACAAGTGTAGGAATTAGAATTGGTTTCCTATTGTTATTTAGGTTTTGGCCAAATAATATTACCTATAAATAGGTGGGTTGGTATACTACACAAAAACACACAAGGAGACACAAGGGATCGTGTAATCTTATACATGGGATGTGAGAAAGGGTTCTTGAGAGATGAGAGATGGTATATAAAGGTTGAATTTGAATTCAAGTTATATTCTTGTATAGGGTTTTTCTCTCATAATAAAAAACGCATTTCTCTCCGTGGATATAGGTTCAATGGTGGAGCCGAACCACGTTAAATATTGTATGTCGTCTAACTTTCATGCTTGTATCTTATTTACCATTAAATTGATATACACATCTCAATAGTTGTTTGTTTCGTACTTGAATCCTAACATCCATCCCCTGGTACTATGGTGCCAATTTGCTCTCTTGATTCTGGTTTTCAAGAAACAGACTATTTGAAACTGTCTCTGGTCTCCAAATTATCTGAGCAAGATATCTCCAAATTATTTTAAAAACAGTATTGACTTTTTTGACATAAACCTTGATTTCATGACACATTAGTAAAGAAACAAATTATGAAAATATCAGGCAACTAGTTAATTTAAATAGTCGTATTGAATTAAGCTATTTGTACTTGAAGTAAATAGTCTTGATTGAATTAACACAAGCTCTTATTGTTGGTTTTGATATCAATGAGATTTGAAGGCAACATGATCCTTCTTTGCTATCAAATTCTAAACAGATTTTAAGTTTAATCCAAGATACTTGATTGAAGATGACAATTTAAATCAACTACTACATGGGAAGCACAAATAGTTTAAACAGTCAATAGGCATTTTTTAGCTATGCAACATTGTTGATGAGAACATTATATGATGGTAACACATACTAATCCATTAAATTTAATTTATGACAGATTACATCAACCCATTTCCAAACACGAGAAAATAAATTCTTTTGATTTTACCTCAGAAGCCGAAAGGCGGTGCACTCATATATAAAATTAGCTCCCCTTCACCAAATTTCCTAATCAGTCATGGAACAAGAATTGCATTAGATGATGTCTTATATAAAGAAAAATAAATATTTGGAAGCTAAAACTAAAAAATAAAAATAAAAACCTCACACAACAATTAGTATGATCCAGCTCTTTCGAAAAGGAAAAAGAGATATTAAAAACACAAAAGAAAATATCGATTCATGTTGGTGAAGCTTATCAAACTTGAGATTGGAACTAGGTGTTAAGAAAAAGAGAATTCCAAGAACCCTAAATTGAAAATCAAAAGAGAAAAATCGGAGGAAAAAATAAAACAAGAAAAAGAGTACCTGCGGATATTAACTAAAGGCACATGGCTTATTTTATCATAATCTTTTCCTTGTTGACTATTCTCTATCCTAACTCTATTGTTGAATTTTTCCGGCATTTCCAAAAGAGATATCTCTTTTAGATTGGTTAAACATCTCAACCCATCTGGAATCATTTCCAACTTTGTACAGTACTCAATCCGTAAACTTGAGAGTTTAGGCATGGCCCCATTATCCACTTTCCACTGTTTCAAGTTGCCCAAAAAATTAAGCACGAGATGTTGTAGTTGGGGAAATCCAATTGAGTGGCAGGTCATTTCTTCGCCCAGAAATGAATTTGGCCTAAGTTCCAGTATTCTTAGATTAGGAAGCTTCTCAAGTGTTCCCATTGGGTCTTCCTCAATATTAGTAGTATGCAACTTTAATTGAGCAAGTCCTGCAGGGTCAGGAAATATATTGGATTGGTAATCCGGTAAATTCTTGCATAAACTACGGTCAATTTCTAATTCATAAATATTCCTACTAAACAACACCCGTGAAAGAACATCCAAACCCCTGTTGTTGTCATTCGAATTATTGGAGTTGATCTAGCCAAAATTACAACTCTCGATTTTAAGTGAGCTAATGCACATGCATGCCAAGTTTTATATATGATTGATGATGTGTTCCAAGTCCTCAAATTTTTTATGCACTGTTGCTTTGAAAGCTCTGAGATTCGATAATTTGCATACATCTTCAGGATAGCAAAATCTGTTATGGAATGATTCAAGTATCTCTAGCTGCTTGCTCAATCGCAACTTGGGGTGAGGGTCCTCTGAGTCCGAAATTAATGATATCTCAAATGTCCCAATTCCATAGCCCTTAACCTAATTTCACTATGGAACATGCCCGCCTTCAAGCATTTCAACGAGAGCTAAATTTCAAACTCGCAAGATTGCAAAGGAGAAAACATTTATTTAGAAAACAAAATGTAAACCGGAATGATTTCACACAACAATTTGAAAAGTTTCAGCAATTTTGCGTTGACAAAAGAGAAATCTCACATCAAATTCGAAAGACAAAATCCCAACTACACCGATTAAAATGTCATTCGCCTCAAATTAGGAATTTCGGTACTATTTATTCTTTAAACATTTGCATTTCCATTGTTTTTTTAAATATTATTCCCAATAATGTAATATTTTTGATTGATTATTGTTGTTTTTGTCTTTCGTCTTTAAATAGAAGTGAAATGTTAGGTAATAGGTCATCGTTTTAGACTCATTTTCCCATGATTCAATAACAACTTATTACGCAACAGTAAGTATAAAAATTTATTTTATGGTTAGACCAATAGATATCCATCACTGTTTTTATGTCATCTTTTTTCCTATGGCACAAATATTGGTATTTGACTTTTGATGGAATCAAGTTCCCTCCAAATACAAAAATGATGGAATTTGATATGAGAAATTTTTTGCGATAGAAAAATTACATCTTTAGATTGTTTGCGACTTTAGTTTGGATTCTTGGAGTTCGATAACTATGTTTAGTATTTGATATTGTCATGATGACAGTTTCCATACCTTTAGGCCAAAAGAGTTAATGTTTTTTTATCATAAAAAGATTGTAATTATCTGATTTTTGTTACTTTGGTCTGAATTATAATGACGTGGTCGACACTGTTGTTAAGTAATTAATTTCATGTACTTTTAATTTCAACACATTTTTCTAGATTGTACATTTTATTTGTCAAACCAATACAATATTAACATAAAAATCAGAAATTCTAGTGGTAACATAAATCTTAATCTACAAGACAGACATGCATGATTTGTATTTGCTTGTGATACTTCTTATCTCAGAAAATTACAAAGGAAGGTAGAATTTCTTGATATATATTTATTTTTTATAATGATACTTATAAACTATGTAAAAAATACACTAATTTTGAATTTCGTACGTACTTAATTTTCAGAAAAATGGTGATAAGTTGTTCAATCAACGAATCAATTCATACAAAGATCGTGCATTTTCATTTGCACGCACTCCACAAAATTCAACAGAATTAATTAAATCACCAATTTTGATTTTCGCACTAAAGGTTGATTGGTGTGAAGAGTGTTCACACCTTCATGCAAGATTATCAAATCGAATGCATAATATTTGTAAGAATTTTATTTTAACAACATTCAATTACATTCATTTTTATTTTAGAGAGTAAGTTTAGTTCAAGTAATAGTAAGTTTTATACATACATAGTAATTCTTACTGATAATATGGTAATTTGGTTAATGATCAAACTTTACTGATTTATGGGACACATGTACTATTTTACTTTAAAAACTTATCTCAAACTAGTATTAGGAAATTTATTTGAAATAATGATAAGATGTTTTATTAATGATTAAAATTTAGTACATTAGTTAGTAAGCACTCATAATATACCTGTATAATACATGATTATATGTATAACTTAAAATTTTTTGTATTTATATATTTTAAAATACTATGAAAAATAGTTCGACTCTTCACATAACCTTGTAAAATATGTAATAAAATTTTGTTGTATTATAAGTTTTTAATCATTTTCAATTTTTAAAAAGTTTGAAAGTTTGGATAACAATAACAACAAATCTTCCTAATTATATATATTTTCAATTTTAATCATGTTATATTCAAGAGACAAGAGAGTTATATGCATGCTATTTTATAAGATAAGCAATATACGGGGAATGAAAGAAGTGGAATTAAGAAAGGAAACACTAGCCATATTTTTATGAAATTTACTTGCCTTATATGTTCTTGAACATATTGAGCTGAATAACGTGAAGATCGTGATTAGTTCGTTAATATTTTCAAATTAGAAATCATGTTCGGGCTCGAATTGATACATAAACAAACAAGTTTAAACGAGATGATTCAAGCCGAGTTTAACTCGAGTACCAAGCTATTTGATTCTATTTACAGCCCTAATTGAAATACCACAACGGAAACATGATCCTTTTGCATTGTTACCATTTACTTAAACAACTTGATCTATTTTTAATCAAATTCATACAATCCAGTAGTTTAAAAAGAAAAAACTAACATGTCTTTGGTTCCAAGACTATTGATATGTCTCAAGTCTTTGGGTCAGGAGACTTGTTTGATTAATAGTCCGTTAAGGTTTTCGTATAGTTGTTGAATGATAACCATAATGCTTATTTCTGATTATGGAAGATCTACTATGATTGAACCAAGGATTATATGAGAAATGAATGATAGATGCATCGTTGTTGATATTAAATTAGTTTTGTTTAATGCTACACAAGTTGTGAAGATTTAATGCTACACAAGTTGTGAAGATTTGGCCAAGATGGAAAAGTTAGGAAAGAAAATGTTGAAAAATTGTGGGGGTCTTCCATTGGTTGTGGTAGTTCTTGGTGGAAATCTTAGAACTAAAAAAAGTCTCAAGGAATGGAATGCAGTGCATGAGAATATCAAATTCTATCTGGATAGGGGAGAAAAAATTGGAAAAGAAGGAGAGGTATCAAAGGTTTTAATTTATAGTTACTATGACCTCCATTCGCAACTAAAACCATGCTTCCTTTACTTGGGGTAAATGCAGGGAAGATTCCGACATTGGAGTAGAGAGTTTATATCAGATGTGGATAGGTGAAGGTATTGTTAGGAAATTGGTTTAATTTCTTTTAGATAGATTTCTTGTTTTGTGTGGAAGTAATTAGTTTTCTAATTGGTTTTAGTTACTTGAAATAGTAGCCAATGAATATTCTATTTAGTTTAGGATTAGAAGTTATTTTCTACAAGTGTAGGAATTAGAATTGATTTCCTATTATTATTTGGGTTTTGGCCAAATAATATTCCCTATAAATAGATGGATTGGCATGCTACACAAAGACATACAAGGAGACATAAGGGCATCATGTAGCCTTATACACGGGGTGTGAGAGAGGGCTCTTGGGAGATGAAAAATGGTATACAAGAGTTGGGTTTGTATTCAAGTTGTATTCTTGTATAGAGTTTTTCTCTCATAATAAAGAACGGGTTTCTCTCCATGGATGTAGGCTCAATGGTGGAGCCGAACTACGTTAAATATTGTGTGTCGTCTAACTTTCATACTTGTATCTTGTTTACCATTAAATTGTTGTACACTTGATATCTCAATAGTTGTTTGTTCCGCACTTAGATCCTAACAAGTAGTATCAGAGTTTGGTAGCGAGACTGGACAATAGAGCAAAGTTCATGGTTGGATCCTAATTAACTATTGAGATCAAGTGGATTATTAGTTGTTACTAATTGAACAATTTAATGAGTGGTATCATTGTTTCAATGGTTTGGCAAAAAACATTGATGGTGAAGGATGGGAAGTCGAAAAGCATGGAGATGCTTGACGGTGAATTTAGGCAGGTGATTCAAAGGTCAAGGAAAATGTGGAATCCAATATTGATTTTGGACATGAATTGGTGGAGACTTTCTGACACCTCCAACGGTTGATATTTCATCTCAATGGCTTTTAGATATTGGTTATGTTTTTTGGGTGGTGTGGCACATGTACCAAAAAAATAAAGTGATCTAATTTCCATGTGCTAGAAGTCTTTGACAGTTACAAGTTTTTCGTTTTAGGTGGAGTTTTGAAAATCACACGTGACGAAACAGTCTTGAGAATGGGAAGAAATATGGTGATTGTACCACTTGGTCGCCTCAATGGTTAGGGTTAGAGCTCACAGAAGGGGATCCCGGATTGCAAGTTGTGGTGAGAAAAAATCCTACAAAGGGAGATGATGAATTGAGACACTTTCTCACGAGTCAACTAGAGGTTGGATTCGAGTAACTACACATGTTCATTTGTCGATTGAATTAATTTGGTGTCAGAACTGTATTAATTCGGGAATGTAGTTCGGTACCATATTATTTAGTAGTTGAAGGCAAATAGTTGTTAAAAGAAATTTTCGTCAAGGTGGAGATTTGTTAGGAAATTGGCTTGATTTCTTTTAGATAGATTTTTTGTTTTGTGTGGAAGTAATTAGTTTTCTAATTGATTTTAGTTACTTGAAGTAGTAGCCAATGAATATTCTATTTAGTTTAGAATTAGAACTTATTTCCTACAAGTGTGGGAATTAGAATTAGTTTCCTATTGTTATTTGGGTTTTGGCCAAATAATATTACCTATAAATAGGTGGGTTGGTATACTACACAAAAACACACAAGGAGACACAAGGGATCGTGTAATCTTATACATGGGATGTGAGAAAGGGTTTTTGAGAGATGAGAGATGGTATATAAAGGTTGAATTTGAATTCAAGTTATATTCTTGTATAGGGTTTTTCTCTCATAATAAAAAACGTGTTTCTCTCCGTGGATATAGGCTCAATGGTGGAGCCGAACCACGTTAAATATTGTATGTCGTCTAACTTTCATGCTTGTATCTTATTTACCATTAAATTGATGTACACTTGATATCTCAATAGTTGTTTGTTCCGTACTTGGATCCTAACATCCATCCCCGGGTACCATGGTGCCAATTTGCTCTCTTGATTCTGGTCTTCAAGAAACAGATTATTTGAAACTGTGACTCTGGTCTCCAAATTATCTGAGCAAGATATCTCCAAATTATTTTAAAAACAGTATTGACTTTTATGACATAAACCTTGATTTCATGACACATTAGTAAAGAAACAAATTATGAAAATATCGGGCAACTAGTTAATTTAAATAGTTGTATTGAATTAAGCTATTTGTACTTGAAGTAAATAGTCTTGATTGAATTAACACGAGCTCTTATTGTTGGTTTTGATATCAATGAGATTTGAGGGCAACATGATCCTTCTTTGCTATCAAATTCTAAACAGATTTTAAGTTTAATCCAAGATACTTGATTGAAGATAACAATTTAAATCAACTACTACATGGGAAGCACGAATAGTTTAAACAGTCAATAGGCATTTTTTAGCTATGCAACATTGTTGATGAGAACATTATATAATGGTAACACATACTAATCCATTAAATTTAATTTATGACAGATTACATCAACCCATTTCCAAACACGAGGAAATAAATTCTTTTGATTTTACCTCAGAAGCCAAAAGGTGGTGCACTCATATATAAAATTAGTTCCCCTTCACCAAATTTCCTAATCAGTCATGGAACAAGAATTGCATTAGATGATGTCTTATATAAAGAAAAATAAATATTTGGAAGCTAAAACTAAAAAATAAAAATAAAAATCTCACACAACAAGTAGTATGATCCAGCTCTTTCGAAAATGAAAAAGAGATATTAAAAACACAAAAGAAAATATCGATTCATGTTGGTGAAGCTTATCAAAATTGAGATTGGAACTAGGTGTTAAGAAAAAGAGAATTCCAAGAACCCCTAAATTGAAAATCAAAAGAGAAAAATCGGAGGAAAAAATAAAACAAGAAAAAGAGTACCTGCGGATATTAACTAAAGGCACATGGCTTATTTTATCATAATCTTTTCCTTGTTGACCATTCTCTATCCTAACTCTATTGTTGAATTTTTCCGGCATTTCCAAAAGAGATATCTCTTTTAGATTGGTTAAACATCTCAACCCATCTGGAATCATTTCCAACTTTGTACAGTACTCAATCCGTAAACTTGAGAGTTTAGGCATGGCCCCATCATCCACTTTCCACTGCTTCAAGTTGCCCAAAAAATTAAGCACGAGATGTTGTAGTTGGGGAAATCCAATTGAGTGGCAGGTCATTTCTTGGCCTAGAAATGAATTTGGCCCAAGTTCCGGTATTCTTAGGTTAGGAAGCTTCTCGAGTGTTCCCATTGGGTCTTCCTCAATATTATTAGTATGCAGCTTTAATTGAGTAAGTCCTGCAGGGTCAGGAAATATATGGGATTGATAATCCGGTAACTTCTTGCATAAACTACGGTCAATTTCTAATTCATGAATATTCCTACTAAACAACACCCGTGAAAGAACATCCAAACCCCTGTTGTTGTCATTCGAATTATTGAAGTTGATTTAGCCAAAATTACAGCTCTCAATTTTAAGTGAGCTAATGCACATGCATGCCAAGTTTTATATATGATTGATGATGTGTTCCAAGTCCTCAAAATTTTTATGCACTGTTGCTTTGAAAGCTCTGAGATTCGATAATTTGCATACATCTTCAGGATAGCAAAATCTGTTATGGAATGATTCAAGTATCTCTAGCTGCTTGCTCAATCACAACTTAGGGTGAGGGTCCTGCGAGTCCGAAAATTAAAGATATCTCAAATGACCCAATTTCCATAGCACGTTTGGAATTCTACAACAATGACTACCGGGTAAATCGAGAGTTTTCAAGTACCTTAAATTGCCCAAGGTATATGGCAAGTTTAGATGTGATTTGAGAAAACCACTTCCGGAGGTCATATCGAAGGCTAAAATTGCCAAAACTCTAAGCATCTTCAAATTCTTGACTTGGGACATTGTTCTCACCCCTGAAAAATCTCCCAATTGTCTTGCAATAGATCACACAAGAATGAGCGAAGATGTTTAGTTTGTTCTTTTGGTGGAAAGTTGGGTTCAGAGATATCCTTTACATCCAAACGAAAAACCAAACCATAATGTGCATCAATTGCAGGAGAAAAATCTCGTGAAGTTCTTTTATCGACCATCTTATACAAATTCTCCTCTTTTGCTTTGACCAAGCATAGATCTCTCACAAGATCATGAAGCCGACATGACTTCAACCTTGTTACTGCATGCTTTCTCTCGTCATGTGCTTCAATCTCAACCATACATCTTTTTGCTAATTCTTCCAAGTAACGCTCAGCAACATCCATCAGTGGTTCTTGCCCCATTCTATCATTCTCAAATATCATACCTGTTAGGTTCATGAGTAAAGGGTTGTGTTCCATATTGGTCCGAGAGAAGAAAAAAGAGCGGTTAATATGTAAGTAAGGGCCCAAAATCTAATAACTTAAATTTTTGGGTTAGAGTTGGATTCCTAACTTACATATTGGGCTCTTAGGTGGACTCTCTCAACGTGTTTCTCCCTAATAAATTGATATTAGAGTTTCAGGTTGTGAGACTGGACTACTCATGGGCAAGTGGATTCTTCTCGAAGTTGGATCGGTGAAAAATTCTCTTCTTGATAGTGGACCGAAGTGCCAAGGAGTTTGGTTGGTGTTGGATCAGGTGTGCCATGGGTTGGCAAGGATCCAAAATGTAGTTTGGATGTTAAAGAAGAGTGGGTCCATGTTTGGAATAAGAGGTGACCTTAAGTGATAAGGTGGGCTTGTGTTGAGTATTAAAGTGAGCTCGAAAAAGGGCTTGTAAACTTCGGTTTAATGTGGGGGTTACTCATGAAGGGGGAGATTTATTAGGTTTATGAGTAAAGGGTTGTGCCCCACATTGGTCCGAAAGAAAAAGAAAGAGCAGTTAATATGTAAGTAAGGGCGCAATACCTAATAGCTTAAGTTTTGGGTCAGAGTTGAATTCTTGACTTACATATTGGACTCTTAAGTGGACTCTCTCGAGATGTTTTCCCTTAACAATGGATTGTGTCTTTGTTTTTTCCTGCCAGGGTTCAAAGCTTTCTTTCTTTGTTGTTGTTGTTTTTTTTTTTTTTTTTTTAAAAAGGACATAGCTACATATATGTTTCTCTGTCTCTCTAAATTTCATTCAAGACAACAGTTTTCATAAATAGTGAGAGAAACTTTTTTAGGTATCTTTTTAATTTTCCTGCTTTGATTTTGTTATCCTCCTTTCTCAACAAGCATGTGAGCAGATGCATTTTGTTTTTTTGATGCATGCTTTATGTCAAAGCATTGGTCTTCAGAGATAATAGTTTCTTGTTTCTAACCATTGATACCATGATACTAAATTCTTTTTAAAAAAAATATAGAAAACAAAAGAGACAAGAAAAAGAATAAGGGATTACTAAGAATTACAGAATCGAAAAATCATTCAAAACGTCCCTCACATTTTGTAAAATAATTTTTTCATCCCTCATGTAGACACCAAATTTTTGCCAAATTTTTGTCAAATTTTATGTTTTATTGAATATTTTCTATTTGATGAATCATTTGTTTTCTTGTATTTTAAGTATATTTTGTCTCATTTTTGTAGGTTTATCTTAAAAAAAAAAAAGAAAAGAAAAGAAAAAAAAGAAAGAACAAACCAAAACCCATTTGACAAAAATCCCTTGGTTCCCTCCTGAATCTCAGGGACTGACAAAAAAAAAGAACGGCACTTTTGGGGCTCAAGAAAAACTACTCCCTCAATTCAGCACACTCTCGGTTCTCTCCCTGACACAGGGACAAGAAACAAAAACAGACAAGAAAAAAAAAACTCCCTCGGCTCTTTCTCTGGTCTCTCAACCGAAAAAAAAGAAAAAAAAAGAATAACGCCTCTCCTTCTCTCGGCTCTCATCTCTCCCAATATTTTTCCAACACATTTTGCACACAACAAGGCAGCAACCAGTTGGATAATTGGAGCTTTGCATCAGAAACTTCAACCAAGCGATTGCCACCTACATTGAGGTAATTTTTAGTTTTGTTTAGCACATTAAATCCATGCTTCATTGTTTAATTTTCTTTTGCTTTTGCTGGTTTCCTTGGTTGTTGGGTTGCTAATTTTTGGGACAATTCATGCACAGAACTAAGAAAAAAGAAACGGGCCCATGAATGCATGTCAAGTGTTTGTGAAAATGCCAAAATGGAAAAAATGAATTTTAGGGGCTGTTTTGCTTTATTCTAGTCTCTTTATGTTGTTTTCTTGTCAAATTAAAATCATAGTTGTATTATAGAGGTTATAAGGAGCATTGTAATATATTTTTTATGATTTTTGGTGAAAGATTTGGGTGTTTTAAAAAATAAAAACTGGACTGTATTTTGACTTTTTGGCCACTTTCAGATCATCTTTTGTAAAAACTAACTCCGGAAATGGAACCTACGCGAAAAATCGAGTGAGGGGGTGTATTTTGAGGATTTTTGGTAACCGGAGAGGTCACCGGCGGTAGCGGTCGGCGGCGGCGGCGCCACCGGCGACCACCATGGCCGCCAGCTGAAGCTTCAGCTCGCCTGGGAAGAAGAAGAGACGGAACGAACGGGGAAGAAAGAAAAGAAAGAAGAAGAAGAAAAAAAAAAAAGAAAGAAAAGAAAAGAAAGAAAACGGTTTGGGCTAATGTTTTTTCTTCGGTTGGGCCAGGAGTTAGTTTTGGTTGGGTTTTGGAAATGGGCTTTGGTTTATTTTTTCTTTTGGGTTTCGGATGGGCTAGGAGGCTGGAGCCCATGCATTTCTGGGTCGGGTTTGAGTGATAAAATGACGGGCTGGCCTGCTCGTTTCTATGGATTTTCGGTTGGGCTTAGTTAGTTTTCGGCCCAAAGAAATAAATTATGGCCCAATGGCCTTTTTCTCCCCAATCAGAAATCAAATTTTGCACTTTAGCCCCTGATCTCTGGAGTAGTTCACTTCGGCCCAGAATATTTTAATTTCCTTTCACTTAGGTACTTAATGTAATTGCACTTTGGTCCTTGAATTTTATCTTTCATTTAATTTTGACCCTTAAACTTTGGAAAAATATAACTTCTGTCCCTAAAAGTTTTCAATCTTTGCAATTCAGTCCCTAATGAATTTTGACTCTCTTTATTATGATTGTTTCTTTTCTTTAATAACTAATTATGTTATTTTTGAACATATTCAACTTGCAATTTTTAGATGTTCTTAAATTTCTTTGCGTTTGACATGTTAATGTGAATTTAGTATTTTAACATTATTATTATTTTCAATTAAAGTGGTGCCATGATTCTTTTGTTCATTGTGAGTATAAATATGACAATTTGACTCCATTTAGTCACCACTTCAAACGGGAGGTACCCCTATTTTATTATTTCAATGTCAATTACGTGCTCTTATGTGCTCCTATTTGTTCCTATGTGTTTATATATTTTTATATGCTTTATTTACTTGATTTAAATATTCATTCTAATTTTCTTATATATGTTTTAGTTAATTTTTATAATGATTCAAGAGGCATTTAAATACCTCAAAAATGTAATAGATAGGATAATTAGATTTGTTTTATTATATTTTTCCCTTCTAGATTGTAGTTAGGCGCCCCCGATGTAATAGATAGATTGCGTGTTTATGTGGCTTATGTGTTATGTGTTTTGTCCGCTTTTCTTAGGATTTTGGCATCTAGATATTATGTTTACGTGTTATGTGCTACGTGCTCTTATGTGTTTATTTGTTTTAATTTATGTTTTATTTGTTTCGCTATGAATTGTTAATGCATGACGTCACCACACTAGTCCAACGCTAGTTGTGGTTTCTCCCTCCGCTTACTTGCTAGTCCAACGCTAGCAAGGATTTTTAGAAATGGGCTAGTCCAACGCTAGACCCTTTAGGTCATCTTGCGCTAGATTCATCATTGTATGCTATTCACCACATTTTCATGCATATTTTCATTTTTAGGATCTTTTCTCATTTGCATGATATTCCCTATTTTATTATCCCCTACCCGCTATAGGTGCTAATCATGTCATTTAGAATTGCATCCCATTTAAGCTAGTTCATTTGCTTGTTCATGTTAGGATAATTATTTTTCAAACATGGGAAATGGGTGATTATAACTTTCTAGTTTAAATACCCTATTAATCCATGTATAAGAAAATTATGTCACGAATTTTTTTGCCTTCCGTACCCTTTATGTTGCATTCCCTTTTTCTTTGATCACTTATATATATGTATATAATTTAATTTCTTTTCTTTTATTTTCTTTTCTTTTTCATCATTTGCATCCTTGTGACACCTTCGAGGATTTATTTTGACCTTCGCAATTAATGCGATTGGTTCAATTAAACCCTTGAATGAACATGTTGTCCCTTGCGATATTTTTTAGATTTGCATTCATATAGAAAACATCCAAATGTGATAAATTAAGGGTTAGATTAGGAAAATTTTGACTAAACCTCGCAACTAGCTTAGACTAGGTTGAAAGGGTGCCTTAGATTTGAGTTAATCGAATCTTTGCCTTCCCTTTCTTCAACCGTGACTCCCGAATCCATTTTCTCTTGTTTTCAAAGACCTGGAGTTGTCAAAAAGGGTTTTATTTTGTTTTACTTTATTTTTTTGGGTGACTTGGTACACCAAAACTCCATACCAAGTGGCGACTCTTGTTTTTTCTTAAAAACCCTTTTAGACTAAATTTTGGACCCAAATTGTCGCATTCTTTTCAAGTCCCATTCTAGGTCCCTTTTAACTTGTTTAAAAATAAAATCATATCTTTTATAAACCTCACACTTTATTTTTCTTTTCCATCGCGAAAAATGGGGCGCGACACCTCATTTTTAAAAGTTTAATTTTATGTCCCTTATAAATTGACATTGATCAAATTTGGTCTTTACCTAGATTTTCGACTAATTTTTTTTATCAGAATCCATCACGTGCCTTTTACGTAATCATTTTTTAAGGACAAAATTGTCAAATTAAATTTTATATAATCCAATTCATAGTCCTTCACATTTTACAAAATAAATTTTTTCGTCCCTAATATTTTACAAAATAAATTGTTTCGTTTCTCATATTTTACAAAATGAATTTTTTTGGTTCTCATATTTTTCAAAATGGAATTTTTTTATTCTTCATTAATCATGTGTACGAATAGCTTTTTTTCTTTTAAACCCATGTATTTATCTATTTGATTTCACCGGAATAGTACGAATAGTATATAATATATTTCTATTTGATTTCATCTAAACAAACTAATTGTAGTTATACACATGCTATTCAATAGATATATACATGGGTTTAAAACTAACAATTTTATTTTAAACCCATGTAAATATCTATATGATTTTACCATGTGAACCTATTCAACATTTGTGACTTTCTCTATTGGTAATAATTTATTTATTGAGTTGTATAATAAGACCATCTAATTAATGGGTCCTAATTCAAATTCTATAGTTCTGCTAACAAATTGCAATTTAAATCTAAAATTTCTACTCACTACTTTTAAGACCAACAGTTGAATTATTTGCCTTATGATTGTCTTCAATTTAATTTGAAGGTGCCAATCACTTACTTCTTTTTGTCATACTTTTCCTTTGTTTATTTTTTTCTATCCAAATTTAATTTGATATAAATATTCAATAATATTTAAGATAAAATGTCTTATTTGTTTTCAATTTTCCAGTAAAAGAAAATGAATATGAGCAAAAAACTAACAATTTTTTTAAATCCATGTACATATTTATTTGATTTCACCTAAGTAGTATGAATAGTATGTAATATATCTCTATTTGATTTTGGTTGAAATCAAATAGATATATACACGGGTTTAAAAAAAAAATTTATTCGCACACATGATCAATGAGGGATGAAAAAATTTATTTTGAAAAATGTGAAGTATAAAAAAAATTCATTTTGTGAAATGTGAGGGATGAAAAAATTTATCTTGTGAAATGTGAGAGATTATGAATCGGATTATGTAAAATTTGATTTAACAATTTTGCCCTTAAAAAATGATTATGGGCAAGGTATATGGTGGATTCCGACCAAAGACGAGTCGGAAACCTAGGTAGGGACTAAATTTGATCGATATGAATTTGTAAGGGATGTAAAATTACACTTTTAAAAGTGAAGGATGAAAAAAGTTATTTTACAAAATATGAAGAACGTTTTGAATGATTTTCCCTTACAGAATTATATGAGCGAACAGATATGAATAATTATAAAAGCAAAAGCAACAGAATTAACAGCGAAACAGATTGTGTACATATAGCAGAGCACGATACAACTTTATGTAGAGTAAAGTTTTATGCAAGGTACAATATAAAGATAAACAGATAATTAAACCTCCTGATGTAGGTAACATGATCTGTAAAGAAAGTTTTATGCAAGGTATAATGTACCAGAAAGTTTCTTTGCTGCGTGCCACTCGAAGATGAAGGCGCAGAAATAATACGACATATAAACTACCATCCAGAAAAATGAAGGGTTATCATTTGCAAAAACAAAGTACCTTAAATGAACGAGCAAATATTTGTTGGCAAAAAGGTTAATATGTTAACTATGAAAACAATTATTCAAAGCAATTAATAGCATTAAAAAAAGAAATTAATATGTTAGCTTATTGAAACACATGATTCACAAAATGCTTATCTAAGTTTTTAAATGATGAAAGAATAAAAAGTTTAAAATTTCCATAAAAAAATTTAAATACCCATAAAATTTTTTGCATAAGTTAGTACAACAGCATCACTATGATTACTGAATACATTAAGAAAAACATATAACAAATAAAAAAGGAAATATCTTTACTACCTGCAAATACAACAATAAAAAAATAAATGGATAAAAATAGAAAATTGACTAAAACTTTAAAGTTGGTCTACATGCATGTATGCTTCCAAAGATTCTTTCAATCCTTTTTTTTTTTTAATTTTTAAGTTCACTACATTGCTAACTGAAATCTTCTTTCAATCCTTTTTTTTTTTAAATTTTTAACTTCACTACATTACGCATCATGTAAAACTTATTGTGATTTACAAGAAGGTGAATACCACACATATTGTTTATTCTATAGGGTTTTACCATATATTCCTTAAATATAAATATGTATATATGCGCATGCTGCTGTTTCAGAAGATTATATTTATGTCTATACAAATAAATGTGTGTTAAAGCTACATAATCCTCAAAGGAGGCAAAACACGAAAATAAATACATGAGTACAAGGAAAGCATTGAAGACTTAACATGAAACAGATAAATGAGCATTAAAATCTACAGTGTGAACGTTGACTAACAAGGGAGAAAAAAATCCAGAGGAGTAAAAAAATAGAGTGAGAGCAATAAAGATGGAGGAAGGTTTTTTATGAGGTAAAAAAAATATTAATGAAATTCGTTTGGGGTAAATGCATTAGGAATCTAATTGGAGACATGACCAAAAAAAAATTAATAGGATGTAAGGAAAATTAGTGAACCAAAACTCATCTGGAAAATTGGTCCAAAGCACATTTACAATGAGTACATAGTCATTACTGTATAATAGAAACCAAGGCCCAAATGAACGGTACATAAACAAAGCAAGAGTTAAATTGTTCAAAAACCATTAAATGTAGCATCAATTTTTGAATCTATCTGTGTAGAAGATAAGTAGAGAGGCTATTCACAAGGAAAAAAAGCTAAAAAAATAACCACAAGATGCTCAATTAATTGCTAAAAACCTGGCAGAACACGCAGGAGAATATGGGGCAAAACTAAAACAAACAGTAGTTCAAATCACTATTGCAAAAGAAGCAACTTAGATTCTTTTTTTTTTTTTTTTGGAAAATGATCAATTTCGTCTCTAAACTTTTTTCAAGAGTCTATTTAATTCCTGACTTTTATTCCTGACTAATGTAATGTATGAACTTAAATTTCGAGTCCAATTAAGACCTTTTACGGTAGCGCTACCATCTAAAAGCAATTTGGCTCCTAATTTAACAATTAAACAAGGGTATTTTGGAAATTTTGAATTATCTCCTCTCTCCACTACCAACCTCTACCAACCTCTATCACCAGCCACCCACCTCCTCCTTGTCCTCCTGCCCTTCTCCTTCCACCTCTGTCTTCCCACCCTCTTTCCCCCACCTTTAAATTTACGTTGTAACTGAGAAACTTGAATAGGGAAATCTGCAAATGCTTTCTGGCTCAAGTAAAAATAGCATAAATATGCAAATTTTATCACATTTCCTACCATTATGGCTTGGCTGATGGAGAAAAGATCCCAGCCATTTGCGTAATTGTTGCTAGAGCATTTGTTAGCTACAATTGGTGCACTGTCATAGTCATCACTCTGGCCTTTTGCTGATGTCTTCGGCTTTCACACTAATAGTTTCACAACTTCCGAAAATCATCGTTGTTCTTCTACACATTTGAGCCCACACAATAATATAGCTTTGTCTTGCTCACTAACAAATTCTTACAAAATTCATATTATTTGATAAGTGCCTATTTTACCTAATAGTTTGTACATATTTTAGTTCATTTATAGTTAATTTTGAGCTCCTAAAATAATGTAAGTGGCCATTTTGACATATGTGATGTCCTTGAGTAACTTTTAGAAGACTTGTCAATTCGGCCCTTTTAGTTTTTAATGTTTACCATATTTTGGTAGGGATGAAGGAGCAAGGAAAATACAGAGCTGTTTACAAAAAATTATTATCGAATTGGATGAGAGTATACGGGACCGGACAGTAAATTTTGGATCAAATATCAAGCTGGATACCCGCTAGAAGCTTTTGCAAGAGAAAAGGTATTGAACAGTATACGACGTCGGATTAAAGGAGCAAAGCTGGATAATCGCACCAGATACTCGTTAGAGAATTTTTTGAAGAAGAGTCTGTAATAGTATACAACGCCGAATAGTGAAATTCGCTTCAGATACTAAGTCAGATACTTGAGCAGAAAAAATCTGCAACTTGCAGAACTTTTCATCCTTCTTTCTTGCAGCATCAATGACAATTTGGCAGCTACTTTTTGGACCCAAGACATCAACTTTTGTCAACTTTATATCATTCCATCTCAACTTTTTGACTCTTCAAGACAAAGAGGATTCTTATGGAAGATTGGAAGGGACATGAAGAATATAAATAGAGAAGCCTTTAGTTTTAGAAGGAGCTTTTGAGTTTTTAGTCTTAGTTAGTTTTAAAGGAAGAAAGAGCCTTGGAGCATAGAAGAACGACAAAAGGATTGTGCCTTGCCCTTTGAGGCAAGACACAAATCCTCAACAATTGTAGCTCTCCTCTTATTCATTTCTTATTTTAGTGTAGGATATTGTAGTGTGTATTCATCCACTATTGTATTGACTCAACAAGGAGGCCGATGGAGATGAAGATGGAAAGGCTCAAGAAACTCTAGTGACAAAGGTTTTTCTTCTCTCCACCTCTTTATCTTGTATTGGATTCTAAATTTTGTTAATGCAAGTTTTGGATATTATGTTTGTAATGTTATTTTAAAGTTTATACCTTAAGTATTTGGGTAATGCCATTTTTGCTGTTTGAACATTTGGTGTGATAGGGATTTTAGTGATTGAATTAATATCTTATTATTTTTGAGTAACAGTTTTCGACAGTTATGCAGAGCTGTTCTAATGGCTACTTCTCTACCTTCTTCTGTTAGATTCTCTTCATCTTCTATATATATGTAAATATTGGTATCCGCTAAAAAAAATTTCTACAATAGATTAAATGCAAAGCGGTTTGTTATAAAAACCTATAAATTTTAGCAACCGCAAAGCATATAATCTACAGCTGAAACTTATGAAACTAGGCACAAAGGAGCTATACTCTACCATAGAATGCTACCCTACATGACGGAATGGAACTTAAGGTATGTGTTTTAGGTTTCTTTTTCTACTAACTTTTCTTTTCCTGCCAATTGAATAACTTGGAAATGAAGTACTAGACTGATCTTAATATCCTTTATTGATATATGAGTTCCTGAGAAAATCTTTTAGAAAATTCGGTAAAATCCTTGTCGCTTACCATCTTAATATCACGGTGCATGATGAACGATTGCTTCATTGCTTCTAGATTTAGTTCATCTTCATGAACTACATTTGCAGTTCATTCATAATTCCATTTTAAAACATCAACTCAAATGATTCATTAAACAATGATGCCACAGTTTCTGCACAATTTTACTTATATTTCTTATTCAAGTGGAGATATATTACAAATCATCAAACAATATTTATAAAACTATCTCCATACCATAATTATTCACTACCTTCAATTACAGGCACCCAACTCCTACACATTGCACGGGCTCTCTCCTCCTAGTAATAACTATAATTCAAACTCGTTATAGATTTTAGGCTCAAATCCCCTATTTTCCCTCCGATTATCTTAAATTTCACCCCCTCCTTTACTGAAAAAAAAAAAAGACTATACCAGTTATATAACTAATGGCCAATTTAACTGAGGGTTAAATGCAATAAATCCTCCAGACTTGTACCCCCGACACCTAAGGAAATAAATACTTTATCCCTTTGATTTAAGGTCAATTTAAAGGTTTAATAGAATGTGAAATCCGTGAACTTTCTTCAACCTAATAACTAATGTATCCCTTGACTAAAAAGCAATTGGCTGTTATACGTAATACCAAAATTAAGTTTTACAGTAAGATTTTATTCATAAAGACACAGCTACCATTAAAAATACTTTGTAAGTGTATATATTGCAATAATAAGTTGTCTCATTCTTCCTTGAAAATTTAATTCTTTTGTTAAACAAACTCATCATAAAACATTGGTTTTCTCTAATGAAAGTTAACTTCTATTATTAAATTTTTTTACAACCATATTTGTCTTAATATCTTTTTAAAATTATTAAGTATCAACCAATTTTTTATAGGTAATAACCTTAAGATCTTTGACCTCAAAAAAAATAAATGAGCTATCTAAAAGAATTAGTAGATTTGGTGTCAAAAAATATTTTTTGTCTTGAGCAATGTTTCAAAATATTTTCCTTTTGCAAGCACTTTGTTGAGATTTGTATTTCAAAAAATGATGATTATATTGATTTGTTTGTATCAAAAGGACACAGTTACGTTCTTATCATACTTTCAAAACACATAGTAGTTTTAGGTACTTAACTCATATTATAATATTAAATTACTTTGACACCTAATTTGCATTTCAACATCAATAAAAGAGTAGTAATGTCATTATATTCTTTAGGGATAATTTCAGAAACCTCCCCTGAGGTTTCTGACATTTACACTTACCTCCCCTGTGGTTTAAACAATTACACTGACCTCCCCTGATGTTACTAATTCTTTATAAATTTAGTCCAAATAATTAAAATATTATTTAAGAGAGTGAAATTAGAATTTTGTACCTGATTGATGCTTTGTGTTAGTCCAATGAATGATAAAGTATTATAAATTAATTAACAATTAATAAACGTTAAGGAGCGTAGTTTATAAACAAATACGTATTACATATTTAAAGTATCAACTCTTTACGGGTATTTTACTTTCAAATATTTACTTTATTACAAATATTTATTCTCAAATACAGATTTGTATTTACTCTCAAATATTTAATTTTTGTTAAACACAAAACCTACTAGTTTTTCTTCCGTAGAAATATTAATATAACACTTTTCAATTTTAGTTATAAATATTTATGTATTTAACATAAATTAAATGATTCAGGATAAAATATCCATAAAGAGCCAATACTTTACTCATGTAATGGAGAAAACCATAAAAAATTAATATTTTATGAGGCCATTTATTTTTTAAAAAATATTTAATTTATATTAAAGGGATAATTTCAGAAACCTCCCCTGAGGTTTCTGACATTTACACCTACCTCCCCTGTGGTTTGAACAATTACACTGACCTCCCCTGAGATTACTAATCCTTTACAAATTCAGTCCAAATGATTAAAATATTATTTTAGAGAGTGAAATTAGAATTTTGTACCTGATTTGTCCTTTGTGTCACATGTCCAATGAATGACAAAGTATTACAAATTAATTAACAATTAATAAACTTTAACGAGCATAATTTATTGGTAAATACGTATTGCCTATTTAAAGTACCAGCTCTTTACATGTATTTTACTGTCAAATATTTACTTTATCACAAATATTTATTCTCAAATACAGATTTGTATTTACTTTCAAATATTTAATTTTTGTTAAATACAAAACCTACCAGTTTTTCTTCCGCAGAAATATTAATATAACATTTTTTCAATTTTAGTCACAAATATTTATGTATTTAACATAAATTAAATGATTCAGAATAAAATACTCATAAAGAGCTAATACTTTACTCGTGTAATGGATGAAAGCCATAAAAAATTAACATTTTATAGGCCATTTCTTTTTTTTAAGATTTTAATTTATATTAAATAGATAACCTATCGATTTTCTTTTTGCAAGAATATTATTGTAACACCTTTTAATTTTTAATTACAAATATTGATATATTTATTATAAATTAAATATTTAAAAATAAAATACCTGTAAAGAGCTGGTACTTTAAATAAGTTATGCGTATTTGCCTATAAACTACACTCCTTACTTAAATCAATAAACTACACTCCTTAACTTAAATCAATAAACTATATTCCTTACTTTAAATAGTGTAATTTATAGGCAAATACGCATATCCTATTTAAAGTATCGGCTCTTTACAGATATTTTATTTTCAAATATTTAATTTATGATAAATATATTAACATTTGTAATTAAAAATTAAAAAGTGTTACAGTAATATTCTTGCAAAAAAAATTAGTAGGTTATCTATTTAATATAGGGATAATTTCAGAAACCTCCCCTGAGGTTTCTGACATTTACACTTACCTTCCCTGTGGTTTAAACAATTACACTGACCTACCCTGAGGTTACTAATTCTTTACAAATTCAGTCCAAATAATTAAAATATTATTTTAGAGAGTGAAATTAGAATTTTGTACCTGATTTATGCTTTGTGTTAGTCCAATGAATGATAAAGTATTATAAATTAATTAACAATTAATAAACTTTAAGGAGCGTAGTTTATAGACAAATACGTATTACATATTTAAAGTATCAACTCTTTACGGGTATTTTACTTTCAAATATTTACTTTATTACAAATATTTATTCTCAAATACAGATTTGTATTTACTCTCAAATATTTAATTTTTGTTAAACACAAAACCTACCAGTTTTTCTTCCGTAGAAATATTAATATAACACTTTTTCAATTTTAGTTATAAATATTTATGTATTTAACATAAATTAAATGATTCAGGATAAAATATCCATAAAGAGCCAATACTTTACTCATGTAATGGAGAAAACCATAAAAAATTAATATTTTATGAGGCCATTTATTTTTTAAAAAATATTTAATTTATATTAAATAGATAACCTACTAATTTTTTTTGCAAGAATATTACTGTAACACTTTTTAATTTTTAATTACAAATGTTAATATATTTATCATAAATTAAATATTTGAAAATAAAATATCTGTAAAGAGCCGATACTTTAAATAGGATATGCGTATTTGCCTATAAATTACACTATTTAAAGTAAGGAATATAGTTTATTGATTTAAGTTAAGGAGTGTAGTTTATTGATTTAAGTAAGGAGTGTAGTTTATAGGCAAATACGCATAACTTATTTAAATTACCAGCTCTTTACAGGTATTTTATTTTTAAATATTTAATTTATAATAAATATATCAATATTTGTAATTAAAAATTAAAAGGTGTTACAATAATATTCTTGCAAAAAGAAAATCGATAGGTTATCTATTTAATATAAATTAAAATTTAAAAAAAAAAGAAATGGCCTATAAAATGTTAATTTTTTATGGCTTTCATCCATTACACGAGTAAAGTATTAGCTCTTTATGAGTATTTTATTCTGAATCATTTAATTTACGTTAAATACATAAATATTTGTGACTAAAATTGAAAAAATGTTATATTAATATTTCTGCGGAAGAAAAACTGGTAGGTTTTGTATTTAACAAAAATTAAATATTTAAAAGTAAATACAAATCTGTATTTGAGAATAAATATTTGTGATAAAGTAAATATTTGACAGTAAAATACATGTAAAGAGCTTGTTGACAGGTGCCGAACCTGTGCAATAATAAATACCTGCTCAAATAAAATGCAAATTCTGTATATAGCGGTAAGCAGGGTCGAATCCACAGGGACTGGGGATAATTTAATTTCTTCTCAAGTTCCAGATATGGGGGGTTTTTGAAAATGAGAGTAACTAAATTACTTGGAATAAATTAAAATAAAATAAAATAACTACAACTCAAATAACTAATTATCACAATAAAAATAATAATGGACGAACTCTAGCCAAGAGACAACTTCGGAGATGGTTCACTTAATTCGATCACAGATGCAAGGGTTATTCCAGTTATTATCTGATAAATTAGTTATAGTTGTCATACACGCGATAAACAACCAACTCTTCCTCACTTTGTCGATAGCCAAGGTACGACCGTTGACTATTTCTCTAATCAGGAAACAACCCTAGGTACGACCATAGAAGTTCAATTCCCTAATTGCATGAATAATTAGAAGAGTCTAATTCTAACCAATCAACACGCTACGAGGGTCTCTTTAAGTTAGCCTGTCTATCTCCCTGACACAAATCCAATCATGCCAGTCGCCACCAGTTTAGAATAATTAAACAATTACGGATTTAACTACCCTAATTGGCTTCAGGTTATTGAATTAATCTAGAATCCGGGCCCTGGATAATCGAATAATAAAACAACCATATGAACATAAAACAGAAGATAGATAAATACCGGTGAATAATGGAAATAAATAAAAACTAATTCGATCTCACAAATTTAGTAGAACCAACTCCTCCGTTGTTCCTCGACTAGAACAAATGAATTAGTTCATTTGCATGGGTAATTCCGGCCATTGTCACCGAAGTTCAATAAGAAAAAAAACTAAAAAAGTAAGAACCCCCAAAAAACTCCCAATTCCCCAAAGATAAAGCCGCGGCCCAAGGAAAAGAATTGTCTCCTAATCTAAAACAAATTGCCTCACTTCCCTCCGTGGTCCCCACGAAATTGAAGGTAAAAGGAGTACAAGAGCTGCGGAGTACAAGAGTTGCGGCTCTGCCAAATTTCCTCTCCTTTGTGTTTCCTCTTGCTAGTAAGAGTCCTAGTCAGCAACCCTTCTAATCAGCCAAAAGAAATTCAATCCGTCTGTAGCTTCATGTAGGCCAGTTTTATGAGGCTTTTTTTGGACCCTTTTACGTGTGGAGCAATTCCCTCCAACAGGTCCCCCATTTTAGCACTTTTTAGTTTTCCTTCCTGTAGATAGGTCCAAATACCAAATATAAGTAAATATTACTAATTTAAAACATTATTTGGCAAGGATAAAGGGGAAAATTAATAATAAAATTACTAACAATTAACACCCTATCAATTTCCCCCACACCTAAATCATGCTTGCCCTCAAGCATGAGAGCATCAATTGAACACCAAAATTTTGACAATGGCTATC
Source organism: Coffea arabica (assembly GCF_036785885.1). Lineage (NCBI taxonomy): Eukaryota > Viridiplantae > Streptophyta > Magnoliopsida > Gentianales > Rubiaceae > Coffea > Coffea arabica. The sequence goes on from NC_092330.1 coordinate 30,942,471, forward strand.
GCTCTAACTACCGTATTGCCAAGATACCCAGAAAAACATATATCACGCATCGCAGTTAAGATCCAAGAAAAACCACTCCGGTTAGCTTCTCAACCACCAACTCCTCCAATTTAAAGCAAACTAATCTAAGAAAAAGGAATGGTTGCTCACATTTATCAGCAAATGGTCCAACTATTAACCAAAATCTCGACATTAAGATCACAAACCGGCAAACTGACTTATTCACATACTAACACAATCTTTATTTTATTTTATTTTATTTTTTTATTTTATTTTTTTTTGAGTAACAAAAGACTTAGTCTATAGCCCTTAGAGTCTTTTGACGCGAACTCCAACATTTGACAGATGGAGGAGCCCGGTTACTTAGCTCCAATCGCTACGGGACCACGCACTCATAACAACTACTACCTTTTGACGCGAAAATCGACACTTTAGATGAAGATTCCCGGTTACTCAGTAGTAATCACTAGCGGAGTACAGTCAACTCTTATTTATAACCGTATAGCACAATAACTAAAAATAACACAAAAATAACAGCAGCCAGCCTCAAATTTCCAAACATGGAGAACTAAAATTAATAAATGGACCAATTCACAAGAAAAATGCCAACAATCATTCCCTATGCCTAGAAAAGTTAACCAAAAATTGGAAAAGTTAAACAATTACTGATATTCACCAAAGCGATGTCCCTGAACTTAACCATATTAACTTCATACCCTTTTATTAATAAAACTTGGCAATAGCAGAATTAGAGGCAACAATCCAGCATCAAAACTTGGTAGTCATAGAAGAGCTGACCACTAAAAAGAAAGAAAAGGAAATAAACGAAAAATAGAACAAATAACAACGAAAATAAAGGAAAAGAAAAAAAAACTAAAAGCTGAACACCAGAAATACCAGCTGTACCTCTCCTCCCCACACCTAAATCCGACATTGTCCTCAATGGAGATCATAAAGTAAAGAAAGCGAATAGGACAACTACACTTCCCTGAATACGTGGTGGAAGGTCTCGAGCGGCTATGAAATAGGTGGGAACGGTGGAGTGAAAATGGTGCTACGGTAGTGCGCGGCAGTGAAAGATTGTAGAGGGAAGGAGAGCTCCGACGTGCGTCTTGATCCAGGCGAACTAGAGTGCAACAGAGAACATCAAACCAGCAAATTTCCAGACAATGCAGCAGTTTCAATCAATGGCTGAGGATGTCCAACAATGTGCTTGAACGAAGTCAATTCCAACGAATATGGCGATCAAACAGACTAGAAGCGGTAATAGAGTCTAAATAAATCAACAAATCTCAACAAATGAACCCAATTCTACCCAAAATCGCAACAAATGTCCCCTAAAATTCAGCAAGTCCAGTAATAGCATGTTAGAATTTAAGCAATAACAACTTAGTCACAAGCTCTAAGCTTTCAATCAAGCAGCCAACCAAGGAGAATGAACAAATGCAGTCAAAATACCCCAACCCGTACCACTGGTGCCTCGCACAGATAATGAAGCAACAAAAAGGACCACCCCAATCAAGAAAATGGAAACTTCAGGCACCTAAGGACTAGGCGAAAGTCTCAACAAAGAAGTTATGACAAACAATAAGCAATGGTGGTCCGAATATTAGTCAATGCAAAAATAATGCAACTCAAAATCTCTGCAAGTGCTCCAATGAGCTTAGCAATGGAAATCACAAAACCGAAAACTCCCCAAACAAGGTACTTAGAGTCAACCAATGGCAATACTAATTCAACAACCCAACCCAGAAAATTACTCAACTGAGGGTGCAATAGGGGTCTCCAGCAGCCAAAACCCCAAATAATGCCCAACAATTCGATCAATACCAGAAAATCACCCCAAACAATGTAACAGTTAAACTCCACGGGCAAGGAACGTCCAACCAATTTCACTCGAACAAACTAGGAGCAGTGTGAGTGACTAAACAAAGCAACAAATTTCAGCAATTGGACATAAATCCACCCAAAATTTCAACAACTGCCTCCAATTGGACAGTCAAGTACCCAACTCAAACGATCAAAACTTAGCAATTGGGCCAAGCAACAGGCAATGGCAACAACCAATGGTTAGAATTCGAGAACAGTTCAGGCACCAAAACTCAAGAATCAAATAGGCAGAAGCACCAACAAATAGGTTGATGTGGCTATGGATCGCAGAAGGATTTGTTCAACTGCAAAAAGATGATAAAGGAAGCTCAGAGGATGTCGCTGGGAGCTACTTGAATGATCTAATTGCCAGAAACCTTGTGACAGATTGCAAAAGGGTATCCTCCGATGGAGTGAAAGCAAGCTGCATTCATGATCTATTGCATGATTTTGCTCTGGCAAAAGTTAAAGAAGAGTGCTTTTTGCAGCTGCAAACATGTGTTCATTCTGATCATTTGTCTTCTCATGCCCAGACATTGTACGTACGAGCCATACTGTCTTTGCATCAAAGTCTTTTGGCCCGCATCTTCACTCTCTAGTTTCTTCTGACTTTTCATGTTCTTGCCCATTTGAGAGCTTCAAACTTCTCAGGGTGCTGGATATTTTGCGCATCAACGTTGAATTCACTCCTCTCATATGTCAGCTAGTTTATTTAAGATTCTTAACTGTTTGCACTTCCTCAACAAAGATGCCCTGGGAAATAAGCAACCTCCAAAACCTGGAAACTTTACTAGTGAGATCATGTCGTGGTATGCAATTGCCCAACACTATTTGGAAACTGGTGAGATTGAGGCATTTGAGGATAGATTGGCTTTACTATTTGCCATGGTATAATCAAGAATTCATGGAGAAGGCCTTCAAGTTTAATAGCTTACAAACTCTTTCAACGCCACGTCTGTTTTTCGATGACCATAAAGATATTGAGAAGACCTTGGGAGCCTTACCAATCCTTTGAAAGCTGAGTCGCATATTTCTGGATTCACAGGATTATTCTTCCAAATGCAACTTTTTGCCTGTTTTGGACTTCCTCACTCAACTTGAGTCGCTCAATGTGGTTTACCACGGTCAGTTGCTTCATTATCCTTTTGAATTCAACTTTCCACAAAATATTAAGAAGTTGAATCTATCAGAATTTCAGTTGCCATGGAGTGCCATTTCAAGCATTGGGAAACTGCCCAATCTTGAGGTTCTTAAATCATCAGATGCTTCCTTTAAAGGGAAAACATGGAAAATGAAAGAAGGGGAATTCCTTAAAACTCAAATTCTTGAACTTGGAGTCTTTGGACGTTGCACACTGGAATACCTGCCTTGAGACTCTAGTTGTGAAGAACTGCCACCAACTTGTTGAGATCCCTCCTTGTTTAGGGGGCGTACTCACACTGCAGAGGATTGAGTTGCAAAATTGCAGTACTTACTGCTTGGGATTGAGCCCAGAGAGTGAAAGAACAGGAGGAAATGGGAAATGACCCGATTGTCGTCATCAGTAGACTAGGTTATGTATATTATCATAATATCAGCCTAGAAAATTATCAAATTCATCATAGTAGTTCATGTGTTATAATGTAGATTGCAGAAATTGTCTCCTATTTCTCCTAATGAATTCTTCTTTCAATTGGGTGTTCCATTTTATTCTTTTGTCCACTTTCTTCACTTTATAAGCATGATCCATTCAATTATATCTCACAACAGATTGAATATTCCTATCTGGTGCTAAAAATGGAATAGGTGGATTTGTTATACCATTCAACCATTCGAATAAAAAAAAAAAAAAATCTGATGAACACTTGAAGCATACCAGTAACATCAATCTGGATGATCAGTTGTGTCTCATAATTGGCTGATTTCACTCATTTTCCAATTAAAGCATTTCATTCAAAAATTTAACTATGCAATTGAGAAGTGCAAATTTTTTTTTTTTTTTTTTTTTATAATAGAAGTGCAAATTTTTAGATTAGACGACTTATAAGTTGTCCTGTGGATGGACATCGAAATGAACGAACTGGCTCCCTTGTAGCGATCCCTAATTCTCTACTCAACTGCTGGACGCCCCCAAGCAATCCGCTTTGGTTGGTGGACTTGGTGCATCAAGTCCTTCGCGATACACCATTACTCTTTAAATTTGATAGATTGGAAATATCAGATGCTTCTTATTTCCTCATCTACTATAGTTTTGGATTAAATTTGATGCATTGATAGTATAGTGATTTTTTTATATTAATAGCGACAGATGTATGCCACATTATGTGTGATTTGAATTTTTAAATTTGAATTTATGCTATATAACATTGATCTAAACTTGCTACTATTTAAACTATATATATATATATATATATATATATATATAGATTGACAATGTATGAAAAACTTACTCGTATGTTTCTCAACTACGGGTCAAAGTTTAGATGAGCAAAAGTGCAAGATTATTATAAATGATGGATTTAAATAATTAGGGACTCACAACAGTCACAAGAGATTGAAATTGAGTTTTTTGGATCATGGGCCTCACATTTCAGACCATTTTATCGGAGGGGCTGTAAATAAGTAGAGATCCAATGTAAATAAGTTTAGGTAAGATATGAATGACTGAGATTATGATGTAAAAAAAAAATTAAAAAATAATTATTTTGCTCCCAACTAATTTGAAATAAAACTTGTGAGAGCAGTGATCCTGAATTTTTCAATCATACTATGAGGTTAGTAGCATTTACGTCTCAAAAGGCACCCCTAAAGTACCCCAACATCGATATAGTAAGATTCTCTTCGAATATTGTATAGTGTGACGAGTCATTGTATATTATACTATAGATTTTATTTTTCATTAGTTTTTTCCTTTCAAATTGTTTAATAAGTTGAAAAAAAAAAAAGTTGATTATGCAGAATAGCCCATAGATTCTTTAAAGTAATTGAAGCCCGTTCCAAATATTGAAAATGAAATGTATTGGCATTTTCATAATCAACTTAAAGGAAGAAAATGTAGAGTTAACGGAGTAAGCCTTAACATATTGGATACTGCTATTATTTCATGCATTATTTGCAACTGGAACCTAAATCTAAAGCATTTAATTTTGGCTATGGTACCATTAGACTAAAGCCTTATTATTTTACTTTGTTTGGACACTAGATTATTTGTCAAATTTTATTTGCTTGTATCATCGACACATTTTTTAATCATCTTTTTATCTCACATACAGCACATAAAAAAAAATTCTATAGTATTTTGTTCAAAAAATTATCCGAAATATTCTACTATCCAGAGTTTTCGGGCAAACTTCAAATTTGAAAATTTTCTACTAATAATTATTGATATCAAGCTGTTCTGAATATTTTCTCCTTTTAAGTAATTAAATGCTTCAATAATTATTTTGGATTTGGATTTAGATTCTGATTTTACGTCATAACCACTAATCCTTATTGGATTTTTTCTTTTCTGGAGTAGGTAAAACTTTTCATTCCATGATAAACAAAGCTTCTGTGTTGAGTGGCTAAATCATGTGCTAACGAAACAGCCCCTATATCCATAAGGGCTAACCTAAATCTAATATGGACTTGTTAATGAGATATCTAAACCACATGTAAGTTACTATCTAAATACACGCTTATATTTATTGCAGTCCCATATAACCAAAATGAAACCTCAAGGAAGAAGCTCATGCACATTCAAGACTCCCCGATGTTCCAATCCCAATTTCATCCTTCCCTTTTCCCCTTCTGCCTCGTAAGCCATTGAGTCTATCTTTGACTCCCAAAAAAAAGAACAAAAAAAATCCTACTCTAAGATCTTCAAAAGCCCAAAGACAAAAAAGCACCAAATAACAAAAGGAAGAAAAAAATTTAACAAAACACCTGAGTTACTTTCATTTGAATTCATACACCAAAAATAACACATTCACATTCCAAACGTTTTCTTAACAGTAATCCCACAAGATTCATTAGTAAAAGAGAGGAAAAAGAAGTAAAGGACTGGTGCAGAAAGCTAACATAAAGTACTTAGATTGATGAAGAAAAAAACAAAAACAAGAGTTTTGAGGAAATTAGTTTTACACTTTTTGAGAGCCAAAAGAGTAATTACTGATAAACACTAGAGTCAGCTTACTGGTCAGGAGAGAGCTCTTAGAGTTATTCTCGCTATCAATTTCAGGATCAAGGCCTAACAATTGAATATAAGGAGAGACGGAAGGTATAAAAAACAAAAAGTAATTACCGATATGAAAAACTCATGACACAATATATAAAATTGAAACTTTTTTCCATTGTGACACAGTATATAAAATTGAAACTTTTTTTTTTCGGGAAAATGGAAGGCCTAAAGACCCATTGAAAAAGTAACTAGTTGGGATATGGGACTGCCAATATACCGTGGCTTAAATGCGCAAGTGGCATCCCTACCCCCTCCAAACCCACCAATATCAAAAACCTGAAATGACATCAAGAGCAAAATACCCTTAAATCTAAGTCTAGGGTAATTAAACATACCCAAGTTCAAGTTCAACCCTAATCCCCTTCAGTCAAAACTTCCAACTGGCTTGTCCGCATGTGCCCCAAATTTCCCTTATTATTTTAGCGTAAGACAGGATAAGGTATAGATCAATTCAGTTGCGTCAGGAATCATGCACCATTGTTACTGCCTTCCAGCAATAAAGTGCGTGGCATATGCTACCATTTCCTCGGAACCTTCATCATGTTCCCTCCCCCAAATAAATATTACATAGGATTTAGGACTCTTTCTACTGTCTCTTTGGGAGGCTCATTAAAATAGTAGTAATTGCTACCACAATTTACTAGACGTACGGAAGTACCAATTGAGTAAAAACAGAGAATCAACTCTCACTACTATTTTTAAAGACTTTAGTGTCCACAATTTGCATAATTCTCTAAATTTCTTTTCTTCATTTAGTTTACTGATACTAAGTCTTTGCATTCAAAAACAGTTATCAAAATTTATCGATTTTTTAATGGATTTGAACAGTGCGTTACAAGATAGTCATGAATTAATATTAATATTAATAGCTTAAGATGCGAATTAGGAGAGAGTTAGGTTAGGTGTTAAGACGAGAAGGATTGTAAGTAGGAAATTCTGAATTTAAAACCTTCAACATATCAAAAAAATAATTTAAAAAAAAGATCTTAGGGTGCAATTTGATAATCTATAATAGTTCAAGGGTGCAAATTTGCAATTACCAGAAAATACTGCATCTCACCAGCCGAGCGGCTGAGCCTGTAATGTGCAAGAAGAAAAAACTTTACTATAGCAACTGATTAGAGTGATAAGAGAAAATAAAAAATGATTAAACCAATAGAGAGAGAGAGAGAATGAAAATAGTTAACAAAGAGGGAGATAAGAGTAATATACAGTGTTTGAAATCTGGTCAAACATGTCAGTTTCGTGGGTTGAACTAGAGTCCCACCTTAATACTGGTTTGATTATATATTAAGCTTAGAACAAAAAAAGCAATTAAATCCAGTCAAAGACCGGTTAATCTAGTCAAAACTGGTAAATTCCAAAAGATTGAACCGTTTGGCCACTAAATTTTCTCTCTTTCTGACAATTTTGCACTAATCAGATTTTGACAATTTTCTCTCTTTTTTTTTAATTCAAAAAAAAAAAGAAAAGGTTGTTCCCTGACCCTAACCATTGAACTAGTTAAACCATGACCTAAAAGCTTATTCAATTCACTTTAGGATTTAGGACTCTTTCTACTATCTCTTTTGGAGAAGCATTAAAATAGTAGTTGCGAGCGCAATTTACTAGACGTATGGAAGTACTAAAATAGAGAATCAATTCTCACTATTTTTCAAAGACTTTAGTGTCCCCAATTTGCATAATTTTCTATAATTCTTTTCTTCATTTACTGATACTAAAATCTTTTTACCCAAAGATAACTATCAAAATTTGTCGATTTTTTAATTGATTTGAACACTGAGTTACTAATTGATGGCATGATTTAGCAAGGTTTCACATAACTCATCTATAATTTCAAAAGTTATATATAACCCCTTCATAATTTGGATTAAAGTATCAAAGTGATGTAAATGATTACTTGTAACATAACTCATAAAAATGTCGAAATTACCCTTGTTAAAAAACTAAAATAACTAAAATGATCAAAATATATATATATAATATGCATAACACTCTAACCCCATATGGTTTTATGTTTTACCACATAACTCCCTTATAATTTTTAAAATATATACATAATCCCCCGTGGTTAATAAATAATTTTCAACTTTATATAGAGGTACTTTTGACATTTTAGTTGCTTCCGTTATGAAATGCAAATTTCATCATTTTGATATTTTAATTCAAACTATAAAGAGATTATATATATCTTTTAAAACTATACGGGAGTAATGTGAAAATCACTAAATCATATGGGGATAAAGTGTATTTTGCCCTAATATTAATAGCTTAGAGGAGCAAATTGATAATCTATAATAGTTCAAGGGCGCAAAATTTCAATTACCCTAAAATACTACATCTCACCAGCAAAGCTGCTGAGCCTGTAAGGCTCAAGAAGAAAAAACTTTAGTATGGCAACTGATTAGAGTGACAGAGAGGGAGAAAATAAAATACGTGACAAAAAGAGAGATAAGAGTTATACACAATGTTTCAGAACCGGACCGAATCGGTCGGTTTGATCACGAACCGGCCATGACATCGGTCCGGTCCAGTATCAAACCCGAAAGCTAGTGGGAAACCGTGTGAACCGTTGAACCGCTGAAAACCCGTGTGAACCATAAATCGGCGGTTCTCAAATTTTGAAACAATAACCTCAAATTCAAAACAATGACAAGAATAAGGCTGCTAGGATTTGAGCTCTAGTCTCCATGACCATAATAAGGTACACTTACCACTAAACCACAACCGAAGGACAAGCTTTTGTTGTGTAGAATTTTACTTAACTTAACCAAAAAACTAAAATCAGATTATATAAAAAAAACCCTAAAAGACCTAGCAAAGTGTAGACGGCACATCATTTCAGTTTCCTCGGCTTCACTTCCTCTGTTCCTTGGCTTCTCCAGACTCCAATTCTCCTCTTGATTTTTTTAAAAATTTTTTCTTCATAATCCTTCAACATCCTAATATCCACGACAAGATCATCATGCTATTATCTTTAGACGAGACTCCAGAGCTTTTTTTTTTTAGCTTCACCAATTAGCTTTTTTTTTTAGCTTCACCAATTGGCTTTTTTTTAGCTTCACCAATTAGATTTATATTTTTTGTAATAAACTTTTTAATTTTTTCAGGTTAAATTGATGAAATTGTGAAGGGGATGCTGTTGCCTTGTCATGCCAATGATAGAAGTTTGTTAGTCAAATTGTTTGCCTTGAATATGAGCTGAACTTTTTTATGGACTTTTTTGGAATTGTGAAAGAATGTTAACATTTATTTTATTTATTTTTGTATTTTTGTTTGTGATAATTGATGAACATTTGGACTATATCTATTAATGTTTGTAATAAATTTATGAAAACTTGGAGTGAACTATGATATTTTAGTTATATTTATCATTTCAAGTTTCATGTATAACTTTTAAAAAATTTATTATTATCTCAACTTAAATTTAGATTTAACTTTTAAATTATATTGGTGAATGTATTTTAAGGACTTAAGTTATTAATAACCATGTTAGATTGTACATTAGCCGTCAAATTCCAGTGTAGACTATAGAGTGAAGACCTGTGAAGTAAAAAAAAAAAAAAAAAAAAAACTGTTGAACCGTTGAACCGGCGGGTCGGACCATGAACCGCCCCCTCTCCGGTTCACTTGCCGGTCCGAGTTCAAAAACATTGGTTATACATGGTGTTTAGAAACCCAGTCAAACCTGTCGGTTTGGTAGGTTGAACCAGGGCCCGACCATGATACTGGTTTGATTGTATATTAAACTTACGGAAAAAAAAAATCAAATACAGTCAAAGACCGGCTAATCTAGTCAAAACTAGTAAATCTCAAAAGATTCAACAGGTTGGCTACTACATTTTCTCTCTTTTTTGACAATTTAGCACTATTAAGATTTCTTAATTCAAAAAAAAAAATTTTAAATTATTCCTTGACCCTGACTATTGTACTATAGTTAAACCATGACCTAAACGCTTATTCAATTCACTTACCAATCCAGGTTTAGAAACATTGGTTAGCCATAGCCAAATTGTTAAAGCAGTACAGTTCATGCTTCAACAGTTTTCTACTGCAATTGATTAGAGTGAACAAAAGGGAGAGAAGAGTTAGAGATGGCTACGCTTTCCAAGTCTTCCAATTATTGTGCCGATACACTGAGTTTCTTGAAGTGGTTTGAGAACCATTGGAAATTAGAAATTGCAGTGAAGGATAAATTCCAAACTCTCAGACTCAAGATGATCCTACTTGAAGCCTTCTTCAGCCCCATAAGAAAGTGGCACACTGATGACAAGAATTTGCAAGTCCACCTTTGGCATATAAATCAGGTGCTTCATCATGCTACTAAATACTTCATTCTGTCCAAAGGGAAATGTTGGACCCTCCAAGAGAAGTTGTGTGGTATCATTTCTGGTGTCATAAAGAAGCTTGATGTGGCTATTCCGCACATCAGGCAAGTTTATGCAATAGTTTCAAAATCAAGAAGATCCACTTGTTCCACAGCAAATGAACTGATTGAGCTTATTCATATGCTTCTGGAGAAAATGGAAAATCTACTCAGCTGGAAGGCTCGGTCATTTCTCCGTCTAAGTAAAGAAATGGAAGAGCTTGAAGAGGATTTGAGGTATCTACGAAATTTTCTTCGGGTTACAGAAATTTGGTGCAATAAAGATGAGATGTTGCAAGATCTCTTGACACATGCTGAAGCTGTGGCTTACAGTACAGCATGTATCTTGTTCTTGTGTACTGAAGAGAGCAAGATGGATGTTGACATCGTGAACGAGATGAAGGGTGAAGTTTCTTGTGTGGTACAGAAGATTAAACCTTTTCAGCCAAGTGTGAGAGAGATTTATATCAAAGCCCTGAAAGCTTTAGAGTCATCGCCACAAGATATCATTTTGGTGGATGAAACTGTTCTGCATTTTCTTTATAGTCTCCTCGGCCACATGATAGATCTATCCAAAGTGAAGGCAAGTTTCAGGAGATCTGTAATAGATCAAATTGAAGCTTTGCATAAGGAGCTACAGATCATGAGAGATTATCTGTTCGATCCATCAGCTTCGCAGTACAATCAGAGCAATGAGAAAGCTAATAATGTACTGTTGCACATCAAAGATTTGCTCTTTCACGCAGCATATGCTATTTATACGTCTTATGACAGTGATATAACTAAAGAAATGGCTGAGGTACTGAATCTGACCGTTGCTGATTTGTTCCAAGAGATCGAGGATATCAAG